>NC_081861.1:43902845-44248099 GCF_963259705.1 Myotis daubentonii | reverse complement strand
CCTTTGTGCAGGGGTGCAACCTGCACAACTTGAAGCAGAGACCCTGGGCATTATTCTCTTTATTCCAAACACTGTCGCATCCACCTACATCTTTTTCTTTAGTAATAACTTAAAATTCAGCTGTGGAAAACACAGTCTTGAGTTTCCTTGGCTCAACATCAATATGAATAAAGACAGGAGCGCCAAGTCTCTGTAGTATCCTAGCAATAAGCATGGACTTTTACGTTACCAAACATTTGGACCCATTCTGGCACATCTGTACACTGCCTTGCCCACGTCTTCTCTCCAGCCAAATCTTACTGATACTTTAAGGCCTCATCTTCTCTCCCAAGCAGTCTTTGCTGACTCATTGCAATCCTTATTGATATTTCTTCCTTACATCTCCTAAGACTCATTGTCTGTTGAGGATTTGGCATTGATTAATATGACAGTAAACGGTATTTGGCGAGAGGATCCAGTAATGATTAAATCACCAGGCCTCATGGATATGACAACTGCCTCTCGGCAGGAGTGGTTTCAGGGTAAGGTGGAAGTCAGTCCAGAGACTAGCTATGCTCTATGTGGAATAGGGAGACTTAAAGTAAGAAAGGAAGTGCCTGCTGCCCAGTGCTCCCAATACTTGAATGTGCTGCCCTGAATTTCTACTTTCTTAGCCTGTAGTACAAATGCCCACCCAGCCAGTGTTTCCAAAAGCAGGGGACAGATCCTTCACACGGCTCTTGTGAATAGTAATTAAAAGAATGTCTCCTAAGTAATGGAGGTGGGGCTTTTCTCAACTCCATTACTTTCGACATGAGACACTTCTGTAGCCTATTTTAAAATGTGAAAAAAAGAATCAAGAAAACTACTAAATTCACTGTCATGGTAATGAAATGAGTTTTAATAATTTACCTGATCCCTTAAAACAGTTGCCAACAGATGTCCCCTTTCTTGAAATTGCTGCATGTTTGAGTAAAACAGACAAGAGCAATTTCAAATCTACCTTTTCATCTTCAAACAGAAAGGAAGCCGAGCAGGGAGTGGGAGGAATAACAGGAATTGATGTGGCTCTGGCTGGTACCTTATCAAATATGCATGTGTAAGTGTTTCTTCTTTTCTACTGGTTTGTAGTTGTGGTGCTAATGACTGTTACATTTTGAGGTTGCTTTGAAGTAAAGCTTGGCTTTCTATGAGAAAACAAAACAATCCCAAAAGACAGGCATGGGTAAAAGGCCATTTCACTTCTCTTTCTCTCCCATAACCCATTCCAAATCTTAACACTCCATTTGCGAAAAGGTCAAACATGCTGATGAGATAATAGAAGAAAAACAATAAAAGAAATACTCATAATCTCCAGTGCCCAGGTAAGTGTGTGTGTGTGTGTGTGGGGGGGGGGGCTTGAGGTTGATGTACAATTCCTACATGAGAATGCCTTGTGACTCCTTTTACCTAGCCACGTGCAACTGCATGGACAACTGTAAGAAAGATGGATGACCCAGCTTGCTCAGAGCAGCCCCTATAGTATTCTCTTATGGAATGAAAAAAGCCCACTTCACCCCATTAGTCTATTCACTAGCAGAGTAAGGAGCCCCTAGAGGCCCTTATTTGGGGGACATTTGATACATATATTAAAACCTAGGATAGTCTCTGATTGTTTTATAAAAGTTTACATTGATCCTAAGAAAAATTAGAAATTCGTTGAGATCCAGGACAATACCCATGCTGCTTCTATTTCCTAAATGGCTTGACTGAGACACATAGTAAGTGCTCAGTCAATATTTATTATGTTTTAATGTAAAAATAAATTCTTATTTTTGAAACACAATCTGACCTGTTTTACAGATATGAGGATAATGGTATGGCATATTATATATTCAAAGGAGATAGAAAAATAATTAAGAGCTGACAAAGGGTCCTTGCTGGTTTGGTTCAGTGGGTAGAGCATCGGCCTGTGGACTGAAAGGTCCAGGGTTCAATTCTGGTCACGGGCACATGCCCGGGTTGCAGGCTCGATCCCCAGTAGGGGGCGTGCAGGAGGCAGCCCATCCATGATTCCTTCTTATCATTAATGTTTCTATCTCTCTCTCCCTCTTCCTTCCTCTCTGATATCAATAAAAAATATATTTTTAAAAGAACTGACAAAGGAATTTAATCCATTAACAGTAGCTCCACTGGATGAAAAAGAAAGCATACCCTCAAACCTTCTAATTATAGACAAGGCTCTGTGAGTTCATGACATTTCTTTATAAGACATGCGATGATTTCTTTCTGTCTGGAAGCAGCACACATTCAGGAATTGAGACAAACATCAATAGAACAAAGGCTTCAGTTCAGCTGTTGGGAGGAAATTAATTCAAATAACTCATAATTTGCTGGTTGACACATCATGACACATTAAGCTAAGTGGCGGCACCTGGCTTCAGAAGCGCAGTCTCTAGGCCAGCTACCCATTTATTCTTGCCGAAAAGGAAAGTCTCCCCCAGCCCAACCCTTTCATGTACAGCTTATAAACCAAAATGTTATTGATATCAAAAGGCTCTAAACAAGCTTCCCAACAGACGCGTCTCTCTTCGCTAGGTTACGTCACGCAACTTTCTCAGACAAAGTGAACAAGGAGCCAAGGAATTGCTTTATGATCTCTATTAGAAGCGGTGACGAGAAATGATGAGATTCCATGTGGGAGAGGCATGCAGCGTGGCAGGATCTCTGTATAATGGAAGGCTGGTTCACAACTCGAGGTTGCCGGGGAAGATGTTTTCATTAGTAACTGGGATTAGAAAAAGGAAGCATGAACACCTCTGTACCTATAGCAGGCTGAAAAAATATTCACCATTTCATCATGACCCGCTACTTACTGTCTCAGAGAAACCAGTAAAAGTGGAGTTCAAGGGAGGAAAAAAGGGGGGAAAGGCTGACCATGGGTTGACTGAGAAAGATGGTCAATAGGATTACACTGCTGGTGATGAGCAAGGTGCTAAGTGTTTGGAGAGCTTTGGAGAGTATTCACTACAACCTTGTTGGCTACAAGTACATGTGGCACGAGGACTTACTATATGGCCAATCTGAGCTAGTTGAGATGGGGGTCATAGCAGAAATGTAGCCACTTTCTGCAAAGAATGTATCATCTAGTGGAGACAAGGTTAATAGTGACCATTGAGTACTGTCTGTGTCACATAGTGCTTTACATATGTTATCTTACAACATAATCTTCACAACATCGCAACCAAGCAGGTACTATTATTCCCTCTGTTGTCTAGATGAGGAGACTGAGTTCAGAAGAGGTTATGCATCTTGTGCAAAATCATTCATCCAGTAAGGGTCAGAGCCAAGATGTGAACTGTGTCTTACTCTAGACGCAGCCGTGGGCAAACTACAGCCCGCAGGCCGGATCCGGCCCGTTTGAAATGAATAAAACTAAAAAAAAAAAAAAAAAAAAAAAAAAAGACCATACCCTTTTACGTAATGATGTTTACTTTGAATTTATATTAGTTCACACAAACACTCCATCCATGCTTTTGTTCCGGCCCTCCGGTCCAGTTTAAGAACCCATTGTGGCCCTTGAGTCAAAAAGTTTGCCCACCCCTGCTAGAGCCTATGTACTTAATCACTAAAGTAGAGCCAACTGTAAAATGGGCATACAAATGGTGTCAACCACAGAGTTGTTAGGAAGATAAAAATGTTAACATATGAAAACAAGGAGAGTGCATGGCATGGAGCCAGTGTTCAAAAATTGTCAGCTATCTTCATCTTTAACGTCAGCAGCGTTTTCCTACACCTTAATGCATAAACCCTTTTTACATCGTCCTTGACAGGTAGTTGCCAGCTCCTGATTATACACCTTTCCAGGGGCAGGAAGCTCAGTGCTTGAGCAAGCTGCTTTATGGTACAATAGCTCTTGTTTAGGGACTTCCTTTGATCAGCTGAAATAAACCTTCCTGTAGCTTTTGCCCACTTGCCCTACTTCTGCCCCTGATAGTAACACAGAATAAGCGGATACCCTTTTCCACTTGACATGACAGATTAAATATGGCAGGAAATCGAGAATAATTGAAGATTTTTGAACTGGAGAAAAGAAAACACATAAGGAAAGGCGAGCCTAAGGAAAATGTGTCTAAGGGAATAAATAGAACTGGATTGGGGAGTGGTGAGAATGGAGACAGGGAGGTCAGTGAGCAGTTTGTGGCAGTGATCCAGATCATATGGTCTAGGTCTAGGACAAGAGCAATGGCAGTGAAGATGGAGAAACAACACAGATAATGGGAACCTTTCATGGGTAAATTTGACAGGGTTTAGGGACTGGCCAGAGATGGAAGGAGGGATAAATAAAAGAAATCTCATTGATGACCCTAAGTTTACAAGCCTAGCTGTTGGAAAGAGACAACTCATTTGGTTTGCTCTAGTTGGTTGGGGGTGGCATGCATTTGGAAGGTGGGGAGATGAGTTTGGCTTTACGTTGAAAATTAAATGAGTCCTTCCCCTCATAAAATATCCAATATGTAGAAATAGGTGGCTGGCAAGAGATATCTGGGTAAGAGATACTAATTTTAAAGTTATCAGCCAGAAGGGTTGAATGGGTTAAGCAAACTGTTAATTCAGGGCTTCAAATGGCAAGGTGAGAATCTGAATGTGGTCTAGTAGGTGGGTTGGCCCTTGTGAAACTCTGAAGGACCTGGAATTCTGAATCTCTGGCTGCTCTTTCATCCTCAGCTGTCCCCTTTTTTCTGTGGGTGATGCCTGCTTTCCTACCACTTATATCTCCATTACTCTTATCTCCCTTCACTTGTCCTCCTATTAATATTGTGAAGAAGGTAAAACTAATTTTAGTGGGTCAAGGTGATCAGGTGGCAAAAACATAAACGAAGGCTCAAGAAACCTGGATTATGGTCTCAACTTTTGGTTCCTCTTTCTAAATCCCAGAAGGCCCTGAAGGGCCCTATAGCTCAAAAAATCAATGTGCCCTATCCAGTATGGCTCCGTTGGTTGTGCATCATAACATGCACTGAGAGATCGCTGGTTCCATTACCAGTCAGGGCACATGCCTGGGTTACAGGCATGATCCCCAGTAGGGGATATGCAGGAGGCAGCTGATTGATGTTTCTCTCTCTTCAATGTTTCTCTCTACCTTCCTCTCTCTCTCTAACACCAATAAAAACATATTTTAAAAAACAATGTGTGTCCAACCTGTCTATATTGAACACTGCCCCAGTTCATTGGCTCAGTGCGGTGAACTTGTTACCAGATTCTCCATTCACTTTAAGGTGCAAAAGACAGAGAAAAGCTTAGCACCTACTGCTGGAAAGAAAGGAATAGATAATCTACACTAATAAAAGAGAAAAATGGTAATTGGAGTACGACGCTACCCTTTTCATTGGCTAATCAGGGCTATATGCAAATTAACTGCCAACTAAGATTGACAGTTAACTGCCAACTAAGATTGGCAGTTAACTGCCAACAAGATGGAGGTTAATTTGCATATGTAGGCACAATGCAGGGAGGCGAAAGGGAAAGCAGGAAGAAGCCCCCTGCCACTGACAGTGATCGGAAACCCAGGGGGGAGCTAAGAGCTGGGCCCCAGGGCCCCAGGGCCAGCTTTGCCCTGCCCCCCAGCCATGATCAGAGAATCAGGTGCCTTTTCCACCCTGGCCAGTGATAGCAGGAAGTAGGGGTGGAGCCAGCGATGGGAGCTGGGCACGGTCGAAGCTGGCAGTCCCAGGAGCTAGGGGTCCCTTGCCTGGGCCTAAAGCGAAGCCCACAATCGCGGGGCCGCTGCAGCTGCGGGTCCCCGCTGCCCGGGCCGGATGCCTAGGCCAGAGGCGTTAGGCCTGGGCAGGGGCGGAGCCTGCAACCGCGGGGAGCTGGGGGTCCCCTGCCCAGGCCTGACACCTCTGCCAGAGGCCTCAGGCCTGGTCAAGGGGCCGATCCAGTGATTGGTGATCGGAGGGTGATGAGGGTCAACTCCTCTGGCCGAGGCATCAGGCCTGGGTGGGGGGCGGAGCTGGGGATTGGAGGGATATGATGGTCCCCTTGCCCAGGCCTGAAGCCTGGGTCAGAGGTGTCAGGCTTGGGCGGGGGGTGGAGCAAGCGATCAGAGGGAGATGGGGGTCCCCTACCCAGGCATGATTCCTGGGCCAGAGGCCTCAGGCCTGGGCAGGGGTCAGAGCCAGTGATCGGGGGGAGATGGGGGTCCCCTGTCCAAGCCTGACACCTCTGGCGGAGGCGTCAGGCCTGGGCAAGGGGCCGATCAGGCGATCGGAGGGTGATGGGGGTCTACGCCTCTGTCAGAGGCTTCAGGCCTGGGCAAGGGGTCGATCCTGCGATTGGAGGGTGATGGGGGTCAACGCCTGAGGGCTCCCAGTATGTGAGAGGGGGCAGGCTGGGCTGAGGGACACTCCCCCCCCCACACCCAGTGCACAAATTTCGTGCACCGGGCCCCTAGTCCTATATAATAAAAGGCTAATATGCAAATAAACCGAAGGGTGGAATAACCAGTCACTATGACGCACACTGACCACCAAGGGGCAGGCGCTTAACACAGGAGCTGCTCCCTGGTGGTCAGTGCACTCCCACAGGGGGAGTGCCACTCAGCCAGAAGCCCTGAGCAGGGCTCATGGCTGGCAAGCACAGCAGTGGTGGCGGGAGTCTCTCCTGCCTCCACAGCAGAGCTAAAGATGTCCGACTACAGGCTTAGGCCCGCTTTCCATGGCGGCCTAAGCCAGCAGTCAGACATCCTCCAAGGGCTCCCGGACTGTGAGAGGGTGCAGGCCAGGCTGAGGGACCTGCCGAGTGCATGAATTTCATGCACTGGGCCTCTAGTATGTTTAATAAATAATCCAGAAATAATAGTGTTTGGTCTTGGAATGCAGTCTGATATAGATATCCAAACATGTGCCTACTAGTACACCATTCACTTCATCTCCTGAAATCATCTGGATGGTCACTGCTGGAGGTAGATAAGATGCAGTGGAGGGAGGGTGCAGTTGCATTGACTAGACTTCTCATAGGGAAAACCTAAGGTTATCTGCTTGCTGTATATAATTTATGTGCAAATTTGTAGATACATATAAAAATGTCTGGAGGATCATATATGAAACAGTTAGCAGTTCCCTCTGGGGAGGAGAATAAGATCAGAATTAAGGGGTGAGAGTGAAAGGAGACTCACATTGCTCTCTAGATAGTTCAGTATGTGAATTTTTACAATGAGGATGTATTCCAGCACTACTTGTATAAAATACAAAACAAAAAAAACTCTTTCCTTTTTTTTTTAAACGAAGAAGACAACTGCTTATTACATCTGAGAAGCTAAAAAGTTTAGAGTAGTACTTCTGGTATCACAATGATAAATGACTTCACTTTAGGGCACTTATATTTTTTGAATGGTGGACAACGTCCTCCTCTCTCATCCCAAAATAACCAGTGTCTCTAGGCTCACAGCCACCTAAGAAACAGAATCAAAATAAAGGATATTTTAAAAATTAATGCAAAGGAGAAATGGAGTGTTTCAAATGCCGTCAGGAAGGCTGGCTGGTGGGCTACAGATCCCAAAGTTTAGCCAAGCAGTATGTCAAGCAGTAAACCAGAGGGACCTCTCTTTAACCCCCTCCCACCATTTGACAAGCAAACAGGAGAAAATGTGACTGGTGTGAGTCTACTGCAGGAGGTGGGGAGTTCGCTAGCACAGTAGTGACAATGCCCCACTTCCCTAGATCTAGCACATTTCAGAGCCTGCTGACGTGTTGCTGCCTGCTGAAACATGATGTGGGAAGAAGAATGAATGTGGGCAAGCTCGGCTAGCCACTCAGAGGGAAATGATCTCATTTCTCCTGCTGGGCAACCCCCAGTTGATGGTAAATGGAATAAGACAGGGTAGCATTTAAATTCCATCATTATGTTCTTTTCTTGAAAGCCACAAGTTTACAGATGAAGGCTTCTGTTGTCTCTTGAGTTCTTTATCATAGTTGTAGCCAGAGAAGGAGAAAGAGCCAGAAACACTGTTTGGGCCAGACTTTCATTCTGCTTCTCTTCAGGAGTATTTCCCTTATTTTTTTCAAATGTACAGGGGTGGCCTTTGGCACTTGTTATGGTCTTATGAACTGGCTAGTTGGAAGTCATGAATATTGAAGCCTTTAATCCATAATCTCTCCCAGTGCAATTTGTCTATGAGATTCCTTTCCTGTCCTGCCAGAGGGTAGTAGAGTTATAATTCATGATCCTGTGATCTTCAACATGGCTTCTGGCATAGTGAGTACGTTCTTTGTTCTTTTAGGACAGAACTGTCAGTCATCCTTAAACAGCCCTTCATTTTTGTCCTAAACACTGACTCATACAATCATAGATTCTCAGGGATGGAAGGAAGCCGAGAGGTCGTCTAATCCAACCCCTTGCTAGTTGACTCCAGGCAGTGCCTAGGCATGTGAATTACTTCATGCCCCAAATAAGTAATAGTTAGTGAAATGAAAAGGGTGATTTGTGAGGGTCAGAGATGAAACACCTCCAAAAGAACTTTAAAGAGATGCGTGTGCTAAAAGGTACAATGTAGGAAAAGGCATATTTAATAACACCTTTGTTTCTCTGTGAGTTAATCAGAGACAAAACCAAATTCAAAACTGAGAACCTATTAATTATATAATAATAATGATAATGATGATGACGAGTAAGAGAAGTTAAAATCAGTTAAAGTTTTTCTGAAACATTGCTATGTGTCTGGCATGGAACTAAGTTATTCATGTGAATTATGTAACCATCAAATTACTCCTATGGGACTAATATTATCCTTCATTTTACAGTTGAGGAAACCTGGGCTTTAGAAAGATTGGAATAGTTTGCCCAAGGCCATATACCTATCCAATGACAGAATTGATACTGGAACCCAGAAATAAGTCTTTCCCAGGCCATACTACCCTATTATTTTCAAAAGAAGACAGTTACTGTAGAAAATAGTTCTCCCAGATTTGTCCCAAGTTGCCTGGCTAGTGAGGGGATATGTTTCATAATTTTTCCCCAGACCCCTGGAGATCCTTCTTAGTTTATAAACCCACATTTGAGCCAAAGCAGAAATATTTCTTGCTCCTATTTCTTTGCACAAAGGACATTTTGGTTTCAATAAAGAGTAAGAGAACTGCTTCCCTGAACTTCAATTAGCCTCATAGGGCATTTGGAGCAGGTGATATGTTTAAAGGGAAAAGAACAGCCTATGGTCCTGGATGGCTGGTTTGACAGGAAATAAAACTCGACTCTGATCCAAAGAATAAGGATCTTTCATACAAACTCTCTGCCCAGCTAGTCAAACGCCATCACTCCATCTATTTAAAGTTGTGTTAAAATGTCTCAAGGATAAGTGTTCCTTTTAAGTGTGTCATCCTTTGAATACTGCTTTTTAAAAAGCTGGGTTGCTGTGCTATGAATAAACAGCAAAAGGGGGTAAGAATGCCATAGGGATAAGTAACCAGAATAAGTAACTCATGCTTCTGTCTTACATTCATACTTTACCAAGTGCTCTCCCATACTTTAATTGATTCTGACAACACTCTGTGAAGTAGGCAATACATAGTTTATTTTCCTAATTTGGTGAGACAGAAAACTCAGAGTTTTAGAGGATCACTCAAAGATATAGGATGAAAAAGGCAGGACTAGGACATAGGAACTTTTTATTTTGTTCTATCCACATTGAATAGTTTTATACTGATGGATATTATGTTTATAATTTTTAAATCATTATGAAATATCTAAAAATTTTATTATTCTCCTTTGGTCTAACGGATTTTGGTGTTAACAATGTTCTTCTTCTTTGATCTTCATGGGAAATTAGTGTGTGTCAAAGGATTATTAGTATACTAGAGGCCCGGTGCACAAAAATTTGTGCACTCGGGGGGGGGGTGAGGGAGGTCCCTCAGCCCGGCCTGTGCCCTCTCGCAGTCTGGGACCCCTCGGGAGATAACGACCTGCTGGCTTAGGCCTGCTCCCGGGTGGCAGAGGGCAGGCCCAATCCCTAGGTGCAGCCCCTGGTCGGGCTCAGAGCAGGGCCAATTCGGGAGTTGGGGCGCCACCCCCTGTCATGCACAGAGCAGGGCGGATTGGGAGGTTGCGATGCCACCCTCAGTCAAGCTCAGGGTAGGGCCGATTGGGGGGTTGGGGCACCGCCCCCTGTCACACTCAAGGCAGGGTCGATGGGGAGGTTGTGGCAGCACCCCCTGTCACGCACAGAGCAGGGCCAATCAGGGGGTTGGGGCACTGCCCCCTGTCACGCACAGAGCAGGGCCCATCAGTGGGTTGGGGAGCTCCCCCCTGTCATGCACAGAGCATGGCCCATCAGGGGGTTGAGGAGCTCCCCCCTGTCACTCACAGAGTAGGTCTGATAGGGGAGTTGGCACACCGCCCCCTGTCACACACAGAGCAGGGCCGATCAGGGGGTTGGGCGCCGCCACTGTCACACTCAGGGCAGGGCCGATGGGGAGGTTATGGCTCTACCCCATCACACACAGAGCAGGGCCCATGGGGGGGGTTGGGGCGCCACCCTCTATCACCCACAAAGCAGGGCCGATCAGGGGGTTGGGGTGCCTTCACCTGTCACGAACAGAGCAGGGCCGATAGGGAGGTTGTGGCCCCACCCCCTGTCACACACAGAGCCACAGGGCGATCAGGGGGTTTGGGCGCTGCCCCCTGTCACACTGATCCCGGTGCTGGGAGGCCTCTCAGCTCCGCTGATCCCAGTGCTGGGAGGCATATTACCCTTTTACTATATAGGATAGAGGCCTGGTGCACGGGTGGGGGCCGGCTGGTTTGCCCTGAAGGGTGTCCTGGATCAGGGTGGGGGTCCCCACTGGGGTGCCTGGCCAGCCTGGATGAGGGGATGATGGCTGTTTGCAGCTGGTCACACACCCTTCAGGGTGGGGGTCCCCACTGGGGTGCCTGGCCAGTCTGGGTGAGGGGCTGAGGGCTGTTTTCAGGCTGGTGGGTGACTGAAGCTCCCAACTGCTCCTTTTTTTCTTTTCTTTTTTTTTTTTTTTTATTCTGGACCAGCTTTAGCTCTGAGGCTCCAGCTCTGAGGCCTCTGCTGCTGAAAGCAGGTATCTGGTTTGTTTTGGTTCTCGAAACTCTGTATCAACTGCAGCTCTGAGATCCCAGCCAGCTGAAAGCTGGTTTCTGGGGTTTTGTTTAGCGTCTGTATTTGTTACAATGTTTGAAACTGCAGGCTCAGAGGCCTGCAGCGGCAGGCGGGGAACGTTGGAGTCCTCCGTCACTGAAGCAAGCAAGCCTCATGTTAGTTTCAAGCTGCCTGGCTGCCGGCCGCCATCTTGGCTGACAGTTAATTTGCATATTGCCCTGATTAGCCAATGGGAAGGGTAGCGGTCGTATGCCAATTACCATGTTTCTCTTTTATTAGTGTAGATGATATCAGTGCTGGAATCTCCTGAATCTAATTTTTGAAAATTCAATATATGATCATTGTCCTCACTAAAGGTTAGCTTAGCAATAATCTTTAATGAGTTCCTAAATGTGATTGGTTGTACATCTGGAAAGAAGGAGGGGAAATAACACTAATTGAATATTGACTACTTAATGGATACTTTATGTACATTATTCCATGTAATACTCTCAATACCAAAAAAGGAAAATATCACAATGTTCTGCTTTACATTTAAGAATTGATCTTAGAGATGTTTAAAAACATCACCAAGTTTTCATAGATATCAAATGGTGAAGCTACGACTCAAACTGGTGTAGTCTGACTCCAAAGTCCAGGTTTTTAACAACTGTGCACACTGCTTTCTAGTAGTTGAAGCTACAAAAACACTAATAGTTCATCTTGAGTGTTTATTATCTACCGACCACTGTGCTAATGACTTTGCCTTCCTTATTGCATTAATTGTTAAAACCTGTGAAGTAGGTACTAATATTATCCCCATCCAATCTAATAAAAGAGTAATATGCAAATTATCCATCACACCATCACTCAATCACAAAGATGGCAGCGCCCAGTCCCCTTAGCCCAGCTGCTGAAGTATCCAGGCCTTGTTGGCCAGACAGGTGGCAGGGGAGGTGGGGGGGGGGGGTGAGGAGGTGGATCCATCCTTGCGACTCCATTGCTGCTGGAGTATCTGGGCCTGTCACCTGGCCAGGGGCCGTGGGGGCTAGCAGCTAGGCACGATCCACCCACTCTGGCAGCCGATCCAGCTTTGCCGCTCCGCTGCCGGTGGAGTGTCCTGAGGCAGCGGACACGGGAGCAGAGCCGAGGCAGTGGAGAGAGGAGGGAGCAAGGCAGCAGAGGAGGGCGGGCTTCACTCCCTTCTCTGCTTCACTCTGGCCGCAGGAAGCCCTATTCTTACAGGAATAGACCCAAGGAAGCCCTATTCTTGCAGGAATCTTCCTGCAATGGGCCTCTAGTTTTATAAATAAGGAAACTGAGATAGTAATGTTAAGTAATTTAAGTCACACAGCTAATAAGGGAAGGAACCAGAATAATTATTATACACCTCTCATTTTCTGTATTAGACAGCACAGCCTATGAGTGTGAAAAAGGAGTAAATAATCACTTTGCAATAAAAATTTGAGTTGGCATGTATATGCACAAAATCACATATCAAAAACTCAAGGCCCATGGGAAACATTACTTTTTTGTTTAAAGGTTACTGACCAGTTATGGGGAAGTGGAGCATTTCTGATATGCTAAGAAGCCCTTAGTGAAGACAGAGCCATTAAATAAGCCAGTAAGGTTAAGAACAGAAGTGTTCAACTGGGGCAGAGTATATTACTTTGTTGGCTAGGATGACATTAGTTCATGAACTTGAGTCCTGACATATATAATCTTTTACTTTGTACTTCTTTTGGAAATTTTATAGATGAAAAAAGTAAAATAGTGATGCAATGAGCTGCTGTGTAATGACACATAAGCTATGTTGTCAAAATATACAAAAGATAAAGTATATATAGACAGACAGATATCAGTCAGGTTCCCAACTCTGCTGCTTCCTAGCTGTGTAAATCTGGTCAAGATACTTGAACTGTCTGAGCCTTAGTCTACTTTTCTTTAAAATGAGGCCAACCATGCCTATATCACAGGGTTGTTGTGGGCCTCTAACAGTTTTAAATATGCAAAGCACCTAGTCATGCATTTGGCACATAGCAGTCACTCAATATATATCCATACCTTTTTCCTTTTCCTTAAGAATCATTATTTAAAATTACTCTCCAAACAGGAGCTTCCACAAAAAATTAAAAATAAAACTCTTATGACCCAGTGATTCCACTTCTGGGTACATAGCCAAAGAAATCCAAAACACAAATTTGAAATAATATATGTACCCCTGTGTTCACTGCAGCATTGTTTACAATAGCCAAGATATGGAAGCAACCCAAGTAAGTGCTCATCACTAGATGAGTGGATAAAAAACTGGTGGGACATATATACACATGCAACAAACATGGAGAGACCTAGAGGATATTATGCTAAGTGAAATAAGTCAGTCAGAAAAAAGACAACATATGATTTCATTTATATGTGGGTTCTAAAGAGCAAAATAAATGAAGAAACAAAATAAAAACATTTATACTGGTAGATACAGAGAACAGACTGATAGTTGCTAGAGGGGAGGAGAGTTATGGGGCTGGGTGAAAAAGGTAAAGGGATTAAGAAATACAAATTGGCCCTGGCCAGTTTGGCTTAGTTGGTTGGGCATCCTCCTGTACACCCAAAGGTTGCTGGTTTGATTCCCAGTCAGGGTATATGACTGGGTTGGGGGCTCAATCCCTGATAGGAAGCATGCAGGAGGCAGCCAATACACTTTTTTCTCTCACATCAATGTTTCTCTCTCCCCCTCCCTTCCTCTCTCTGTCTAAAAATAAATTTTTAAAATCTTTAAAAAAAGAAGTACAAATTGGTAGTTACAAAATAGTCCTGAGGATACAAAATACAGCATGGGGAATATAGCCAATAATCCTATCTAATAAAAGAGAAACATGGTAATTGGCATACGACCGCTACCCTTCCCATTGGCTAATCAGCGAGATATGCAAGTTAACTGCCAGCCAAGATGGTGGACGACAGCCAGACAGCTTGGAACTAACATGAGGCTTGCTTGCTTCAGTGACAGAGGAAACCAACTTTCCCCACTTGACTTGCCGGCCTCTGAGCCTGCAGTTTGAAACATAGTTACAAATATAGAAGCTAAACAAACCCCCAGAAACCTGCTTTCAGCCCGCTGGGATCTCAGAGCTGGAGTTGATACAGAGTTTCGATTATAGAACCCAAACAAACCAGATACCTGCTTTCAGCAGCAGAGGCCTCAGAGCTGGAGCCAGAGCTAAAGCTGGCCCAGAACAAAAAAGAAAAAAGAAAAAAAGGAGCAGTTGGGAGCTTCAGTCACCCACAAGCCTGAAAAAAGCCCTCAGCCCCTCACCCAGACTGGCCAGGCACCCCAGTGGGGACCCCCACCCTGAAGGGGGTGTGACCAGCTGCAAACAGCCATCATCCCCTCACCCAGGCTGGCCAGGCACCCCAGTGGGGACCTCCACCCTGATCCAGGACACCCTTCAGGGCAAACCAGCCGGCCCCCACCCATGCACCAGGCATCTATCCTATATAGTAGAACGGTAATATGCCTCCCAGCACCGGGATCAGTGTGACAGGGGGCAGTGCCCAAACCCGCTGATTGCCCTGCGGCTCTGTGTGTGACAGGGTGCGGCGCCACAACCCCCCCCCCCCATGTGTGATGGGGTAGAGCCATAACCTCCCCATAGGCTCTGCCCTGAGTGTGAGAGTGGCGGTGCCCCAACCCCCTGATCTGCCCTGCTCTGTGGGTGATAGAGGGCGGTGCCCCAACCACCCCTCCACAGGCCCTCCTCTGTGTGTGATGGGGTAGAGCCATAACCTCCCCATTGGCCCTGCCCTGAGTGTGACAGTGGCGGCGCCCCAAACCCCTGATTGGCCCTGCTCTGTGGGTGATAGAGGGCGGCGCCACAACCCCCTGATCCGCCCTGCTCTGTGCGTGACAGGGTATGGAGCCCCAACCCCCCTGATGGGCCCTGCTCTGTGAGTGACAGGGGGCAGTGCCCCAACCCCCTGATTGGCCCTGCTCTGTGCGTGACAGGGGGTGGGGCCGCAACCTCCCCATCGACCCTGCCTTGAGTGTGACAGGGGCAGTGCCCCAACCCCCCAATCGGCCCTACCCTGAGCTTGACTGAGGGTGGCATCGCAACCTCCTGATCCGCCCTGCTCTGTGCATGACAGGGGGCGGCGCCCCAACTCCCCAATCGGCCCTGCTCTGAGCCTGACCAGGGGCTGCACCTAGGGATTGGGCTTGCCTTCTGCCACCCAGGAGCAGGCCTAAGCCAGCAGGTCGTTATCTCCTGAGGTGTCCCAGACTGCGAGAGGGCACAGGCCGGGCTGAGGGACCCCCCATCCCCCCGAGTGCACAAATTTTTGTGCACCGGGCCTCTAGTATTATAATAACTAAGTATGGTGCCAAGTGAGTACTTGAAATATCAGGGGGGGAACCACTTTGTAAAATATATGATTGTCTAACCACTATGCTGTACACCTGAAACTAATACAAAATAATATTGAATGTAAACTGTAATTGAAAATAAAATAAGTTAATCTCCATCAGCAAGGAATTTTTAAGATTTGAAAAGTATGCATGTTTACATGTATTTATTATTGGTAATAGTTTCATGTTATTTTACCATTTCTACTTTGTTAGGCAGTTGTGGCCAACCCAGATTCTGTGCTTCTTAATAGCATATGCAGAAACTGACTCACACAAAATGGATTACTTTGTGGCTGACTTAGTAAGATTTGCACAAAATTATTGCTGCATTTTAATTTGTTTACTCTTTTTTTTTTCTTTTCATACTCCTTGGCAGAATTGCTTAAATGGCACTTAGAAAACTAGAAATACATGGGAAAGTAAGTTATCCAAGCAGACATCCTGAATTGCTTGGCAGACTTTACAACTGGCAAATTAACCTTCACATGCTGTGATAATACTGTAGAGTGAAAGGAGCAACTCTATGTGCTTTCATGAAGCTGTCTAGTCTGCTAATGCATGTTTCTAAAATTAAAATTAAAAAAAAAAAAAAGAACCACACACACACCAATTGTCTTTTTCCTTCCAACAATCCAGCTACTTAGCCCTTCTTCTTGAAGCTCATTTTTATAAATACTCTGTTGACCAAAAAGTGTCTGGAGATGGGAGGATGGAGAAAGCTTGTATTGTTTATTGAATATCAGAGACGTTTCCTTCAAGTGACCTAAGGCATGTGTGAGTGCTATCATAAGAGCCACATTTCAAAAGGGTGAAGTCATCACAAACGCCGCCTTAGAAGAGCGTGCTGGTGCCAAAGACTATCCTCAACAGCATTTCCAGATTTGCTTTTTGAAAATCCAAAGATTTAAAATATATATATATAAATCAAGAGTGAACAAAGCAAAGGTTCAGCAATTCGCTTCCGTTAATTGCTATCCTTCATCTTGGAACTCAATTTCTGAGCCAGGTTGCCATTTGGGGCTAAAAGAAGGAAAAACAGAGATGTGGGGAGACAGGCAGGGCCAAGAATCCAATAAAGAAACGAGTTGCACAAAGGTATAATCATCAGTAAAGTTAAGCAAGAGGAAGCAGAGGAGGAAAGTTACTTAAAAACAGGGAAAATGAAGACCAGTTAGTTAAAATTGGTATACAGCAAAAAATTTTAACTTGCATTTTACTGATGAATGCCCTTCAGTCTGGGATTAGAATTCTATAAAGTCAAACAAAGAGCCACAGTTAATACCCTGAGAGACTCCTATTTCAACTTGGATTGGTTTTAACAATAAAAAAAAGTTTTGCTCAATTTCAGAAAGCAGCATACACACACAAATGAAATACAAAAGCCTCCTAGGTGAACATGGCAGCCTTAATTGAAGGGGAAATGAAAATCTATTCAGACAATTGTCCTTTACTCCAAAGTTCTACTAATCCTGACCTTTCATGTGTTGTAAAACATCAAATGTACATTAAATGAAAACAAAAGCACTGGGCATTGTA
The DNA here is from genome assembly GCF_963259705.1 of Myotis daubentonii. Taxonomy (NCBI): domain Eukaryota; kingdom Metazoa; phylum Chordata; class Mammalia; order Chiroptera; family Vespertilionidae; genus Myotis; species Myotis daubentonii. Next base: position 44,231,102 of record NC_081861.1, on the reverse strand, counting down.
TTTTAGAGAAAGGAAAGGCTAATTTAGAATGCTTTTGATTGGTTGGAACTATTCAAGTAGATATAGTACTTAGTAATTATTCAGACAAGAAAGTGGGTATAGACTTTCTCTTCTACCATGAGGCTGTGTGCACACTTTGTTCTCTGAGGAAAACAATGTCTACATATTGAAAAAAGGAGATGTACTTACATTGGACTCTAGTGGGAGCCTATCTGATAGAGGTCTGTTTGTTCCTGGGAAATATGAACAATTCCCAAAGTGGAAAGTACATAAACACGCATACAGGCATCATGCCCACTCTCTCTCCTTGCCTGTACCTTTTGTTTCCAAACCTAAGGGACCACACACCATCTTCCTTTCATAGGCCCCTGTTTGACATTCCTAGGCATTTCAGGTTTGTCTTGGCCAAGCCTATATTTAATATTCTAGATTAAAATCAAAGAATGTTTGAGCTGGAAGTTATTTTATACATAGTTCATCCAGTCAACTATTTTCCTGTATCACTTATGCCTCTGGACCTCCAAAATCTCATCCTTCAAATGATAGTCAACCTTGACACAATTAAAATAACTGGCAAATTAAATTTCCTTCTTTTCAGAAAATAAAATCTATTATGTAAAGTTAGCTTGGATTCTACACAGTATTTGTGCTTTCGCTATAAGCTAGCAGTTCAGTTTAGTGATCATAAATAAAAATATATCATTCTAAGTCCTCATAGACATTCACAGGTGAATTGAAAGTGCTTATTTCTTAATTTGTTCCTTCTTTCTTTCTTATGATCCTGTCTGTCTCCCATACACATATACCTGGGAAAGAGATAGAGAAAATTAGAAAAAGAAATAGATGTTAGGAGAGGCTAAAGGTGGTGACTAAAAGTTCCCCAGAATGAATAAGAGTGAAAGGAGTTGAGATGCCTTTGAAATATTCTTTCTTAGCAAACACAATAGAGAATGCTGTTGCAGACTTGAAAATAGATAGACAACGTTTATGTTTCCATCTCTCTCTTCACAATCACCTAAAGATTGAAATGTACGGCACATTAAAGATGTCTAGATGTGCTTTAGTTACAACATACATTTTTTATGTCAATCTCCCTAATGTTTGAATATTTCCAAATTAAGAGTGAGAACTGGAATTGACTCAAACATCAATGCAGAAGCCATAATACTCAGTAGAGTTCAGGCTGTTTCCAGGGATGAAAGAGTGGAAAAACACATCAACATGATTTAAGCTAAAACAAAATACAGTAATGGTTCACTTATCCAATCATCCAGCATACGGTTATATAGAGAAAGGCCTATAATTTCACTTGGTAGTAAAAAGTGTATCACCTTAAGCCTTTCCATGGCTGGATGATTATGTGAAAAGTAAAAAAGCAGCTTAGAAAGGATACATCCAGGCATGAAAAATGAATGCTGATGATGGAAGAGGAAAATGTGCAAATATCCAGGGTCCAAGCTTAGCACACTGCGGTTAACTACGGAGAGGAACAACAGCTGGTTAGTCTGCAACCGCCCCCGGGCATCAGCAAGTAACACACGGTGTGATAACTACATTTAGAATGCTGCTTCTGCCCCCCACCCCACCCGTCCCGGTTTATCATTCTTACTTCTTGACAATTAGCATCCTACTGTTGTGAGCTCTCCCCTCTATCAGCTTCAAGTTTCAAGGGAGTGTATAAACTGAAATATCTTCCCTCTACTGAGGCCAATGTTCACTTTAAGGCAGTTTTCTATGACTTGCCACTCAAAAAACAGGTTAGGTCACCCCTCACATGTTCTCGATGCATCCTAAAGTCTCATTCAAAGCACCCATCAAACTTGTAATTAAATAAGTATTTGTATAATTCTTTTATTAACCCATACATTCATTCATTTGGCACATATTTATTGATTACCTACTCTGAGCCATGCACTGTGCTAGGCATGGGTATAATAGTGAACTCAACAGACATGGGCCCTGTTCTCTTGAGGCATCAGAGGAGAATGCAACTGACTGCACAGTTCATTACTAGGCACATTTATTTCATGACAATCTCTTTTGCCAGACTATAAACACAATGAGGCAGGAAATTTTTATCTTGCTCAGTCTTGGAGGATCCTCACTGGGAATCAGTTAAGAAAGCTTTTGCTTCAATTCAAAGCATCTCTTGGGCTTCTGAGGTAGGCAGTGAGGCTGTTCTGTAAGTTTTCAGATGGCAACACTCTAGGCTCCCCACTGGCCAAGGGAAGTCGGCTTTCCGAGTTCTAGAGGTTCAGTTAGTGAGCTAGATCAGCAAGCCAGATCAGTCAGTGAGGGTTCTAAACAAGGGAAATCCCACTTGGAATCTGGAATTTACTGGGACCTGACTTTGTTGCACTTCTAAATTCTCAAGATTGGGGTCCAGGGGATATAGCAGTCGTAGTTTTGTAGTATTTTAGGGCCTCAAGAGAGAAAGAGGAGAGTTTCAACAGCTACAGGTAACGAGTTCAGAGAGAATATGTGTGGGCTTCCAAGAAAAGAAAAGGAAATTTGGATAAGTCCCACTGAATGTTGAAGCTTGGGTTCTGAGGTTCACCAGGCGTGGCATTAATCTAGCAGTAGATCAAGTGGGGAATAGTTGACTGCATGGCATCATCTTTCAATAATTTAATGAAATTCTTACTGTCACCATTGCTCATCCAAAAATGATTTCTGGTTTCAATTGCAGGTAAGCTTACATTTGTAACAAGACTATTACTAGCTGCACCATAATGCCCTGGAAGGTTCCAGGACCATGATCTGTCCATTTAAATCCTGGATAAGATTGGTTCTCAGGCTATATATGGTAATTTTTAAAAAGTAAGAATAGTTTATTTTGATTCTTAATAGAAAAACAATATATTTTCCCATAAAATCAATGAAATATTAAAAAATGAGAAAGAAAACAAAAGTTCTACCTCCCAGAGATAATCACTATTATGTCTCAGTATATACCCATCCAGACACGTTTCCTGTGGCTATATTGCATAACGCAGCAGGATCAGTACCTGTCAAACTCAAGGTCCAAATAACTTTTCTCTTGTCATGACTCTTATCTATAGTCTCCCTGACTCCAGCATCTCTTTGGAGCCCTGAGAAACAGACTTCAAATGAAAGAGCTGGGCTGGAGATATCAATTAGGGTGTCATCAGCCAAGGTGGTAGCAGAGGCCTTAGGAAGCAATATTATTTACCATTTACTGACAGCTTACTACGTGTCAGGTGGTGTGCTAAAGTAACATCACACACATTCTAATCCTCATTTAAAAAAACTTTGAAGCTATATTATCTCCATTTTACAAATGAGGATACTGAAAAGTAAAAAATAAAAATAGATGATGTATTATTTTTATAATGCTTCCTTAAAACATTAGCAAAAATTTAGTCCCTTAAAACATCATGAATTTACTGGTTCACAGTTCTGTAGGTTGGAAGTCCTGAGACAGTTGGCTCACTTAGGTCTCTGCTTAAGAGTCCACAAGGCTGAAATCAAAGTGTCAGCTGGGCTGTGTTCATTTCTAGAGTCTATGGGGATGAATGAGTTTCCAAGATCATTCTGGACGTTGGCAGAATTCCGTTCCTTCTGGTTATAGGACTGATGTCCCATTCTCTTTGCTGGCTGTCAGCTGAGGGTTGTTCTCAGCTTCTAGAGGCTGCCCTTCCTCCATATTTAAAGCCAGCAATGGTGGGTGGAGTCATTCTCATACTTTGAATCTCTCTGACCTCATCTCTGCCTTATCTCCTGCTTTCTCCTATTTTTAAACCACTGTACTGTGCTATGATTGACATATAAAAAGTTGTACCTATTTAATATATACAACTCAACGAGTTTGAGGATAAGTATATACTCGTGAAACTATCAAAGCCATAGATATATCAATCACCTAAAGTTTCCTCCATATTTCCCTATTTTAAGGAGAGTTGATTAGCAACTTAATTACATCTGCAAAGTCCCTACACATCTTTAGTGTTTGGTTAAATAACCAGGGGATGGGAATCTTGGGGAAATATATTTAAAATTTTGCCTACCATAGGTGATTTTCCCCAAGGTCAAATAACTAATTAAGTAGTGAACCTGGGATTAGAATGCAAGTTTTCTGGGTCCAAAAGTGTTTACCTATAACTCCTAATTCTTATTTTAGTTAATTTTTTAATATATATTTTTTTATTGATTAAGATATTACATATGTGTCTTTATCCCCACGTTACCCCCTATCCCCCCGCTCATGCCCTCACCCCCCTGTTGTTCGTGTCCATTGGTTAGGCCTATATGCTTGCATATAAGTCTTTTGGTTGATCTCTCCCCCCTATCCCCACCCTCCCCTACCTTCCATCCAAGGCCGACAAGGCTGTAGTTAATTTTTTTAAAAGGCTGGGGGCCCTGGCTGAGTAGCTCAGTTGGTTAGAGTGTCGACACAATATACCAAGGTTGCAGGTTCCATCTCTTGTCAGGGCACATATAAGAATCAACCAATGAAGGTATAAATAAATGGAACAACAAATCAATGTCTCTTTCTCTCTTCCTTTCTCTCTAAAAATCAATTTAAAAAGCTGGATGACATTTCAAGAAAGGATATAGGCAGGGCAAAAATAGGCTTACAGTTGTTTGTATGGAAAATAATACAATAATTAATAAATAATAAAATAATAAACTGTGTTTTGTGTACTCACAACTGTAAACCTACTTTTACCCCATTCTGTATATAGAGAAAGAGCAGAAGGCCAGGGCCAGAGATGTTGGGGCACTGGCAGAAGGCTTTGCAGAAAATAAGTTCAATAAACACTTTTTAAGTTATTTTACTCAGCTATATATCACATACTGGAGCCACTTCACTAAGCCATCACCTTCAAGTGTTTTGTTAAAACCGGAACATTTTTAGAATTTAAAAAAACCCAAACACCAAACTCATAGAAATAGAGAGTAGAATGTTGGTTGCCCAGAGCATGAGGGTTGAGAGAAATGGGGAGATGTTGGTCAAAGGGTACAAACTTCCAGTTATAAAATTAATAAGTTCTGAGGATCTAATACATAGCAGGGTGATTATCCTATCTAATAATAGACAAACATGGTAATTAACCATACCTCCGCTATGCTTACCATTGGCTAATCAGGGCTATATGCAAATTAACTGCCAACCAAGATGGCGGCTGGCAGCCAGGCAGCTGAAGCAAACATGAGGTTTGCTTGCTCCAGTGATGGAGGAAGCCAAGGTTTCCCTCCTGCTGCAGCCCGGCTCTGAGTTCCAGTCTAAGCAACAATGTTGCAATTATAGAAGCTAAACAAACCCCAGATACCTGCTTTCAGCCAGCCAGCTTCGGAGCTGGAGCCACAACAAAGTTTCAATTACAGAAGGTAAATAAATCCCAGAATGAAAAAAAAAAGAAAGAAAAAAAGGAGAGGCTGGGAGCTTCAGTTGCAGGCTTGGCCCGCCTGAATACAGCCCTCAGCCCCTCATCCAGACTGGCCAGGCACCCCAGTGGGGACGCCCACCCTAAAGGGGGTGTGGCCAGCCTGAAAACAGCCCTCAGCCCCTCATCCAGGCTGGCCAGGCACCCCAGTGGGGACCCCGACCTTTAAGGGGGTGTGGGCAGCATGAAAACAGCCATCAGCCCCTCACCCACGCTGGCCAGGCACCCCAGTGGAGACCCCCACCCTAAAGGGGGTGCAGGCAGCCTGTAAACAGCCATCAGCCCCTCACCCATGCTGGCCAGGCACCCAAGCAGAACCCCCACCCTGATCCGGGACACCATTCAGGGCAAACCAGCCGGCCCCCATCCATGCACCAGGCCTCTATCCTATATAAGTAAAAGGGTAATATGCAAAGTGACCCTAACAGCAGAAAGACTGGGAATGACTGGTCACTATGACACACACTGACCACCAGGGGGCAGACGCTCAATGAAGGAGCTGCTCTCTGGTGGTCAGTGCACTCCCACATGGGGGAGCTCTGCTCAGCCACAAGCCAGGCTGATGGCTGCCAGTACAGCGGTGGTGGTGGGAGCCTCTCCTGCCTCCTCAGCAACGCTAAGGATGTCTGACTGCAGCTTAGGCCTGCTCCCTGCTGGCAAGTGGACATCCCCTGAGGGCTGCCGGGCTGCCAGAGGGATGTCTGATTGCCATCTTAGGCCCAATCCCTTGGGGAGCAGGCCTAAGCCAGAAAGTGGTCATCCCCTGAGGGGTTCTAGACTGCAATAGGGCACAAGCCGGGCTGAGGGACCCCCCCCCCCCCAGTGCACAAATTTTTGTGCACCAGGCCTCTAGTCTCTTATATAAAAGGCCCATGGCCGTCACATCATAATGCCATCACGACCAAACGAGCCGTGGCTCTTGTGGCAGGCAGGGCAGGGCGCAAGCTACTAGTGGTGGAGAGCTACGAGCTGCAGAGGGCAGGGCAGTGAGCTATGAACAGCGATGGGTGGGGCAGCCAGCTGAGGCAAGTGGAAGCGAGCTACACTGGGCCTCTAGTAGTTAATAATACTATACTGTATTATATACTTTAGAGTTGCTGAGAGGATGGATCTTAAATGTTTTTACCACAAAAAGAAATGGTAATTGTGCGATGTGATGTATGTGTTCCTAACACTGTGGTGGTAATCATTTTGTAATAAATAAGTATATAAAATCTACATGTGCACACCTTAAACTTACACAGTGTTATATGTCAATTATATCTCAATAAACCTGGGGTGGGGAAAAGAAAAAAATTCTAAATATTCGTGGCCATTTACACTTCTGAACAAAATTTAGAATCAGTTGACCAATTTTCAATAAAAACAGGATAGTTTTAAGTCATAATACTCTACAAGTCATCAGCATGAATAGTTTAAAAATAAAATCATTCTACATTATTTATCTATATGTGTGTAAGGTTCTAGTCAGGAATGTTCCTGTCCTTGCAGTGTCTCAAGCAACAGCAAAGGATTCTGTCAGCACCTGGGACAGGCAAGGCGTCACTGTTGCATTTCCATAGACCCTCAGGCTGCAGGAGCTATTATGGTGGCAAGGGGCCCTCCCTATCTCCATCTGGTTTTGGGGAAAAGCTAGTCACCTTTGGTCAGATTAAGATTTCATCAAGTGCTTAAATATTTGTGGGGTATGCTTTGGGTTAGCCTTTTGGCCTCTGATTTGGGATATATTGGAATCTGATTCAAGTCTGTAGATGGTGAACAAAGGTTAAGGTGAGGCAAACAGACACCACAGGAAAAGAGTCAAGCACTGGAGGTGGAAAAGTAGTATAGGCTTAGAGAAATTGGAGGATTTTTCTCTTGTTTTGGAATAAAAAGTAAACGAAATTCTTCCAATAAATTCAGTCTCTTCTTTTGCCTCCATCCCACTACCAGCCCTCCCCCAAAGCACATTCACATGTACACATGTGCATACACTCAAACACATATGTGCACACAAGAATGCAGTACTAAGCTCATTGAAAGTAAATAAAATAGAGGAATTCTGAACTACAAGCTTGTTGAAAACCTTTTGAAGGACCTTAAGACAAGTCCTAAAAGCAGCCCAGGAGGCAATGGAACCACGACCAGTCCCTGTCTGACAGGAGAAATGACTGAGTGTTTCTGTTTTAAGGCCAAAGTCTGTGCGTGCCCATAATCCTGCTGACTTCAATGTAGCCATTTGCTCAGACCTATAAATCCTTTACTTCCTTAAGAAATTCCATCAGTTAAAAGGCCAAATACTTGGCCCTTATTAGATCCAGAACTTCATCTAAATTTTCAAGTACCTTTCTGCAGTTTTGGATTTAATTTGCCAAGACCTGGTCTAACTTCAAATAGAAATGAAAGAGATATAAATATAGGAAACAGTTAATTTATTTAGATTCTCTCTCTCTTTATAGGGTGAATAGGGATAACTACATAGCACAATTTTTTAAAGCTATTGATTCTCTAAGTCAAGTGAATCAGAATTATAGTTCCCTTTATCATCTCTAGAAAGGGTGTAGTACAGGATAATTCAACAAGTGTTTATCGGATGCCTTGCACAATGTTCTCTTGTCTACCGCCATGTCCCACAAGTAAGTGCTGAATTGTTTGAGTCAAACTATTAGTTAATTTTATCAGTCAAAAAGGTAGATGATTTTAAAATGTCTTCCTTTTCCTGGATAGTTTTAATTCATAATATTCTATAAGTCATTAGCATGAGGGGTTTGGAAAAATCAGGAATCATTCTTAGAAATAAATATATCTGTTAATCAGGGTTCTGGAGTGAAAAAAACAATTAGAGTTCAGGCAAGAACACATAATGTGGTAAAGACAGACTATTCAACAAATAGTGTTAGGAAAACTAAACAGATACATGCCAAAAAATGAAACTAGATCACCTTCTTACAGCATATATTCAAAATCGATGAAAGATTTAAATGTAAGACTTGATGCCATAAATATCCTAAAAAACATAGGCAGTAAAATCTAGGACACTTCTCTTAGTAATATTTTTTTCTGATATATCTTTTCAGGCAAAGAGACAAAATATGAACAAATGGGACTACATTAAACTAAAAACTTTTTGCACAGCAAAGAAAACTATCAACAAAATGAAAAGACAACCTACTGAATGAAAGAAAATATTTGCCAATGACACATCTAATAAACGGTTACTATCCAAAATTTGTAAAGAACTCAGACAACTCAAAACCCTGAACAATCAAATTAAAAATGAGCAAAGGACTTCAATAGACACTTCTCCCAAGAAGTGTCAATATACATATGAAATATACAATATACATATGAAAAGATGCTCAACATCACTAAATATCAGAGAAATAAAAAATAAAAAACACACAATGAGATATCATCTCACACCTGTCAGAGTAGCTATTATCAATTAACCTACAAATAACAAGTGTTGATAAGGATATGGAGAAAAGGGAACCCTTGTGCACTGCTGGTGGGGGAAAAGACTGGTGCAGTCACTATGGAAAACAATATAGAGGTTACTCAAAAAATAAAAAATGGAACTGCCTTATGACCCAGCAATTCCACTTCTGGGTACTTATCCAAAGAAACCCAAAGCACTAACCTACACTAATAAAAGAGAAACATGGTAATTGGCGTACGACCGCTACCCTTTTCATTGGCTAATCAGCGAGATATGCAAATTAACTGTCAGCCAAGATGGCGCCGGCAGCCAGGCAGCTTGAAACTAACATGAGGCTTGGTTGCCTCAGTGGTGGAGGACTCCAACGTTCCCCTCTGGCGGCTGCAGGCCTCTGAGCTGGCAGTTTCAAACATTGTAGCAAATACCGCCCAACTTCAGCCAGCAGATTCGCAACACTGTAAGCAAAGGCCAGAAACCTACTTTCAGCCAGGGAGGCTTAAGAGCTGGAGCCAAGCCTCAAGCTAAAGCTGGCCCAGAATAAAAAAAAAAAAAGGGAAAAAGGAGCGGTTGGGAGCTTCAGTCACCCCCAGCCTGAAAACAGCCCTCAGCCCCTCATCCAGACTGGCCAGGCACCCCAGTGGGGACCCCCACCCTGAAGGGGGTGTGACCAGCTGCAAACAGCCATCATCCCCTCACCCAGGCTGGCCAGGCACCCCAGTGGGGACCCCCACGCTGATCCAGGACACCCTTCAGGGTAAACCAGCCAGCACCCACCCATGCACCAGGCCTCTACCCTATATAGTAAAAGGGTAATATGCCTCCCAGCACCGGGATCAGTGAAGCCGAGAGGCCTCCCAGCACCGGGATCAGCATGACAGGGGGCAGCGCCCAAGCACCCTGATCGGCCCTGCTCTGTGTGTGACAGGGTGTGGCACCCCAAACCCCCCCCCCCGGGCCCTGCTCTGCGTGTGACAGGGTAGAGTCATAACCTCCCCATCGGCCCGGCCCTGAGTGTGAGAGTGGCGGCGCCCCAACCCCCTGATCGGCCCTGCTCTGTGGGTGATAGAGGGTGGCGCCCCAACCCACTGATCCGCCCTGCTCTGTGTGTGACAGGGGACGGTGCCCCAACTCCCCTATCAGACCTACTCTGTGAGTGACAGGGGGGAGCTCCTCAACCCCCTGATGGGCCCTGCTCTGTGTGTGACAGGGGGCAGTGCCCCAACCCCCAGATTGGCCCTGCACTGTGCGTGACAGGGGGTCTCGCCGCAACCTCCCCATTGACCCTGCCTTGAGTGTGACGGGGTGGTGGTGCCCCAATCCCCCAATCGGCCCTGCTCTGAGCCCGACCAGGGGCTGTACTTAGGGATTGGGCCTGCCCTCTGCCACCCGGGAGCAGGCCTAAGCCAGCAGGTTGTTATCTCCAGAGGGGTCCCAGACTGCGAGAGGGCACAGGCCGGGCTGAGGGACTTCCCCTCCCGCCCAAGTGCACAAATTTTTGTGCACCAGGCCTCTAGTTTAAAATAATGTTTAGTGCAGCATTATTTACAATAACCAATCTATGGAAGCAACCCTAGTGCCCATCAATAGTTGAGTGGATTAAAAAGTGGAATGTTACTTGGCCATCTTAAAAAGAATGAAATCTTACCATTTGTGAGCACATGGAACTACCAAGAGGATAAGATACTAAGTGAAATAGGCCAGTCAGAGAAAGACAAATATCATATGATTTCACTTATATGTAGAATCTAAAGAACCAAATAAACAAATAAACAAAACAGAAACAGACTCATAAATACAGAGCAGAGACTGATGGTTGCCAGAGGGGAGGGGTGTTTGGAACTGGTTAAAAAAGGTGCAGGGATTGAGAAGTACACATTGTTAGTTACAAAATAGTCATGGGGATGTAAAGTACAACATAGGGAATATAGTCAATAATATTGTAATAGCTATATGGTGTCAGGTGGGTACTGGAAATGTCAGGGGGAACACTTTGTAAAGTATGTGGTTGTCTAGCCACTATCCGTACACCTGAAACTAATACAAAATAATATTGAATGTAAACTATACTTGGAACATTTTTTAAAATATGTGATTTAGACACATAAATTCAGACTATAAAGTTGCCTTTTGATTCAAACTGGTAAGATTCCTAGTAGGTAATTCTGTATTGTGCTCATAGTGATCCCTTTGTTTCTTGATAGAAAGTGTGTGTCTTCCTCAGTAGTCCATTTTGGTGTTTAACACTAATTATGTAAAGATATTAAGGTGGGGTTGTGGTAGGAGGAGGGAACTCCAGAAAAACAAATGGACTGAAGAATACTTCACCACCATTTTTTAAACCCATAATAAAATTTTTCAGATTTTTTAAAATTTTCCCCTATCCAAGAACTTTTTACCCTTCATATGCCTGTCACCTTCTCTTTTGCTCTTTCCCTCTTTATTGACCCGTTTGGGGGCTCAGTTCATTTTCCATCTCTTCCTCTTTTACTAATCAAAACATTGTCTTTTCTGCATTTGCACTGCATTCCTGATCCTGACCATGGAACTTTCTACCTCAACCTTTGTTTTGCTCTCTGTGCCTTGTATTCTTTTAGTCCAGTGTTCTCAACCGTGGCTGCTCACTGGAACTACCTGAGGAGCTTTATTTGTTTTGTAAATTTCACTTCACTTTATTGTGCTTCACAGATGTGAAGCTTTTTTATAATCTTTTATTTCTCAATTTCAGTTGACATCCAATATTATATTAGCTTCAAGTGTATAACACAATGATAAGAAGTTTATATAACTTACAAAGTGATCACCCCGATAAATCTAGTACCCATTTGACATCATGCATAATTATTGCATTATTAATTATATTCCCCATGCTATTCCTGAAGAGCTTTAAAAATGCTCATGTCTTGGCCTCCCATTAGAAATTCATATTTAGTTGATCTTTGCTACAGACTATAGTTGGGGACTTTTTGTTTTTTTGGAATGAAAACGTGTTATTTATTTTTTACAATCTTTATTGTTGAAAGTATTATGTTTGTCCCCAGTTTTCCCCCATTGACCTCTTCTAGTCTGCCCCTGCCCCCCACCTCAGGCCTTCACCACCCTATTGTCTGTGTCCATGGAATATGCATGTATGCATACTAGTTCTTTGGTTGATCTCTTCCCACCCACCCATCCTCCCCCACTTCCCTCTGAGATTTGACAGTTCCATGCTTCTATATCTCTGGATCTATCTTGTTCATCGGTTTATTTTGTTCATTAGATTCCACATATGAGTGAGATCATGTGGAACTTATCTTTCTTTGACTGGCTTATTTCACTTAGCATAATATTCTTAGTTGGGGACTTTTAAAAGCTCCCCAGGAGATCTTGATGAGCATCCAGGATTGAGAACCATAATTTTAGCCTATAATGAAGGTTAAGCTCTTTTATAATAGAAAATGTTTTCCATTAGCAACCCTCAAACTTGTTCAGATGCTGGTATACTTGAAAGTATGGTGCTCTTTTAATAATACTATAAAATATTGACATCAATGGATAGATATTTCATACAGAAGATCAACAAGGAGATGGCAGACTTAAATGACACACTAGATCAAATGGATTTAATTGGTATCTTCAGAGCATCTCACCCCAAAGCAGCAGAATATACATTCTTTTTAAGTGCACATGGAACATTTTCTAGAATAAACCACATGTTAGGACACAAAACAAGTCTCAATGAAATTAAGAAGACTGAAATCATATCAAGTATCTTCTCGGACCACAATGATATGAAACTTGAAATGAACCACTACAAAACTGAAAAACACACAAAGACATGGATGATAAATAACATGCTACCAAACAACAAATGGGTTAACAATGATATCAAGGAAGAAATCAAAAAGATACCTTGAAATAAATGAAAATGAGAATGAAACAACCTAAAATCTGTGGGACACAGGAAAGCAGTCCTAAGAGGGAAAGTCACAGTATTACAGGGTTATCTTAAGAACAAGAAAAAACTCAAAATAACCAATCTAACTTTACACTTAAAGGAACTTGAAAAAGAACAACAAACAAAGCCCAGAATGAGAAGAAGGAAGGAAATGATAAAGGTCAGAGCAGAAAAAAATGAAATAGAGTAAAAAAAAAAAAGTACAAAAGATCAATGAAACCAAAAGCTGTTTCTCTGAAAAGATAAGCAAGATTGACAAACCTTTAACCAGATTCATCAAGAAACAAAGAGAGAGGACCCAAGTAATAGCAATATAAAATATTGATGTATTTGATTGATTCATATAAATTAAGAACAATTTTAGTGCCAAAGCAACTACTGTGATTTGAGTATAAAATATAAAAGCACAGCCCTGCACACATGTAACCAAAACAAACTTTTGAACTAAACATGATTGACTGATTCCCAATCTCTCCCTAATATTTTTTGGCTTCTTATTCTGTCATCTGTTAGCATTCCCTAACAGTCTAGCAGTAACTGGTCTCAAAGTTTTAAACAAAAAATATGAGCCAAGAAAAGATGATTGAATTCCATCTTTTTGCTTTCTTTTTCCTGTAAAAAGAAAAGCATACTTCCATTAGATTTTTAGTGTTGAAATACTTCCATTCAGTTTACAGAACACCCAACACAATAATAATGGTTGACATTTATTAAACTCATTAAATAGCAGATGTTCTGCTCTATATACATTATTCATAACATATACTTCATATCTTTATCAGTTATCATTTTACAAGGATAGTTTTTTGTTAAAAAGGAATGAATGCTGTACAAAAAGTGTTTCATTTAGAAATAACTTGTCTGAAGTAGACCCCTTAGATCTTTTTATGAAATGAATTTATATTTTATTAATAACAATGGCATGCACATAAATTTGTAAATGGTAGTAGTTATACATGTTAGTTATTATTTATTTACATGAAATATGTGGACTCCTAGAAATAACAACATGGTTAATAGTCTCAGGTCTATAGGCTGTAAACTAAATGTTGAACTGTAAATTTGGAGTCTGTCATAGACTGAATAGTGGCTCATAAAACATCCAGGTCCTAATCTCTGGAACCTGTGGATATTACCCACAAGAGATTACAAATTTGATTAAATTTAAGATCTTGAGATGGGGAGAATAGCCTGGATTATGCATTTAAGCCCTAGATGCAGTCACATGTATCCATATAAAAGGGAGACAAAATTAGATTTGACATAGAAAAAAAAGGCAATGTGACAACCTTAGCAGGGGTAAGGAGAGAGAAGGAGAGAGGAAGAGAGGGAGAGATGAAGGAATGCAGCTTTAGAAGCTGGAAAAGTAAAAAAGAAAGAAAAGAAAAACAAACACAAAACCAAGTAGATTGTTTTCCCCCTAGCGCTTCCACAGAGCATGGCCCTGCTGATGGGGCCTTGATTTCAGCCCAGTGGAACTGATTTTGGACTTCTGGCTTCTAAAACTGTAAGAGAATAAATGTGCGTTGTTTTAAGCCACCAAGTTTGTGATAATTTGTTACAGCTGCCAAAAGGAAATTAATACAGGGTTGTTCCCCACTTCGATATTGTTGACAAAATGAAGGTCATGATTTTAGGTATAGACCATTACTACATTAAAAAACAGGCGGACACTTCAAAACCACGGAAATATTGACTGAACCTCTTGCTTTGTTTTAAATGGAAGTGGCATGTAATGGAAAACTGAGCTTATTGCTAATGCAAAAACCACTTTAATTGAACAGTCTTTGAAGAAATTTGGCTCTATTTTTGGATAGTGTCCACCCAGCCTGAGATGTGCCAAACCAACCCCATCTGTGTGGTTTCCATCAGGAAGTGTTCTTTTTCTAAAGGATGTTTTGGAAAAAGATGATGACAATCCTTACATGCTAGTTACATTTTGACTTGAAACTCTTTATAATAAACTAGAAAGGAATAAATGACATATGGATTATCAGTCGTGTTCAATTAACTGTCCAAGGAGGCCATCAGACTGTGGTGTTTCTAACACCTTAGCAGTCAGTGTAAGCAACTAAAACCTCAGCCTGTTTCTTAACCTGCCTCAAGGTTAAGAAATCAAAACCGCCTAAGGACAACGAACAGCTACCTAAGCTTTTCAAATAAGACAAACTCTTAAGCTATAGCCAATCAAATCATTTCCTTGCTTGGCTTCTGCCTTCTCTCTGTAGAAGTCTTTCTTTCTCCTGGCTCCTGTCTGTAGAGTGCTGCTATCCACTTCCAGGTTGGCACTACCCATTTTAAATCCATTTTTGTTCAGATAAACTCCTAAAATTTTTAATATGCCTTATTTTATCTTTTAACTGTTCTGTGCTTATAAATATGTTTATGGATCAGATAGGTTATCAACACTTCAATGACCCAGAATATCATCAGATTAACTATTCCATTAAGAACTTGGGGGTTTTCTCAGCTTAGAGTGCAGTCACATGCTGGTAATGAAAGGATGACACACTGGTTACATATTCAGCTTCACTTAAATTTTCTGGAAGATAAACTCAGTTTGTCAAACAGTCAACATGGATGTTGGTGGGTTATTTGTAATTTAAAATGGGGGAGTCCAAATTAAGAATACAAAAATAAAACATCTTTTAATGAAACAGGTGTTCCCTTGGGTAATGTTGTGGGATTGGGCTGGGGAGTGAAACTTTATTTTTCAAAACGTTGGGTAGTTCAAAAATGACTGACCCCATTAAGGGTCAGTTTAATGCCCACTATAGAAGGCTAATAAAAATAAACAACTGTCCCTGCAAGTACCAAGCCATAAATTCTCTCTCAGTGAGTCTGTGTTCTGCAAAAGAAAAAAAAAATCTGAATTTTTGTTTGGGAAGATTTTTGTTTTTTCTTTTTTCAACAACAATAATATCCACTCTGGAGACTAATTATCTGCTTTCATTTCCTGATCACAAATTATTCCTAAGTTTCATCTCTGCCCTAATAATAATTTTGTAGCACTTATTTCTGTCTTTTAGCCATGAATACAAATATTAGAGTACAGATACATAAGCATTATATAAGCAGTAAGGATGTACAGCAATTTGCTACATATGCAGCCAATGTCTAAGGCATCTCAAGCCACTAAAGCTTATAAAAGCAAGTTATTTGCCCTTTCTAGTTCCACTAAATTCATTTTCACCAAAGTGGTCTTAGAGTAGCATAGTTACTGAAACAGATACTGCTGAATTAGTAAGTTTGTACTCCCTCAAAAAGTATTTAGTAACTCAGCACATCTGCAATTTCTCAATTACTGCTCTTATAAACAAATACAGAGATAACTGGAAGCCACAATCTAATAGCTCTCTTGACAGTTGTCTATTCCAGTTCATCACTAGGTGATCTTTATGGAGAGTCTTTATATCATGCAACTTGGTACAGGAATAAAAAGTGACAGTAGTTAATCTTTAAAAAAAAAAAGTGACAGTAAAAGAAGGTAGTAACAAGGTCTCTGGCTTGTATAAATTAGTACCCATCAGGCCTCTTGGGAATAAAGCAAAAAAATGACTTTTTGACTGACAATAAGTTCCTGTGACACAGAGATTAAGATCCTTAAACAAAGGAATGGGACATTAGTTGCTCCCACCTAAGGGAACATGAAAAGAATGACCAGGGAACCCCAAAGAAGAATAGGGTTGGGGAGCCTTGTCACAGACATTGGGTTTTGCTTACAGGGGTAAATGTTTCCCAAAAAGACCCAGCTGGCTATCGGTCCAATGCCTATGGTAGGGGTCAGCAAGCTTTTTTCTGTAAATGGACAGATAATAAACATTTAAGGCTTTGTGCAACATGTAAAATTGATGGTATTATTTAGGTGTTTAGATAACAAGAGCGAGAACAAATTTCCACACATACAGTGTTCAATAATAGTAACTGAGGGTAGAACTTCTCATTCAGAAACATTCCAATCTTGGCCTTGAGCTCAAAATATCTCAGTAAAATTTTACTCCTGCTGAGCCATCAGACTTCAGTATCATAGGACAAGTCAGCATATTGTTTCTATCTTTGAAAAAAATGTACAAAACTCATTGACTAAATCCTGGAGAGTATACGGAGATCACTGTTGACACTACTGGTTCAATAATACAGAAGAGACTTAAATTTTTTCTGCAAAATATCTTCTGATGAATAATGCAATGAATAACCACAGGCAATAAACACCTTACAATTTTAAAAGGTTTGTAAATTTGTTTAACTATGTCTTTTTCTGTTTTGCACATAGTTTTACCATCAGTTGTAACACATCTTAGAATATTCTGCTTCAAATTATACTAAGTTAGTGTTTTCTCAACTTCTTTGAAAATATCTCTCTTATATCTATTACACACAGGCTATTCATAGAAGCTAATTCTTCAATCACATCAAACTCACCGTTGCCTCCACAAATGAACAAGTAATATTTATATAAAACTGTCAACTCGTCAAGACCCAAAGAAAACCACTCAAAATTATCTGCTTATTTTTAATTGACTATTAATGTTGTTCCTACTATCCTCAATTCTTTGAGCAACTGTTCTCAACAAAAGGCTAAGAGTTTTAAACAAGTTTGTTTTCTTTAAGCACATTTTTAAGTTGTTACAACCAAGCACGATTTAATTAACCCACAGTCAGTAAATGACTTTCTTTGCTTGGCTAAGAAATGTACCACTTGGAAACTTAATTTGCTGGCAGCCGCGTTTTTCTTTTTAATTTCTGTTAAGGAAATCTGCTATAATGAGATATTTCATTTTAAATGTTCCAATTTTTCTGACCATTGCTTTCCTTTGAGTTGGGAATGTTGCGATGAGTGCTTAGTCTGGCAATGTTGATGTATGTTGTATTCTTTTAGCACAGCTATAGTGTCAATGCACAATAAATACAATATTTTGCCATCTGCTATGAACTGTATTATATTGACCCAAAACTCATAGATTGAAAGCTCTAACCCCTAATAAAATTATATTTGGAGATAAAGCTTTAGGGGGCAAAGGTCAGTTTATAATTCTGTAATTATGGTGGCCTTATGAGTAAGGAAGAGAGAGCAAGATCTCTCCCCACACGCATGCACAGAGGAAAGGTTATGTGAGGACAGAGCAAGAGGCAGTTATCTGTAACCCAAGGAGAGAGCTCACACCAGACACTAACCCGGCTGGCACCTTAATTTTGGACTTTCCAACCTTCAGAACTGTGAGACATTCATTTCTGTTGTTCAAGCCACACAGTATATGGTGTTTTGTTACGGCAGCCCAAGCTGACTGGTATACCATCTAATTAGATAACCAAATAATCCACACTCTAGTGTGCCTAAAAGCACAACAATCAAAGTCCACTTTCCTTTTTTTATTTCGACATGAAAGGTATGCACTGGAAATTTTCTTAAAGGTTTTGGTATAGAGATATGCTGTAGAATTATAAATGCATCACTACATTGTATAAGGCACTAAGCAGCAATGCGAATATGAGAGAACCACATTCAGTCTCTGTTGCAACTACTCTGCTGTTATAGCTCAAAAGCAACCAGAAATGATACATGAACGAATGAGTACGGCTATCTATATCTATAAAAGCCTAAGCGACCGTCCAACCGTTCGACCATCTGACCAGTAGCTATGATGTGCAATGACCACCAGGGGGCAGATGCTCAACATAGGAGCTTCCTAGCTGCGGTGACTTGGCATCTGCGGTTCTCGGATGATGCACCCAGAACCAGAGAGGAGGGAGCCCGATTCCAGGTTATGTCACCCAGGAACTGCCCTCTCACAATCCAGGACCCCATGGGGGATATCGGAGAGCTGGTTTTTGGCCCATTCCCCACAGGCCAGGCTGAGGGACCCCACTGGTGCACAAATCCATGCACCAAGCCTCTAGTGTATTAATAAAACTTTATATATGGGCTTTGAAGTTTGAATTTCATATAATTTTCACATGGCAGGAAATACACTATTTTTGTCTTTTGATTTTCCCCCACTATTAAAATATTTTAAAATCCTTACTAGAAAAAATATAGGGAGAAATCTTCATGATATTGTAGTTGACAATGATTTCTTGGGTATGGCACCAAAAGCAGAGGGAACAAAAGAAAAGAATAGACAAATAGGTCTATGTCAAACAAAAAACATTCTGTGTATCAAAGGACACAATCAACAGAGTAAAAAGGAAGCTTATGGAATGGGAGAAAATATTTGCAAATCATCTGATAAGGGGTTACTATGTAAGTAACTCCAGCAGCTCAACAACAAAAAACAACCCAATTGAAAAATGGGCAAAGGACTTGAGTAAACATTTCTTTGAAGATGATATACAAAGGCTAACAACCATATGAAAATATGCATATCACTAACCATTAAATAAATTCAAATCAAAACCACAGTGAGATATTACCTCGCACCCTCGAGGATGCTTATTATTTTTTAAAAACCATAAATTACAAATGTTGACAAGGATGTGGAGAAATTGGAACCCTTGTGCACTGTTTGTGAGATTATAAAATGGTGCAGCTACTATGGAAAACAGTATGGTAGTTCCTCAAAAATTTGAAAATAGACCTACCATATGATCTAGCAGTTTCACTTTGGGGGCATATTTCCAAAAAATTAAAAGCAGAAGAGTCTCAAAGAGACAGTTGCACACCGATGTTCATAGCAGCTTTATTCACATTAGCCAAGTGATGGGAGCAAGCCAAATATCCATGGATGGATGAATGGACAAATAAAATGTGGTATATACCTACAATGGACTATTATTCAGCCTTTAAAAGGAAGGAAATCTGTCACATATTACAACATAGATGAATCTTGAGGACAGTATGCTAAGTGAAATAAGCCAGTCACAAAAAGAGAAATAGTGTATGATTTCATTTATATAAAATATGAAAAGTAGTCAAATTCATAGAAACAGAAAGTAGAATGGTGGTTACCAGGGGCTAAAATATGGAGAGTTGTTGTTTAATGAGAAAAGAATTCAGTGGTTTTTTTTAGATGAATAACTTTGGAGATCTGTTGCACAACCATGTGAATATACTTATCACCACTGTACACTTAAAAATGATTAAGATGGTAAATTTTATGTCATGTGTTTTTACCAGAATTAAAAATTAACAAAAAATATTTTAGATTATGTGCCATACAAAAGCAGACAGCAGGAAAACTCAGCCTGCAAGTTGTAGTTTGCTGACACTTCCTTTTTGGCCCAACCTCCAGAAAGTTCTTCCAGGTTCCATGCCTGATGAAACTCCAAACTATAAAGTGTCTTACGTTAGCCTTTGGGAGCCTAATAAAACACCTGCAACACTGGTGGGCAAAAGACTCTTAGAAAAATTGACAGCAAATACTCTGGTGAAAAGACCAGCAGAGTTAGCACTAGAGATATTAAACAAAGACTGGATAGTGGATGGGAGAGTGGGTGGGCAACTATAGCAGAGGAGAAGGTGTAATTAGTGAGAAATTTGAGAGCCTGTTTGAGGAAGCAGAGGGAGTGTGGACATGGGCAATTCATTGTTCACCTTACTCCCATGATGGCATAGCTCAGGTGAGCAAGAGTTATCTGTTCATTCACTGTGCAAATTTGGGCAAGTAAATACCCTTCTCCCTTTGCCTTATCTGTAAAAAGATGAGGGTTGGACAGGATCCCTAGTGCTTCTCCCAGCTCTAAAAACCATGAAACTCTCACCAAGCTGATGAAGTGCCAATGACTTTATCCCTTTATCCCTTCATTTGAACAGCTTTAAAGACTTTCTATGTCTCCTATTGAGTAGATATTTGTTTACTCTAGTAAATAGGGGTAAAAAACGAATTGCAGTATAACTAACTGACTAACTCCATTTGCACAGCTGGGCCTTCTCTTGATACCTCAAGTTTTCCTTCCCCTGGAAAGGATTATGATTATGCAGACAGGGAAGGGAATTGGGAGCCATGGTTAACTCCAGTCTCTTAGTCCCATAGTAGCTATCCCTTCCATTAAAAGTCTCTGAAGTCTCTTCCAGTTCGTTAACAAGAATGTTTGGGGAATGGGTCCTCTTTAGGAAAAGAATGTAAATCTCAGTGTTCATTTTGAAAATCATCATAATGTGTGACAGTCTTGTAAAAAACAGCAACAGCAACATTCTTTGAGCTTTTTAAAAAATTCCTCACCACTGAAGGAAAAGCGGGAGTTCAAAAGGGAGTCATAAACAGAGCTTCCTCCTTCCAGTTGTTCACCAGGCACTGTTTTCTAAAAAGGAAGAAGATTTTGGCCTCCAGGGTGTTTGGGGGGAGGGCCTTCATTCGTTGGGTTACTGCAGTAGCTGTCTCCTTTGCTTTCCAGTTTGCAGCTGTCCTGTGATATGTTTATTTGAATCTCAGCCTCAGAACTGACTTGCCTTTGTTTCTGGCCCAAGGAAGCTCTACTCAGAATGGGAAAGTTCAGCTGCACTGTTCAAGTGAAACACATTGCAGTGGGAAAGCATGAACTTCAAGATTCAGGGACCAGGTTAGATTTTTCAAAGCAAATGTCTTTTTCCATATTGTGCTTTTGTTTACTTCTGTGGCCAGTAGTTGGGTTCACCTGCTGGTTGCTTAGAAATTTTCCTGGGGTGATTTCATTACCATGATATTTTGTCCAAGAAAAAGTTAACTGAAAACCCCATTGGCTCTCTTTGTACATTCATCGCCGTGTTACAGCTAGGGCATAAATAACCCTATCTAATAAAAGAGGAACATGGTAATTGGCATACGACCGCTACCCTTCCCATTGGCTAATCAGGGTGATATGCAAATTAACTGCCAGCCAAGATGGCCGCCGGCAGCCAGGCAGCTTCAAGCTAACATGGGGCTTGCTTGCTTCAGTGACGGAGGAAACCAAAGTTCCCCGCCTGCCTTGCCAGCCTCTGATCCTGCAGTTTGAAACATTGTAACAAATATAGAAGCTAAACAAAACCCCAGAAACCTGCTTTCAGCGAGCCAGGATCTCAGAGCTGGAGTTGATACAGAGCTTCGATTATAGAACCCAAACAAACCAGATACCTGCTTTCAGCAGCAGAGGTCTCAGAGCTGGAGCCAAAGCTAAAGCTGGCCCAGAATAAAAAAGAAAAAGAAAAAAAGGAGCAGTTGGGAGCCTCAGTCACCCGCCAGCCTGAAAACAGCCCTCAGCCCCTCACCCAGACTGGCCAGGCACCCAAATTGGGACCCCCACCATGAAGGGTGTGTGACCAGCTGCAAACAGCCATCATCCCCTCACCCAGGCTGGCCAGGCACCCCAGTGGGGACCCCCACCCTCATCCAGGACACCATTCAGGGCAAACCAGCCAGCCCCAGCCATGCACCAGGCTTCTATCCTATATAGTAAAAGGGTAATATGCCTCCCAGCACCGGGATCAGCTGAGCCGAGAGGCCTCCAAGCACCGGGATCAGCGTGACAGGGGGCAGCGCTCAAACCCCCTGATTGCCCTGTAGCTCTGTGTGTGACAGGGGGCGGAGCCACAACCTCCCTATCTGCCCTGCTCTGTTCGTGACAGGGGAAGGTGCCCCAACCTCCTGATCAGCCCTGCTCTGCGCCTGATAGGGGGGAGCTCCCCAACCCCCTGATCACCATGTGGCTCTATGTGTGGCAGGGTGTGGCGCCCCAACCCCCACACCCCCACGGGCCCTGCTCTGTGTGTGACAGGGTAGAGCCATAACCTCCCCATCGGCCCTGCCCTGAGTGTGAGAGTGGCGGTGCCCCAACCCCCTGATCGGCCCTGCTCTGTGGGTGATAGAGGGCGGCACCCCAACCTCACCCCCCCCCCCCGCCAAGGGGCCTGCTCTGTGTGTGATGGGGTAGAGCCATAACCTCCCCATTGGCCCTGCCCTGAGTGTGACAGTGGCGGCGCCCCAACTCCCCTATCGGCCCTACTCTGTGAGTGACAGGGGGGAACTCCTCAACCCCCTTATGGGCCCTGCTCTGTGCGTGACGGGGGGAGCTCCCCAACCCCCCTGATGGGCCCTGCTCTGTGCATGACAGGGGGGAGCTCCCCAACCCCCAATGGACCCTGCTCTGTGCATGACAGGGGGCAGCGCCCCAACCCCCTGATTGGCCCTGCTCTGTGCGTGACAGGGGGTGGTGCCGCAACCTCCCCATCGACCCTGTCTTGAGTGTGACAGGGGCGGTGCCCAAACCCCCCAGTCGGCCCTACCCTGAGCGTGACTGATGGTGCCATCGCAACCTCACAATCCGCCCTGCATGACAGGGGGCGGCGCCCCAACTCCCCAATCGGCCCTGCTTTGAGCCTGACCAGGGGCTGCACCTAGTGATTGGGCCTGCCCTCTGCCACCTGGGAGCAGGCCTAAGCCAGCAGGTCTTTATCTCCCAAGGGGTCCCAGACTGTGAGAGGGCACAGGGCGTACAACCACTACCCTTCCCATTGGCTAATCAGGGTGATATGCAAATTAACTGCAATCCAAGATGGCCGCCGGCAGCCAGGCAGCGTAAAACTAACATGAGGCTTGCTTGCTTCAGTAAAGGAGGACTCCAACGTTCCCCGCCTGTCTTGCCGGCCTCTGAGGTTTCAGTTTAAGAAACATTGTAACAAATATAGAAGCTAAACAAAACCCCAGAAACCTGCTTTCAGCGAACCCGGGAACTCAGAGCTGGAGTTATACGTTGTATCGATTATAGAACCCAAACAAACCAGATACCTGCTTTCAGCAGCAGAGGCCTCAGAGCTGGAGCCAGAGCTAAATCTGGCCCAGAATTTTAAAAAAAAAGAAAAAAAGGAGCAGTTGGGAGCTTCAGTCGGCCTGAAAACAGCCCTCAGCCCCACACCCAGACTGGCCAGGCACCCCAGTGGGGACCCCCACCCTGAAGGGTGTGTGACCAGCTGCAAACAGCCATCATCCCCTCACCCAGGCTGGCCAGGCACCCCAGTGGGGACCCCTAACCTGATCCAGGATACCCTTCAGGGCAAACCAGCCAGACCCACCCATGCACCAGGCTTCTATCCTATATAGTAAAAAGGTAATATGCCTCCCAGCACCGGGATCAGCGGAGCCGAGTGGCCTCCCGGCATCGGGATCAGCGTGACAGGGGGCAGCGCTCAAACCCCCTGATCGCCCTGCGGCTCTGTGTGTGACAGGGGGTGGGGCCACAACCTCCCTATCTGCCCTGCTCTGTTCGTGACAGGGGAAGGCACCCCAACTCCCTGATTAGCCCTGCTCTGTGCCTGATAGGGGGCAGCTCCCCAACCCCCTGATCGCCCTGCAGCTCTGTGTGTGACAGGGTGCAGTGCCTCAACCCCCTGATCGGCCCTGCTCTGTGTGTGACAGGGTGCGGTGCCCCAACCCCCCCCCCCACGGGCCCTGCTCTGTGTGTGACAGGGTAGAGCCATAACCTCCCCATTGGCCCTGCCCTGAGTGTGAGAGTGGTGGCACCCCAACTCCTGATCGGCCCTGCTCTGTGGGTGATAGAGGGCGGCGCCCTGACCCCCTGATCCGCCCTGCCCTGAGTGTGACAAGGGGGCGGTGCCCCAACTCCCCAATCGGCCCTACTCTGTGAGTGACAAGGGGGAGCTCCCCAACCCCCTGATTGACCCTGCTCTGTGCATGACAGGGAGCAGCGCCCCAACCCCCTGATCGGCCCTGCGCTGTGCATGACAGGGGGTGGTGCCGCAACCTCCCCATCGACCCTGCCTTGAGTGTGACAGGGGGCAGTGCCCCAACCCCCCAATTGGCCCTACCCTGAGCATGACTGAGGGTGGCATTGCAACCTCCCGATCTGCCCTGCTCTGTGCATGACAGGGGAAGGCACCCCAACTCCCCAATCAGCCCTGCTTTGAGCCCGACCAAGGGCTGCACCTAGGGATTGGGCCTGCCCTCTGCCACCCGGGAGCAGGCCTAAGCCAACAGGTCATTATCTCCCAAGGGGTCCCAGACCGCGAGAGGGCACTGGCCAGGCTGAGGGACCACCCCTCCCCCTCGAGTGCACAAATTTTTGTGCACCGGACCTCTAGTCTATTTATATAAAAGCCTAAGCAACCATTATGACCGGCCAGTAGCTATGATGTGCACTGACCACCAGGGGGGAGACGCTCAATGCAGGAGCTGCCCCCTGGTGGTCAGTGCACTCCCAGAGACAACCTCCTGCAGTTCCTCCCCCCGGCCGGCCCGTTTGGAACCTGGCGAGACGGCCCCAATTGGTCGGGAGTGACCCCACCCATGCACGAATTCATGCACCAGGCCTCTGGTAATTAATAATTAATGATGTATATTAAGTAATGCCTTGCAGGTATAAGGTGTGAACGGTCATACACTTGCACATTCATGTTCTTGTTTAACACAAGAGGTCCTGTGACGTAGACAGAATAAGAGTTTTATCCCCATTTTATCAATGATGAAACTGTTTCAAAGAGTTTGTGACTTGCCCAAGTTAATGGTTAAGCCAACACTGAACAGCTTTCATAGAATATAACACTATTTTCCGTTTTTTCAGGAAAGCTGAGGTATTGCTTATGACAGAGCTCAGACTCAGCCTGTTGGCAAGAGTCGTTAAAAGCATGAAATACTTATGCACTAGTTGTAAAGAGCTGCTGCCTTGAGCCCTTCTAATGGTTGAATGCCAGTTTGCACCAGCCTGGGAGAGTCCCTCTGGGTGCAGCTGCCTTGATGCCTGCCAGCTCCCTTACACAGGCTCCCATCTGCATGTGTCCAGGTGACCAGAGTTGATATAGCACCAACTAGAAGGGAAACAGCAGCTCTAGCAGCAGGGCTGGCACCTTATAGTGCAAATATGTGGTTCTCAGCTGAGCCCTCCTTGCCAGGACGGTTGCCCACTGCTGGTCAGCACGGCCTTCGAATGCCTTCGTTTAGCCACTGATGAGAACATCAGCCTTGCCAGTATATCATAGCACTTCTTCAATGTTTTTAATACCATCCACATGTATGATTAAGACAAGCCAACAGCAAAACTGTAAAATAGCCCCCTATCACTTGTCTTTTCCCCATAGTGGGTGACCCACCCCCTGAATAGGTGTTTGGTTCCTCAGGGTTCCCCTCTCCCTCCCCACAGTCTGCTTCACTTCACTTCATTTCACTTTGCTTCACTTCATGGTGATATCTGGGCTAGAACTCAGGCAGTCCTCTCTTCCTTGAACCATACCCACCTAGCTAAGCTGTCAGAGCCTGACTTTTGAAAGTGTTAGTGATGGTGAGGCTTACTTATGATGCTTAAAGACAATGGGGGTATCTTTACTGATGGTATTTCAGGCCCAGTGGGAAATGGGACAGGAGTTATTTTTTTGAGAGCTGGCTTTTCTGATCTTAAGACATCCTAATATATAAAAACCCAGGGTCCATAATGTCCAAAACGACTGAAGGCTCCACTGACCAGAAGTCAGTCCTGCAGGTGCAGCAACCCAGTACTGACTGCCAAAGGGGCTGCGGATCAGGCCCGGAGAGAGGCCTAGAGAGAGAAGCAGGGTCTGATCCGTAGCCTCCATGGCAGCTGTTGATCAGCCCTTGCCTCTCTCTTTCTCTCCGGGCCTGGCCAGCAGCTGTACCTCTCTTTCTCTCTGGGCCTCCACAGGGGCTGATGATCAGCCCTGCTTTTCTGATAAGGCCTGGAGATAGGTCTGGAGACGCTGACTGGCATAGAAACCAACCAATCAGAACAAAATCTGGGTGAACTGTGAGGAGCCAATGGCTGCTTAGGAGGCAGAGCTTCTGATCTGACTGATATAGAAACTAACCAATCAGAACCTAATCTGGGTGAACTGCAAAGGCAGGTCCTAAGGTGGGGGCTGAGGAGGGGTTTTAAGGGCAACAGCTGTTTGGTGTAAGGTGTAAGAAAGAAGTTCAATTTTTTTTTTGGATTTATTATTTATTTTTTTATTTTTTATTGAATCTTTATTGTTCAGATTATTACATTTGTTCCTCTTTTTCCCCCCCATAACTCCCCTCCTCCCAGTTCCCACCCCACCCTCCGCCCTCACTCCCCACCCACTGTCCTCATCCATAGGTGCACGATTTTTGTCCAGTCTCTTCCCGCATCTCCCACACCCCTTTTCCCCCCAAGAATAGTCAGCCCATTCCCTTTCTATGTCCCTGATTCTATTATAATCACCAGTTCATTCTGTTCATCAGATTATTTATTCACTTGATTCTTAGATTCACTTGTTGATAGATGCATATTTGTTGTTCATAATTTGTATCTTTACCTTTTTCTTCTTCTTCCTCTTCTTAAAGAATACCTTTCAGCATTTCATATAATACTGGTTTGGTGGTGATGAACTCCTTTAGCTTTTCCTTATCTGTGAAGCTCTTTATCTGACCTTCACTTCTGAATGATAGCTTTGCTGGATAAAGTAATCTTGGTTGTAGGTTCTTGGTATTCATCACTTTGAATATTTCTTGCCACTCCCTCCTGGCCTGCAAAGTTTCTGTTGAGAAATCAGCTGACAGTCGTATGGGTATTCCCTTGTAGGTAACTGTGTTTCCTTCTCTTGCTGCTTTTAAGATTCTCTCTTTATCTTTTGCTCTTGGCATTTTAATTATGATGTGTCTTGGTGTAGTCCTCTTTGGATTCCTTTTGTTTGGGGTTCTCTGCGCTTCTTGGACCTGTAAGTCTATTTCTTTCACCAGGTGGGGGAAGTTTTCTGTCATTATTTCTTCAAATAGGTTTTCAATATCTTGCTCTCTCTCATCTTCTGGCACCCCTATAATTCTGATGTTGGTACGCTTGAAGCTGTCCCAGAGGCTCCTTACACTATCTTCGTATTTTCGGATTCTTTTTTCATTTTGCTTTTCCGGCTGGGTGTTTTTTGCTTCTTCGCGTTTCAAATCTTTGACTTGATTCTTGAGCTTCTCTGGTCTGCTGTTGGGTGTCTGTATAATATTCTTTATTTCAGTCAGTGTATGCTTAATTTCTAGTTGGTTCTTTATCACAACATCGAGGGTCTCATTAGATTTCTTGTAGATCTCATTAAGTTTATAGGCAGTTTCTAGAAAATTATTGAAAGACCTTAAAAGTGTGGTTCTGAATTCTATATCTTCCATCGACATTTGTGTCCTGTTTCTTTGTCTCCACATTTTGTTATGCTTTCTTGGTGCACCCCCTAGTGGTCTTTGTGCACAGTCTTGTTGTAGTTAAGCCTTGATTGTTGTAGGTAATACTGGGGGTGATTTGACCTCCAGGCCAACTGGCTGTGAGAATCAGCTGTGTCTGCAGTGGAAGAACTTTTGTCTTCTATGGAGGTGCTAATCTAGCCCTTGCCTGAGGCTACCCGGCAAATGGCTCTGTGCAGGGCTTGGGCGGGGCGGGTCACACGGGATCAACAGGGTGGGCGGAGCAAGCAGTTATGGCTGCTCTCAGTCCAGTTTCCAGAGGCTCTGCTTCTCAGAGTCCCAGCAACCGCTGCAAACCTCAGAGAGAAAGCTGCCCTCGAGTTCCGACCGATGCCACACAGTCCCGCTTCTCCCGTTTGAGTCTGGGTCCCTAGAGACTCACCCAGAACTGGAGTTCAGAGCCTGAGACCCCCTCTGGATTGAAACAGACAACCTCGCCCTCAGCTGCCAGCCCGCTCCGCACGCACCTCCGCACCTTTGTATTTTCCGCACTGCGCCTCCTCTCAGTCTCGGTATGCTGTTCTCTTTCCTTCTAGTTGAAGAATTTCCCCTCAGCCAGCCTTCCTGTGGTTCTGGGTGATGTCCGTTCCATCTTTTAGTTGTATTTTTGAAGTGGTTGTGCGAGGCAGCAATCTCTGGTGTTTACCTATGCCGCCATCTTGGTTCCTCTCGAAGTTCAATCTTTTAATGACTGGTTTGTTAGTATAGTGCATATGGCTGGCTATCAGTCCAGATATAAGGATTATGTATTTTTGTCTGCCAAGAGCATCACCTCCTGCTGAAAAAGGCTTCCTCCCCCCCCCCCATTTAAGCAATACTATCCTATGTAATCTATCTCTACTAATAAAAGGGTAATGTGCTAATTAGACAGGGTCGACCAGCCATCTTCTGGACATCTGACTTCCTTCTGGATAAAGCCATGGTGGTGGGGGCCAAGGCAGAGGCAGTTAGGGGCAATCAGGCTGGCAGGGGCGGGCAGTTGGGGGCAACATCAGGCTGTCAGGGAAGGGCAGTTGGGGGCAATCAGGCCGGAAGGGAAGGGCAGTTGGGGGTGAGATCAGGCCGACATGGGAGGGCAGTTGGAGGCAATCAGGCTGGAAAGGGAGGGCAGTTGGGGGCAACATTAGTCTGGCAGGGAAGGGCAGTTGGGAGCAAGATCAGGATGGCAGGGGAGGGCAGTTAGGGGTGATCAGGCAGGCAAGCAGAGAGGTTAGGGGTGATCAGGCAGGCAGGCAGAGGCAGTTAGGGACAATCAAGCAGGCAGGCAGGTGAGCGGTTAGGAGCTAGCGGCCCCAGATTGTGAGAGAGATGTTTGACTGCAGGACATCCCCCAAGAAGTCTCCAATTGGAGAGGGTGCAGGCTGGGCTGAGGGAACCCCCCCACCCATGCACGAATTTCATGCACCAGGCCACTACTATCATATAATAAAAACCTACAAAACAAAGTGGGTTTTGAATATTAAGTGTTTACAATGAATACTGAAACATTTCTAAGATCCATTTTTGATGTTTTATTATCTTCTATTCCAAAAGAAGAAAAAATAGTCATATTTAAATACAAGAAATATATTTGGGAGGAGGGCATTCCCCCTAAAAATGCAAAACTCTCAAAATAGACATAAGATGCCATATTATGTGCTTAGGAGCATAAGCTATCGATTTCTTTTTACAAATGACAAGGAAATAAAGAGAGGAGAAACCTATAGATTAAAAGAGGTTTAAAATATATATTAACTGCCCTAGCTAATTTTGCTCAGTGGATAGAGCGTCGGCCTGTGAACTGAAAGGTCCCAGGTTTGATTCCGGTCAAGGGCACATGCCCAGGTTGTGGGCTCAATCCCCAGTGGGGGGCTTGCAGGAGGCAGCTGATCAATGATTCTCTCTCGTCATTGATGTTTCTATCTCTCCCTCTTCCTTCCTCTCTGAAAGCAATAAAAATATATTTTAAAAAGAGAAAGATATTAACCAAATGTCATTATGTGATACAGATCTTGTTTGAATCCTGACACAAATAACCTACTGTAGAAAATTGAGGAAATATGAACAAGTACTGGACATTTGATGACACTAAGAAATAATTGATTATTATAAGTAGTGTTTTATAGATTTTAAAAGAGTCTGTTTCAGCCTGGCTGGTGTGGCTCAGTTGGTTTAGTTTCATCCCATGCACCAGGAGGTCACAAGATCAATTCCTGGTTTGCAGGCTCAGTCCCCAATAGGGGGTGTGCAGGAGGCAGCTGATCAATGATGTTTCTTTCTCATTGATGTTTTCATCTCTCCCTTCCTCTCTCTGAGATCAATAAAAACATATTTTTAAAAAGTCTGTTTCTTTGGAAGATGTATAATGAGATATTTCCAAATGAAAATATGAAATCTTGTGTGTGTGTGTGTGTGTGTGTGTGTGTGTGTGTTTGAATGGGATGGGGTTAGGCCTGGTATAGATACAACAAGATTGGCAATGATTTTGGTAACTGTTGAGGCTGGTTGATAGACACATGGGGATTCATTATATTATTTTATCTACTTTTGTTATGTCTGAACATTTGTAATAATAACAAGACTAAAAAAAAAAGAGCACAAAGTTAAAGTCAAAATTCCGCGAATGTGAATCTTGGCTCCACTTCCCAGCCATGTGATGTCCTTAGATAACTCACCTTTCTGCGCCTAAATGTCCTCATCTTTAAAGTGGCAATAATGTGAAGATTGAATGAAATAATATACGTAAAGAACTTAGTTCAGAGCCCAGACCATGGTAAACAGTCCATAAACAGTAGATCTTATTATAATTATTTTCCCCAGTTTTCTAAACCTATAATTGCAGGTACTAAGAGACTTTTTGCCCGAAGAAGTTCTAGCCATTGAAATAGACTAATTTTGCAATATACTAGTACATGGTGTCCACTGCTCTTTTCCCAATGGTGAGCGTGTCTGAAAAAGAGAGACTGTGGTAGCAGCACTCGTGGAAACAATGGCAAAGAATCAGACAATTGCGCCTAGGAAATACATTTTTGCTTTGAAGCTCCGAGTCTGTAAAAACATCCTTGAGAACCCACAGCATCTGATATTTCTTTTGTATCTGCTTCTTCCTTTCCCTCCTCCACACACTGCCCCATAGTGAATGTTAACTGACTAACCTATTAATTCTCCTCAGAGTTCCTCAGAACACAGAGGGGAGAAAGCCTGGTTGCCCCTGAAACAAGAATAGGGGTCCATTCTTGACATGGTCCTTAAGTGTCACATAGGACTAAAGAACTCTGTAATAGTATTTTATTTCTTTTAACAAATACATACCAAATGCTAACTATGTGCAGGACTCTGCTTGACACTTAACACACATTACCTCAATATCTAGCCCAATCATATTTTAGATATGAGTAGACTGAGGTTAGGAGAGATTAAAGGGTTTGCCCAGGATAATACAGCTATTAAAGCAGCAAAGCTGTTATTTATTCAGAGTGCAGGGCTGTCAGACTCAGCAGCCATGTTCCCTAAAGTAGCTTGACTATAGTAACAATTGCACTATGCATATGTGTACCATTATGCTGCAACTTTTTAAAGGTTTTCTTAATTTTTTTCTTTATTGCAACTTTTATTTTAAAAATAAAAAATATCATTATAAAGAAATCATGTCCTTTACTTCTAAGTCTTTACTGTAACTTCATACCCATTTTTAAATTATCAGAATGAGGACAGAAATAAGGGTGTTCTAAATAATTTCTCTGAGATTCATTAATAACTCAAAGATTTCTTCCCAGGAAGATTTATTTATGGTGCTAAAGCTGTGATGTGCAAATAGAAAGGTAGCTTTAAATATGCAGGGTGTTACACTGGTTTCCATATTTAAAGGTACACAGAACCCAGTCGTTGTTTTGCTATTCCAGTCTTTGTTTTGCTATTAGGTCATCCATGATTCCTAAGGCCATGTGGCCTGTGTAGAGGAGAAAGTCTCAGAAAAAAAAAAAAAGGCCCTTCAGGAACCAAGATGGCAGTATAGGTAAACACCTGTACTCACTGCATTCCACAACCACATCAAAATTACAACTAAAATACAGAACAACTATCATCCAGAACTTCAAGAAAGCTGGCCGAATGGAAGTCCTACAACTAGAGAAGTGAAGAAGAAAGCACACTGAGACTGGTAGGAGGTGCCAAGGTGCAGAGGTGCGGAGGTGTGAAACTGGCTGGGCTGGCACCCAGATGTGCCGCTTTTTTAATCAGGAGAGAGATCACCTCTGTAGAGCCCACCCAGAGGAGAAAGGGATCCTAGGCCCACACCAGACCCCCAGCCCAGGATTCCAGAACTGGGGAAGGACATCCCTAAGGGCAGTAAGAACTATGGACTGTAAAAACCAGTGCAGATTGGGGCTAAGTGACCCACAGGCTGCTGGAGACCCAGCTGCTCCTCTTAAAAGGCTGGCACACTGACCTGAATTTACAAGTTCCCACTTCCTCTGAGCTCCAGTGCCAGGCGAGGCTCTGGGGACACAGACACATGTGGGGAGAAACTGGACTGTCCCTTGCAGCAGTCATTGTTCCCATGCAGGGACCTCCCTGGTGCAGGGCAGACTGGCAGCCATTTCTGTTTACTCTGCCCTGGTGATTCCTTGAAACCCCACCCCACCCAATTTACAACTCCACCCAAGCTGTGTGCAGTGGCTTTTGCATGTGAATGGCCTGTCCTTTCTCAGGCTAAAAATCTCTCAAACAAGCTGCAGCTGGGTCAGGTAGCCCCAAACCTATTGATAAAAGGCCCAAGACGCGGCACTAGCACCAGCCTGCCTTGTTTCACAGCTGGGCCTCATCTGGGCACTTCCAAACCCCATACAAAGAGGAGGAATCTGCAGAACTCTCTGTAGCTCCTGCTTGATGGCCCTAGGCCTGTGGTCGGCAAACTGCGGCTCGCAAGCCACATGCAGCTCTTCGGCCCCTTGAGTGTGGCTCTTCCACAAAATACCACGTGCAGGCACGCATACAATGGGATTGAGACTTCGTGGCCCATGCGCAAAAGTTGGTTTTCGGCCTGGGTGAGTCTATTTTGAAGAAGTACTGTTGATACTTGGCTCTGTTGACTAATGAGTTTGCCGACCACTGCCCTAGGCAGTGGCTGGCTTTGCACCTCTCTGGAGACCCAAGAGCCAGTGTACCCAGTGGTCAGTGTGAGACCATACCAGATTATAACTCTTCACATCCATAAGCAACACACTCAAGGGGCAGACTCAGTGAGCATCAAAGCCCCACTGAAGCAAGTCCTACTCCATAAGTGTGTCTCCTGCACAACAGCTCTCCCACTGTAAGTGCAGCTGGTCCCCACAGCCAATTGGCCTGGAGGTCGTTCCTCCCAGTGACACCAACAGCAATCAAGGCTCAACTACAACAAAACTGTGCACACAGCCCACAAAGGGGTGCACCAAGAGTGTCCACCTCAAGTGATTGGGAGGCTGAGCCACTGGGCGCTATTGGACACCTACTACACAAGGCCACTCTATAAACTCAAGGAGACTTTGCAGCTACCCAATATATAGAAACAAACACAGGGAAGCAGCCAAAATGTGGAGACAAAAAACATGTCACAAATGAAAGAAATGGAAGAAAGCAAACTACTGGATATAAAATTCAAAACCACAGTTATAAGGTTATTCAAGAATCTTCTAGAAACTTCCGAGGAACTTAGTGAGACTTTCAAGGATCTTAGTGAGAATGCCAAAAAAAAAAAAAAAAATGGAAAAGAACCATTCAGAAATTAAGCATACACTGACTGAATTAAAGAATAATATACAGGGATTCACTGGTAGACTAGAGGATCCTGAGAATCAAATCAATGTCTTGAAATACGAGGAAGCAAAAAATACCCAACCAGAAGAGCAAAAAGGATAAAGAATCCAAAAATATGAAGATAGTGTAAGGAGCCTCTGGGACAACTTCAAGCATACCAACATCCAAATTATGAGGGTGCCAGAAGAAGACAGAGCACGATATTGAAAACCTATTTGAAGAAATAATGACAGGTAACTTTCCCTACCTGGTGAAAGAAATAGACTTATCAGTCCAGGAAGCGCAGAGAACCCCAAACAAAAGGAATCCAAAGAGGACCACACCAAGACACATCATAATTAAAATGCCAAGGGCAAAAGACAAAGAGAGAATCTTAAAAGCAGCAAGAGAAAAAGTTAGTTACCTACAAGAGAGTGCCCATATGACTGTCAGCTGATTTCTCAACAGAAACTATGGAGGCCTGAAGGGAGTGGCAAGAAATATACAAAGTGATGAATAACAAGAACCTACAACCAAGGTTACTCTACCCAGCAAAACCATTGTTTAGAATTGAAGGTCAGATAAAAAGCTTCATTGACAAGAAAAAGCTAAAGGAGTTCATCACCACCAAACCAGTATTATATGAAATGCTGAAGGGTATTCTTTAAGAAGAGGAAGAAGAAGAAAAAGGTAAAGATAAAAAAAATATGAACAACAAAGAGACAACAAATACTTATCTATCAGCAATTGAATCTAAAAATCAAATGAATAAAAAATCTGATGAACAGAATAAACTGGTGAATGGAATAGAATCAGGGGCATGAAAATGGAATAGACAGATGTTTCTCAGAGTGAAGGGGGTGTGGGGGTGTGGAAAAAGATTAGACAAAGATCTTATATGCATGTATGCATTACCTATGGACACAGACAATAGAGTAGTGAAGGTCTGGGGTCGGGTGGGAACCGGGTGGAGGGGAGCTATGGGGGAAAACTAGAGGGACATCTGTAATAATCTCAACAATAAAGATTAAAAAATAAAATAAAATAAAATAAAATAAAAAGGCCCTTCATGTTTAAGCTTTCTATGCAGCCCATGCTGCACTGAAGGTCCAGGGTAAGTGAGCAACGTGGAATCCATGGAGCTTAGCTGTGAAGAAGAGGTAGGCTGCTAGACAAGAAGGACCCTTGCCAGCTCTGAGTCATAGCAGGCTTCCTGAGCCCAGCCAATTTACCTGCTTCTCAAAAGATCTTTATTTGTCCTTCTATTCTCGTCAAAAGCTGTTGTCATTTCCTTTTCTGTCTGGAGACACTGGAAACTGCCTCCAGGCAATATGACCACACTGGCCCTTTGTGCAACCCCCAACTCATCAAGATGAAACCTTCTTAGAATTCCCATGCTTTGACTTTCCCTTCCTTCTTGAGCAGAAAGCACCGTATTTCTCACATTTCTAGAGCTTCAACTATTTAAATTCTTTATTGCATCAGCAAGCAGCTTGGGTTTTGGCTAAATGAAAAGTGCTGTCCTGGCAGCTTTGGTATCATTAAGTGGTTGCATTGGGAGACATATGGATTCCCAGAATCAGAAACTCTTAGATCTGTAAAGCCCTCGGAAACTGCAAAACTGGGGACAAACCGGAATGGCTGCAACTTGATCATTAAAGGCTCATTTGTTCACTCATTCTTCCCTTTATTATTTTATTCCAGAAACACTTCCTAAATGCCTGCGAGATATCAGTGCCTTGGCTTCACCCTCAGGAAGCTCTCATCTTGAGAGGGGGAGTGGATGGATAAGTAAACAGTCCGAATACACTGTTGCCAGTTCTGTGAAGGAGAGGCAGTGGCAGATAGTGGCTTAGAAAGTGCACTTTAAAATCAGGCTTGGTTTCAACCCCTGCCTTGCCACTTATTTCCTGTGTGCCCTTAGGTAAGTTGTGAAACCTCCTAGGTTAATTCCAGAACAAGGGCATAATGGATAT
The DNA here is from genome assembly GCF_963259705.1 of Myotis daubentonii. Lineage (NCBI taxonomy): Eukaryota > Metazoa > Chordata > Mammalia > Chiroptera > Vespertilionidae > Myotis > Myotis daubentonii. Next base: position 44,195,517 of record NC_081861.1, on the reverse strand, counting down.
ACGTAGGTACATAGTACCAGAGCAGCACAGAGAGCTAGCAGAATATCTATAGCTGATAATTGGGTTCCAGAAAGCCAGGACGTTGTGATAAGATATAATTTTATCCTTAAAAATACCCTATGGTGAGGGCAGGCAAGAGGCAGGTGGATAGCTGGGAAGGGGGCATTTGCCCATTGGCATTGAGGAGCTTGCCATGTGGGCTCTGGTTCAGGCTCAGATTCCTGAGCCATAGAGGGACTTGGGGAGGAAAGCGGACCTCAGTCCCAGGGGAAATATATGGCTGAGTTTACAGCGGACGGGTATAAAGTAGGACTTAGAGACAGGGATGGAGGTAAAATCAATACATAGGTACCACCTATGGTCTAGGTATTAACCAGAATATGGGGAAGACATGAAGCAGGACAGGAAGAGGCCTGGCTGACAATGCTGGGGTTGGCAGGCACAGCAGTCACACGAGTTCCCTTTGATCTCTGATGGCTGGGAGAGTGATCAGGCTGCTGCTATGCTCTGAACTGACCACTGCTTTTGCATCCAGGCCATAAATGCTACCGGCTGCTCCTGGTCAGTGAACAAGCACAGCAGAGATACTAGACAAGGCCCACTTGTGAGAGACACTGGACTCCTTTGACCAGTGACATTGTCTGAAGGATGCCCTGATGGCCAAAACTTCCTTAGAACTGCATGTAGGCTAAGACATTTCCTTCTGACCTACATACCACACTTCTCTCCCTCCCTCCCTCCTCTCCTTTACTCAGGGTCAGACTTGTGTTGCATTACAGTGCATAGCAGTGGCTCTCCCAGGCTTTCCTGGCTCCATCCTTATTTTCCATCACCAGGGTTGCCCTATTTCTTATGCGTTGAATCCTATATTTCAGTCTGCTTCTTGAAAGACCTAGACATGTGTGGCTTAAGGGACCTCAATTGAAAAGATAAAGAGTTGCGACAACAAAGATTTCATTGGACATTTAGTCCAAAGGTTTTCACATTTCATTCCATGAGGAGCTTAGATTCACTGGGTAAGCCTCAGGGGCCAGGCACAGTGCTAGGCTCTAGGAATACAGTAATGAACAAAGTTAACAAGATGACCTTATGAAATTTGTCAGGAAAGACAGCAGAGATTAAGCAAGTAAATGGGAAAATATTTTTGTTGTTGTTGGTTTTATTTAATCCTCACCCGAGGATATTTCTCCATTGGTTTTTTTAGAGAGAGTGGAAGAGAGAGGGAAAGACAGAGAGAAATATCGATGTGTGAGAAACACTTCGATTGGTTGCCTCCTGCATGAGCTCCTACCAGAGCCCAGGCTGGGGAGAAGCCTGCAAATGAAGTATGTGCCCTTGACCAGAATCCAACCCAGGGCCCTTCAGTCTGCAGGCCGACACTCTATCCACTGAGCCAAACCAGCTAGGGCTTGTTATCTTTTAAAGCTAGTGATACAGTTCAAATCCTTACCAAGCTTGCAAGTTTTTATGATCTAGCTCTTACCTATCTCTTCATCCTTTTCTCACTATATCTATATAGCACTCTGCGCCATCTAGCATGATATGCATGCAGTTCCCAGAACTCTCCATCTTCTCACTTTTGGACTTTTGTCCAAGCTACCCTTCACCCACTGGCCTTAGATCATGCCCACCCACCAGGCTTAGCTCTGGCGTGCCCACTCTGGGAATTCATCCCTGAGCAACTGTAGGTGTCCCTAGCACCATCCACCCTTATCATTGATTTCATTACAGGCAAGTAAGTGGAAAACTACAGAAAAGCAAAAATGATGCCAGGCAGAAGAAATCCATACTCTTTCTTTCCAAATCAGTTGGCTCATTTACTTATTTAAAAAGTGGTATCTTGATTCTTTCTGCTCAAGCCAAACTTGTCTTCTGTTTTGTTGCAGTCTCTTCTCCCTTGTCTCTTCACTGTAATAATGTGCTCAGCTAAAAATAGTTATGCTTCTTAGTCTCTTGTAAATAGAGATGGACAATAAGATACAAGCAGAAGTCATGGGGGGGGGGCGGGCAGTTCTGGGAAGTCTTTTTTGCTTTTGACCCTCCCTTCTACCCACTGCCTGGTAATTGAATGTGTTGCTTAAAGTTCCAGCAGACATCTTGGGACCATGAGGGAAAGGTCAAGAGAATTATAAACAGCCCTGACATTCTTGAGCTGCTAAACCAACACTAGCAACCGCCTACCTTTGGATGTCTCATTACATGAGACAAATAAACCCTCATGTGTTTCAGCCACTGCGATCAAATTGTTTTTTACTTACAGATTAATGCAAATCTGAACTGATTAATTTCAACAAGTTCTGTTCCCTTCTCCTGAGCAGTACCATGCCTGGAATGCTGTTCTTTCTCCCCACCATCCTTTCCCCTAAATCTCAGCCTACCAAATCTTATCTACCATCGAACTCCCTATTCGAACAGTGTAAGAGTTTATCTTATCTCCCCCAATATAGATATGCTATTTACTTCTTTTGACTCATCCCTATTGCACTTTATCTGAACCTCTTTTGATATATATACATATATATGGTATATATTAATGTCATATTGGTGTTGTATATTTCTTTGTATTTTTTGCAATGAATAGAAGAGACACTTACCTAGAGTACATATTCAGTAAATTCTTGTGGAATTAAGTATACATTAAGTATAAAAACATAACCTCTTTACACACACACATACAGACACACATTTAACCACTGATTACTGTATTTTTTTTAGAATGAAGTTAGGCAGGATGCAAGCAAACAATTGGATAAAATGATATGTTTTTAAATTAATTTGGAAAATGAAATTATTCACATGACAATGGGGGATTGACTTCTGTCTAATTTTATATTGATCATTCTTTCATTGCAACTTTTATGGAATGTCTCCACTATGAAGTCACAGTGCCATAAACAGGGTTGTATTAAGATGTGTGTGGGTTTGAACTGAAAAAATTATGATCAGAGGTGAAATATGGAGACTGGCAAAATAAGCCAGTTGGAGAAAGATAAATATCACATGATCTCAATCATTTGTGGAATATAATGAACAACATAAACTGATGAACAAAAACAGATCCAGAGACAGAGAATCATTGAACGACAGTCAAACCTCAGAGGGAAGGCAGGAGAGAAGGTGGGGGTGGGGGGTGTAAGAGATCAACCAAAGGACTTGTATGCATTCATATAAGCATAACCAATGTACACAGACAGTAGGGGGGTGAGGGCATGTGCTGGGGGGGTGGTGGGAGCAGCCAGGGAGAGGTCAATGGGGGCGGGGGAGGAGACATATGTAATACTTTAAACAATAAAGAATTTAAATTTTAAAAGAATATGGAGATGAAAAGCCTGGTGAATGTAAGATGCTGAACTAAGTTAAGAGCAGGGAAAATAGAAAGGAGAAATAAGCTTGTACTATTGGCCCAGACTCAGAGAACAGGTAAGTAAATGTTATTAAAGCTCTGTTTTTCATGGTCATACCAGATATTGGAATTTTCTTGAATATTACATGCCCCAAAAGGATGTAGATAAATAGGGAGAAAGAGCTGACAATCTATGTTTAAAGTGGATATTTTGATGAAAGATAAATGTTTATTTAGAATTCTATTAAAAATGACCAGAGATAACCACCTGAGGAGGACTCATTTGAAAGAAATATCATCACACAAGAAGAAATCTCCTTCCCTCTGTTCACCTAGCGATTTGTCTATTACAGCTTAGAAGCATTGGATTGTAACCTATTATTTCTATTTCTCTCCTAATTTTGAGTACAAGAACCACAAATTATTCATCTTTGTGTTCATGTAGCACTATGCTTAACATATAGTAGACGCTCAGTCAATTATTTCTGATTGAAACTTTAGTTATCTGCAATATTTAGAATTATTAACAATAGCCTTTTTGAAACACTCTCTTTGCTTTCTGGATACTGAATTATCTTCTTTCTCCTTTCTCCTCCCTATTAAGCCATTTTCAATTTTCTTTGCTAATTCCTCTTTCCTCCAACTGCCCTTTCAGTTCTTCAAGGTACTGTTCCTTTTTTCCTCTCTTTTATTTTTTTTAAATCTCTCAAAAATTATTAGCATGTTATCTCTCTGAATGTATCATTTCTTTAACATCTTTCTACTCTTCTCTTCTCAAACTTGGTTAATATGTATTTCAGACCTTCTTATGCCACCCTCAATGTCTCTACTTCTTTCAGACACTTTTTTCATATCTTTGTCTCTTTGTGTTTCTGACTGGGTAATATCATCTGAACTGTTTTCCAATTCACAAATTCTCTTCGTTAGTCTGTTTAACCCATCAAAAGAAGTTTTATTTTGTACTTAAATTCTCATATTTTTCACTTCTCAGAATTCTTCTCAAATCTACCACTTAGTTTTCATAGTTTATTTCTTAATCTTCATTAAAGTCCCTTTTATGTCTTTCAGCATATCAAACATACTTATTTTATATTTAATATATGATCATTTTTATATCTTCCGTCTTTGTGAATCTGTTTCTGTAGACTCCTACTAAATAATAGCTTGGTTCTTTGTGAATTTACTGATTTTCTTTTTCATTGTGAGCTCATGCTCTTTGGAATTTTACCTCTGGGGATTCTTGGAGGTCATTTTAAAATTCTTTCACTTACTACTGCAATGTGCCTACAGGCACTATCAACCAAGGAGCACTATAACCTAATGATTCTGTTTGGTGGTTTTAAAGACACAGACTTAGTATTCTGCTCCCAAAAATGCTTGAATGTGGGTGTGTGGTTAGGATTTCTCAGGGGAAATAACTTTCTCCAAACTCTCTTGCCTAATCCAGAGGAGGTATTTTCTCGGTCACTCACTGAGGTAGTCACACAGAGAGGATTGTAGCTTTATGGACAGGGTTTCCAGTCAGGCTGGCTACCTTGCTTCAGTTTCAGGCTTTATCTCCTGTACCTGGTCCTACCACACAATCTTTAAATAATGACTCTAAGCCACCAGGAATAAGCAGATATTCCTAAGACAAACTGGTTTTATTGCCTCTTAAGAAATCAGGCGATATTGTTTCCTCTAATTCAGAGTTAGGGAACCTTTTTTCTGCCAAGGGCCATTTGGTTATTTATAACATCATTTGCAGGCCATACAAAACTATCAACTTAAAATTAGCCTGCCATATTTGGTCAAACATTTATTTAACTCATTCCTAATGCCTTGGCAGGGCCAGACCAAATGATTTTGAGGGCCTTATATGGCCCATGGGCAGGACGCTCCCACCCTGCAATTATTCCTTTTACTTCAGTTCTGTTTCACTTTAAAAGCAGCGTTTGTAATATGTTGTCTAGCTTTTTAAGCATTCTTTATTTTTTAAATTTATTATTTATTTATTAAGATTTTTTATTGACTTTTAGAGAGGAAGGAAGAGGGAGAGCGAGTGAGAAACATCGACATGAGAGCACAACATTGATTGGGTGCTCTCACACACCCCCTAATGGGGACTGAGCCTGCAACCCTGGGCATGTACCCTGATTCACTAAGAATAGAACCAGCAACCTTCTGGTGCATAGGATGACATCCCAACAACTGAGCCACACCAACCAGAGCTAGCTAGGCATTCTTGATTTTATTTCTTCTTTTTTTTTTTTGCATTCTTATTGAGAGGGATTTCACCATACACTTACCTTATTGCCAGAAACAGAAATTGTTCTCTTGGTTAATCTACTCCTTGGGCAGTGTCCTCTCTTTATACTATATTTTCTCTCTGGGTAACTCTCAAGTCTATATTCTTAACATTTCCATGAGCTTCAGATGTGACTCAGAACAGCCTGCTGTGTATCCCAATAGGAATTATCTAAGTCATACCCCCTCCCCATATTTACTCTTTCTCCTGTGTCCTCTGTCTTAGTCAGGGGCACAATAAGCTACCCAATCAATCAGGCTACAAATATTGGTATCCTCTTCAAATCATCCCTCTCCCACATACCCAGCTACCAACTCTTGTGATTTCCAGCTGGGCTTCAGGCTAGCTGCTTCTACTCAATTCCTATGAAAACACCCTAGTTCAGGCCCTTACCCTGGCCTAGACAGTATCTCTAGTCACACAACTGGTCTTTGGCCTCTAATCCATTTAATACCTATTCCATTATTGAAGCTGCCACCGTAACTCTCTTTCCAAATCACAGATCTGATCACATCACTTGCCTGCGCCCAAACCATTATTGACTTTCCATTGCTTATTATAGAAAGAATAAAATCCTGATTTCTTGACTTGGTGTTCAAGGTACACGACAATGGGATGCCAATCTTTACAAGTCTTTTAATAGCGATGCTTTATTCTATGATGCATGTAATGCTCCAGTTACACAGTATTTGGCATTCTGGGATTTAACTCCTTTACGTGAGATACTTTCCCTAATCTCGATCTACCAAAATCCTACTTTTCATTTAAGGCCCAGTTTAATTTTTGCGCCTTCCATAATGTTTTCCCAGAAATTAATTGCTCCTGAATATGTACTCCCAAAGCAGTTTGCTTTTATCTTTTGCAGCACTTATCATATTGTTCCTTTTATTAGAGGTTATTATGTATGTTTCTTCCTTTTACCAGATGCTAAGTCCTTGAAGGCACTAGAGCAGAGTAATCACACATTCTGGCTTTTGGAGTCAAATAAACCAAGCTCAAACATTGATCCCATCATTAGCTGTGTGACTTTGGGCTTACCTCTCTTGAATCTCAGTTTCCTCATCTATAAAAGGGGTTATACAGTAGTGTTGTAAAGTTGAAGTTATCTAACTTATGTGAAGCCATTAGCATGGGCCTGGCACGGAGTAACTACACAATAAATATTAACAATTATTATTAAAGGCAGATGCTACAGGCTGTTCATCTTTTTTATGTCTCTAACACTTCCTCTGGCCTCTCCTCTTTCCTCCTCCCCATTCCCTGTTCCAGGGCTTAGCCCAGTACCTAGCACAGACTATTCAAGAAATTCTTCTTAACTGAATGCTGAAAACATCACACAGTTTTTATAGAAAACATTTAATTCAGTCTGGGTAGAAACAGTTGACATTTGTACGATACACCAACAGATGAATGCTTATGGGCTGTCCCAGCACGATATATCAATGGAACATCCTGTCTGAGCACCATAGAGCAACCCCTTTCAGTATTGTCTGAACAAGCTGGCTTTACTAGGAGTGGGGAAAGAGAAAGAGGAGGTTTCATATCCTAGGGAAGTATTTGGAACTTAATGAGAAGTGTAGGCTGGGAAAATGACCCTGTTCTTTAAAAACCAAATGCAGCTACTGAATACAAGGCTTACACACAGCCTAGGCCATGTGTAAGCAACCGGGGCCAGAGTTTTGCAAAATCTTTTTCCTGGCCTTCTTTTTCCTGGCCTGTGGCGAATTTTGAATCAATCTCACTTAGCATTTTACTCTCCATTGACACAGCACATTTTCCCTCTAGATTCTCATTCTCAGAATGCTTATTAACCAACATTCCTGATAAAACCAGTGCAACCAAATGAATTACTTGAGGCTAGATATGAAGTTGATCTTCCCTCTATTTTTTATTTCAGCACCAAAAATGTTTATACTACTAATTTACATTTCTTAAAATTACCAATATTCCAAAATGATCACCGTTTATTTTGGATTCTGTTTTTCTTCTTCTCTGTTTTAAAGATGCACTATATTTTATGTCACACCTATTCTGATATTATTAGTAATATTCCCATCAAGGTGAAATGTTTTAAAGTCCAACTTTTGTTAACTCTTCCTGAATTATATCCTGCATAACTTCAAATTCATCAAAATGCTCAAATGATGCTATATGTATTTCCAATTTTATGTTTTATGAATTTGAGAATGATTTAGGCTTCTGCTGCTTTAAGCTAACTGTTTTAGGAATGTTGCGCTTTATCATGCAGAGATGATAAAAATGGAATTTTCCTTTAGTCTAATAGCACAGATGACTCAATGGTATTCTTGGGATCTGATTATTGCCCCTTGGGCACAGAGGTATGGAATAGCTCAATTTCATAATACACTTCACATGAATACCTGCCTGCCATACCACCTACCCAACACACACACACACACACACACACACACACACACACTCAAGAAATTCAATTCAAAGGCTTTGTTCTTGAAACCAAAGCTTATATATGACTGCTTGACTGATTTTTAAAAATATTTTTATTGATTTCAGAGAGGAAAGGAGAGGGAGAGAGAGATAGAAACATCAATGATGAGAGAGAAACTTCAATTGGCTGTCTCGTGCATGCCCCACACTGGGGATCAAGCCCACAACCCGGGCATGTGCCCTGACCGGGAATTGAACCGTGACCTCCTAGTTCATAGATCAATGCTCAACCACTGAACCACACCACCTGGGCTGCCTGACTGATCTTTATTTGTACATGTAACCCATCATTCTTGTCTCTTCCATTGGAAAGACCAGTGGGTCAGCCAATGTTATTCAATTCCATCCCCTAAATAGTTTTTTTTCATAGCATCCACCCTCTCCTCCCTAATACCTACCTTGATCTCAGGTAGCTGTCAAGTAATCACTGACAAGGTATTGGCAGATAAGGCTTAAATGAGGGGATTCTAACATGAGTGTGTGTGTGTGTGTGTGTGTGTGTGTGTGTGTGTGTGATTGAGAGAGACAGACAGAGATAGACAGAGAGAGAAAGGGGAAGGAGAAGTAGAGGAAGGAAAGTGAAAACCTAGAAAGTGGAAAATAGTGGGGCCTGGCTGAGGCAATCATGTTAGAGATCTACAAAATAAAGCCAGGATATTGTTTACTGGTTAGGAATTCCTAGCCGAAGGTGTTACCTATTTCAGTTAAAAAAAAAAAAAGAAACTTTAATATCAGTCAGTTTTCAATATTTGAAGAAACTTTTCTTATTCAGGATTTCAGGCACCTTGACAACTGTCGAGGAAGGTGGTTTGGGGATGGCTTTATAAGGTAGAATGACCATCTCAATGGCGTCATCTGTAAGGTGCTAAGTAGAATCCCTGACTCCAAAGCAGAATCCCTGGTTCCAACCACTATTCACACCTTATTAAATTTGAAAGGCAAAAGGGTGGGAAGTTGTTTCATGCCATATCTTATGATCCAGACAAGTCAATAAGAGCTCAGTTTGCTTCAAGCTGAATTTTTTGGAGCTCTCTCTCTCTCTCTTTTTATTCCAGTTCCACTCACTCTAATGCAAGCATGTCAAACTCACAGCCCTCGGGCCACATGCAGCCCACAAGGAATATTTTTGCAGCCCAGTCAATATAACGGTATGTAAGGAACGTTTTAATAAAAATTTCATAACTTAATTTTTACAATATCCTGTTATACATAATTATTAATAATGAACTACAACATTTGCTAATGACTTATTACTATAATCATGTTGCATTCACTTCCCTTACGCGCCTTACGCAAAGGCACACCATTTCTCTCCACTAATACTAGCAGCGAATATTTTAGCAGCCGATTGCCACATCATTAGTCTTGCACTGACTTGTTTGGTGTGTGCAACAGAAAATATTTCGCTTTTGGAGAACAAGAAAAGAAGGTTTATTTGCATTACGCTTATTAATTTGTGCAGTTATTCAGTGTCTGATAAGTTAATGTTCAAGAAAAATATTAATTTTTATTAAAATGTTCTATTATTTTATGTTAACGATGACTCATTTATTTCAGCCCTTTATATTCAGCATGTCTCTATCAAAATAAACCTACATTTCTATGAAAATTGAAGCTTGTGGGGTTTTTTGTGGCCCATATAACCTTGTTTATTTGGCCCGTATTAGCCTTTGCGTTTGACATGCTTGCTCTAATGTTATTGAAGCAATAGAATATGAAGTGAATACAAACCTAGTTTTACAGTCTCAAATGGCCATCTAGGAATAATTGGCCATACAAATTTGCCTTGAAAAGGAGCTGTATCCTTGAGATTGTGTTTGTGCCCTGACCTCATTTCCAAGTCTCACCTTTTAATCACCCTTGAGGCTTTTGGTTGCTCCCCTCTTGTCTTCTCATGCAGTACCGATCCTCTTCCTCTTCCTCTTCCTCTTGGCTCTCTCAACCCCAGGTGCCTAATTCTCTTGAGCCCTTATTCTGACCCAGTTCACTATAGAAGCAACTGCACCTTAGGTATTGGGCCTGCCCATGTCAACACTTTATAATTTACAATGCTCTTCCTCGCGCAGTCTTTCATCTTATGGGACAGATACAATATCAGGGTAAGTGAGCCTTTCTCAAACGGTTAAAGTCAGAGCCTCTTGAAGACAGAAAAGCCTTCAAACACATAATAGTTACTGGTTTTTGCTCCTGCCTGATTTTTTCAATTATATCTCCAGAGGAATAGTGTTGGTCTTCAATGATGGCATTTTGGATAATGTAACATGTGATGGGGGGGAGGGGCAGCAGAGACCCTTCAATCTTACAATATAGGCAGCGAATAGCTTCAGAAACGCAGCCACATTCACAATGAAGAGAATGGAAGCATCATGCTACAGCATGGTTCTCACCTTCACTTGCATATTGTAATCATTAGAAGTTCTGTAAAAATACTGGTGCCTGAGTCCCACTCCAAGTGATTCTGGTTTAATTGGTCTTGTGTGCAGCCTGGGCAGCCAGATATTTTGAAGCACCCCTGCCAAGTGATTTTAATATACATCCAAAATTAACAACCACTGTGTTACAGTATGAAGATTTTTGCTTGCTGACAAATGGCATCTGATATTACATCAAGAAGTACTATCTGGGCTTGATTGAATTTTTTTCTTTCAAAAATCATCTTTGAAAAAACAGGCAAGGGTTAAAAATAATTATCGATATTTACCAAGCTGAATCCTGATACAGAACCTTATGATTGAACCTCAACAAAATAGTATTAGTAATATTAGTTTGTATTCTGTAGCATTAGTTACTAACTTTTGGATATATCCAGGGTGACCAATATTGCTGTCACCTGGGACTAAGGAATTACCAGGATGTGGGATTTTGGTTTTAAAACCAGGCAGTACTGGGAAAATCGGAATGAGCAGGACACCTTTGATACATGGAGAAGATGTAAGCCATACTATTTGCACATTCATATTCTGACAAAAACAAATTGGGAGAATGTTCAACATAGAGACTAAGCATTTTTTTCCTAGAGAGAATTGAAATTAATTTTATTTAGTTGGCACAAACCTACAATGGCTCAAAAGTAGCAAAAAGAACTACCAAAGCTCCACAGTCTCTAAGGAGTTCTTAACCTGAACTTGTGTAAGCATCTTGGTTGGAGTTTGGCTTCTACCTGCTGATGGTCAAGAGGCACTTGGATAGTTTAAGTGATAGATGTTATCAGTGCAGATATCCAATTGTAATCCAAAACCCAATAGCAAGAAATACATATATATCAACAATTAAACCTAAAAATCAAAATAAATGAACAAGAAAACTAATGAACAAAATAAAATAGAATCAGAGGCATGGAAGCATAGAACAGAATGACGAATCTCTGAGGGAAATGGGGGGTGCGGCAGGAAGAGATTAACCAAAGATCTTTCCAATGGACACAGCTGGTAGGGTGGTGAAGGCCTGAGGCAGGTGGGGGGGGGGGGGACGAGAGACATCTGTAATACTCTCAACAATAAAGATTTAAAAAGTATGTAGTCTGCAGAAAGATGATTCATAACATGAACATATCATAATGAAGTTAAGATTAAGATATAAACTTATTTCAAAAAAGTCATCTCATCATGTGAGTGTTGAATAGAATTTGAGGATGGATCTGAAAGTGACCATTGCGTAAAAACTCTTTTCAATTAGCAGATACCCACAAGTGGCAAAACATCATGTTGGCATGTACACATCGGATGCAAATGATACAAGTATGTTTTCTATAGGACAAAGTTGTTCTGTTATTCTCAGGTGGAAAAGGTTAGAGTTGAGGGATGGGCCCTTGGTAAACTTAGGAGGAATGCAGATTTTAGTGTACTAACAAATGTATTTTTATTTTAAAAAATGTGTAAGGGGTATAATGTTTTGTAGTAGTCTGTGTATTTTGAATTAAAAATGGCAACTTATGTAGTATTTTAAAAATTGACTTTGGCCCGGCCGGCGTGGCTCAGCAGTTGAGTGTCAACCTATGAACCAGAAAGTCACAGTTCGATTCCCTGTCAGGGCACATGCCCAGATTGTGGGCTCAATTGTCAGTGTGGGGTGTGCAGGAGGCAGCCAATTGATGATTCTCTCTCATCATTGATGTTTCTCTTTCTCCTTCCCTTTTTCTCTAAAATAAATTTTAAAAAGTATTTTTAAAAATTACTTTGGAATTAGGCAGATGGGTTCAAAATCTTAGTTCTTAGGACTTTGTGTTGTGGCCTTTGGCAAGTTACTTAATCTCATCTATATAATTATATATTAACTAGAGGCCTGATGCACGAAATTTGTGCAAGGGTAGGCCTTCCTTCCCCCAGCTGCTGGCACTGCTTCCCTCTGGCTGCTGGCACACAGGCTTACCCTGGCTGCCGGCAGCCAGCCCCACCCCCGGCCTGCACCCACCTTGACCTGGTGCTGCCCTAGTCTGCCACCACCTACCCTTCCCCCTCAATTGATTGCCCCACCAGCCGGTGGTTTGGGCCTCCCTCTGCGGGGCAATCGTGGGGTGATGGTAGGGCCCCCCGACTATTCATATTGCCTTGGCTGGCCTGGCGCCCGTGCATGTCATAGAGTAGTCATCTGGATGGTTGTTCTGCTGTTTGGCCGTTTGGACGATTTGCATGTTATGCTTTTATTATTATAGATTTTTATATTGATTTTATTATATTAATTATTAATATTTTGTATATATTATATAAATATATTACTAATATATATTAACCTCATATATTAGAGAGAATTATGCACCTTTGTTGAATTATTGTTAGGAATACACGAAATAATAGATATGAAGCAGGGTCTCTCAACCTCAGAATATTGACATTTGGGGTGCCATAGGCTTTTGGGGGGGCTGGCCTATGCATCATAGGCTATGTAGCAGCATGGCTGCCCTCTATCCGCAGTTATCCCTCCAAGTGGTGACAACCAAAAGTATCTCCTGACATTGCCAAAATCTCCAGGGGGTGGAACAATACATGCCCTTCATTGAGAATCACTGGATATAAAATAATGCATGTCAGACCTAGAATATAGTAGGCACTCATTAAGTGGTAACTATTATAATTGTTCTAACTTCGATATAGTGACTATTATTATATCAAAGTTAGAACTTTTATTACTGATGCTGAGCCTTAAAGATGTGTGAATATGTTTAATTCTAAAAATAGCTTCTCAAACTTATTCTTTTAGACTATGGAAACCAGTTTAATTTTTGCTAAGAAAAATGTCAGAAAATATAAGTTCTCTGTCTCACATCTCTTGTGCCTACTAGTCCTGAAAATCTAAGATCTTTCCGTTTTACTGAGGTGTTACTCAACCATTTAAACATCTACAAACTACCTAAAATAGCTAATTATAAGCAAATATTTGTTGGAAATGGTGTAAGTTGCAACTTTAAGGCATTTAAGGCACAATCTTTTCTTCATTTAGTTTGTTTCTCCTTCCCCGACATGCATGCTCCAAGAAACCTCAACTCCTACTTCACTGATAAGTTGTGGCAATCCAGTACAAGCTTTCTCTGCTAACTATAGCCCATCTTCTTTCTCAACTCTCTTTCTGGTATCATTCTTGTTCCCATTAAAGGAAGAGTCTCTGTCTATGAGTCTTCATTCCTCTTACCCTCTTTCTGGAAATACCTTGTCCACAGCTCCTTTTCCCTTCGTCATAAAATAAAATAGGTTTCCTTCATTAGTAAAGCCCCTTGCTAATGACTTCTAAAATTGCAGTCATTTCTTTGCTGAGCTCCTGCGTGAACTTCCTTCACAGTTTCTTTTGTCAGATTTTCTTTGTTTACCCAGTCTTTAAATGTTTATATTGCTCATTGTTCTGTCATCTTCTCTTCTCACTCAACACTAACCTGCCCTGCCCTCACCTAAGAAAATCTCATTTCTCTCATGGAATCAATTACTATCTTCTTGTTGTTGCCTCCAAAATCTCTACCTCTGAATTAAATCTCTATCTTTAATTTGAGACACATTTAGCCAAATACCTACTATGTACCTCCACTAGGAAGTCCAGTGGGTACCTCAAAATCAACATGTACAAATGTGAACTCATTCTATTCTCAAAATCACTCCTCAACCAATGTTTCCTATGTCAGCATGTTTTTCCAAGCCAATAATCTTGGTGCTATTCTCTTTTTAAAAATATATATTTTATTGATTTTTTACAGAGAGGAAGGGAGGGAGATAGAGAGTTAGAAACACTGATGAGAGAGAAACATCAATCAGCTGCCTCCTGCACACCTCCCACTGAGGACGTGCCCACAGCCAAGGTACATGCCCTTGGCCGGACTCGAACCTGGGACCCTTCAGTCTACAGGCCAGCGCTCCATCCACTGAGCCAAACCGGTCAGGGCTCTTGGTGCTATTCTTGACTCCTTTCTCTCCCCAAATCTCCCACTACCAATTACCAAGAACTGTCAATTCTACCTCCTACATATTTATTGACTCCACCCACTCCTTTCTAGCTCTACTGACACCATCATCTCTCTCCTAAACTGGCCCATAATTGGTCAATCTGACATGGACCTTGCCCCTGTGCACATGTAGTCAAAGGGATCTTTCTAAAGCACACTTGATTACATTATTCTCCTACTTAAACCTGTCAGCAGCTTCCCAGTACCGATTTGGATTAAATTCAGTCTTTGACATGGCTTTATAACATTCTTCATTATCTGGTCCCTGATAACTTCTTCAACAGTATTTCTAAAAAATCATTCACTCAGACCACAACTTCTTTGAGTTGCTTGAGTGATCATAATTTCTTTTTCTCTGGATCACCACATTGGGTATTTTTTGCTTGGATCACTCCCTTGCCTCTCATTTAGCTAATCCCAACTCATCCTGTAGGTCTTGGTTTAAACATCACTTCCTCTGAAACACTTTCCAAACCCCTCATATCTGGGATAGGTGGCCCTCCTTATGTTCTACATTAGTACCCTACATATTCCCCTCTGTTAAATTTAACAAATTGTCTTGTAATTGAATTTACTAGTTTTTCTGCTTCTAGACTACAATCTCCCTTAGGTTGTTTCCCAGCTTCTGGTGCTAAGTACATAGTAGATGTGCAAGAAATATTTGTGGAATGGAATTGAATTAAATGTCGCCAAGGCTTTTCACCAAATACATGGCTTTTATTTTCTCTCTCTCTCTCTCTCTATCTCTCTCTCTCTCTATCTCTCTCTCTCTCTTTTAAATCCTCACCCGGGGATATTTTTCCATTGATTTTTAGAGAGAGTAGAAGAGAGAGGAAAAAACAGGGAAATATCAATTTGAGAGAAATACATTGATTGATTACCTCCTGCACAAGCCCTGACCAGAGCCTGGGCCACAGAGGAGCCTGCAATCGAGGTACTTGCCCTTGACAGCATCAAACCCAGGACCCTTCAGTCTGCAGACCGACGCTCTATCCACTGAGCCAAACTGGCGAAGACTTTATTCTCATTTTTTTCTTTTCTGAATACTCAAATTATTTGATCTTTTCCTGTCTCCTTATCTCTTTTGTTTTCAGAAACAGCATTGTGCATAAATTATCTTTCTACATTTTTTAAGATTTCTAGTCCTTGTATGCTGACCCCTTTACTGTCCCTTACCTTTGGACTTTTCCCCAAGACTGTATTCTTCACCATTCTGTCTTTTTACTTCACATTCATTGCTTGAGACATAATAAACATTCAGAAATCTTTATTTCCTTCCTTCCCGCATTCTCCAAAAGCTTATTTAATTTCATAGCTTCAAGTATCTCTCTCAGATTCTCATTTCAATTTGAGTAATCCAATGAAATAATGGTCACCTGATACATCAAATGAAATACAAAGAAAAAACATGGCACTCAACCACCCCAATTCAGTTTATTCTTACAGTATAATTTCTGTATTTGTCAGTTGAAATTGAGTCTCCTAATCAGTGAGGCTTCATGCACCAGGCATCTCTAACTCACTAATTTCTTTATACCACTTATGCAATTAGCCATCAAGTATTATACAATATCCTTTTAAATGTGTCTCATGTATTGATTTCTTTCTCTTTTCACCCTTCCATTATTCTGCCCCCATCTCTTTACCCTTAGATTACTATAATAGACTTCTTCCTGACCTCCATATCTTCCACTTTCAGATCTGTTTTGTATACTATTGCCATACACACTCCTTTCATGGCTTTTCTTGTTGGCTCCTCTACCTTGAGCAAACACAATCACCTATCAATGCTAGAAAGCCTAATATTTTTTAGTATTGAACTAAAATGTTAATTTTTCTCGTACTCTGGTAGAATTAATTCTTATTCTGTGCCCCCTTTATTCTTCTTTGTACTTAAAACATCCATTACTTTTCTTCTACTATCATGTAATGTACATATATGAACTGTAAACTCTATGTGATCAATGACTTCTACTTGTTCATCTTTATAACCCCTGAAGCATACAAAAAAGTGACTGGAATGCACATAGTAGGCACTTAGTAATTATTCTTTGAATTGACTTGCCACATCTGTTATTTCCTTGCCCACGCTATTCCCTATATTCCCACTCTTGGTTTATATTTCTTAAATAGCCAGTCAGGGCAGATATCTTTGGATAAAATCCAGCTGAACACGCCTAGCTCTGGTGAGACAGTTTCAGCAGAAACATCTTCAGGGTGTCTGCTTAATTTCCGAGATTCACCATAATCTGGTTATCCAATTTACATACCTTGCTTCTCATTTGTTTCTAAACATTTGTCTTCCATTTCATATTATGTTAAATCTTTCAGCTCAGTCTTTGTTCACACTATTGCTCATTCCAGAAATTCTCTTTCTTTATTCTGATAAAATCCTGCCCACACTTCAGACCCACTTTACTTTATTCATGATGTCATCTTTGACTATTTAAGCCCACAGTTATCTCTCCTGTGTCTGAATTCTTTTGTCAGAGATAACATAATATATTATGGTATTCTTGAATTCCTTCATGCATATGTCTTGCTTTCCTAAGCATTGGTTCTTTTGGGCAGGGATCATGTGTTAATCTCCTTTGGTACAGTGCTGCTGATTATTAGATTGATAAAACACAGCTATTTTTTTCTTTATTACTAGTTTCTCATAAGTAGAAAAAACTTTGATACCCACAGCTTACTTTTGCCTGTAAAAGAACTCTATAGCCAGATTTGAGGGGAAAGATAAAGATTGTTTAATATTACTCAAAATGGTAAATTTTTAAAAATACATTTTTTGGTACAACTTAATCAGAGTTTGCTTACAGTTAATCTAGCAAGCTATCTTGCAATAGGTTAGAGTAGCTGGGAGAAAGAATAAATTAAAAGTGATTGATTTTTGAAGATACAACTAAAGACACAAAGAAGAAGCCAGAAAGGGCTGGTTCTCACACCCATGTGTAAAGGATAAAAATTAGGAGGAATAAATCAGCTGTAGAGGTCTCTCCTGAGGAGCCAGGAGTCCCACCTCCAAGGAGGCCCCCTCCCAGGTTTCTAGAGCCAGGAAGAGAAATCTCCATAACTTCTGGCTATAACGCCTAGCAGGGATTGTGACTGAGTGAAATGGAGGGCTGCTGGAGTCCCAGGCATTCCTCTTAAAGGGCTGTGCATGAACTTACTGGGGCTCATTCCCTCTGAGTTCCTGTGATGGAGCCGTAGCTCAAAAGGCACCAGGGGCACACAGGGAGAAACTGAATTGTTTGGCATCAAGATAAGAGCTGGAGGGGCAGCTTTATTACTGACAGAAGTGCTGGCAGAGGCCATTGTTCCTTTGCTGAGCCCTCCCCACACAGAACCAGCAGGTGGGCACCATATCTGAGTCTTCATCAACCTAGCTATCACTGTTAGCCCTGCCCTGGTGATAACTCTGAAATCCTTGCCTCACCCAACTTATGGGTCCACCCAAGCTGTTTCCAGTGGTGTTTCAATACAAATGGCCTGTCTTCGCTCATGCTTCAGACTTTCTTAAAATCTCTCAAACAAGAAGCATCTGGCCTTGGTGTGTCCCATACCTCTAGCTTTGCCCCAGGCCCATCACTAATGGCAGCAGCCTTAGTTTGCAGCTTGGCTTCTTGTGGGTACCTCCAAGCTCAGCACAGGTAACAACCATCTGCAGATTGCTTTGTAGCCAGTGCCAGGAATTCCCAGAAAGAACAAAGACAGCAGGCTGACATTGGCCTGTACCTTTTGGGAGGTCCTAGAACCAGCACATCTGATGGACAGCTTCAGATCATGTCAAAGCATCATCCAACCACCTCTACAAGTGACACACTCAAGGGGCAGATACAGCAGGCACCAGAGGCCCCCCTGAAGTTCGTCTTGCACTGTGTGGTGGGCCCCTGCACAGCTGACCCCCCACAGTGGTCACAGCCAGTCCTCTCAGCCAATCATCCTGGGGGTAAATTTCTCCCATTGATGTGCCAACAGGAATCAAGGCTCAACTACAACAGGAGGGTGTACACCAAGCATGTCAAACTCGAGGCATGTGGCCCACTGGTCGCGAGTTTGACATGCTTGGTGTACACAGCCCACATGGAGGGGGGCATGCAACTAGAGTGCCCAGCTCGAGTGACCAGAGAGACTGTGCCACTGGACCAGGGGTGGGAAACCTTTTCTCTGGTAAGGGCCATTTGAATATTTATAACATCATTTGTAGGCCATACAAAATTATCAACTTAAAAATTAATTAACTCACCCTTGGCAGGGCCATTGCAAATGATTTTTTGGGCCTTATACAGCCCGCTTACCAGATGTTCCCCACCCCTGCACTAGACCCTATAGGGCACCTACTATATAAGGCCATTTTACCAAGCCCAGGAAATGTAGCAGCTCTACCTAATGCATAGAAACAAACACAGGAATGTTGCCAAAATTAGGAGACAAAGAAACATGTCCCAAATAAAGAACAGAAAAAAACTCCAGAAAAAGAACTAAACAAAATGAAGACAAGTAATCTGCTAGATGAAGAGTTCATAACACTGGTTATAAGGATGCTCAAGGAACTTAGTGAAAACTTCAAGGAAATTAATGAGAACTCCAACAGCATGAAAAAGGACATAGAAACCATAGCAAAAGAACCAGTCAGAAATGAAGGATACACTAATTGAAATGAAGAATAATTTACAGGGTATCAACAGTAAAGTAGATTAAGCCAAGAAACAAATAAGTGAATTGGAATATAAAGAAGAAAAAATTCAGAACCGCAAAAAGAATTTAAAAAATGAAGATAACGTGAGGAACCTCTGAGACAACTTCAAGTGTACCAATAATTGCATCATGGGGATGCTGGAAGGAGAAGAGAGAGAGCAAGAAATTAAAAACCTATTTGAAAAAACAATGCAAGAAAACTTCCCTAACCTGGTGAAGGGAACAGATATACAAGTCCAGGAAGCTCAGAGAGTTCCAAACAAAATGAACCCAAAGAGGCCCACACCAAGACACATCATAATTAAAATGCCAAAGGTTAAAGACAAGGAGAATCTAAAAAGCAGCAAGAAAAAAGCAGTGGTTACCTGCATGGGAGATCCTATATGATTATTAGCTAATTTCTCAACAGAAACTTTGCAGGCCAGAAGGGATTAGCAAGAAATATTCAAAGTAATGAAAAGCAAGGAACTACAACCAAGATTACTCTACCCAGCAAAGCTATCATTCATTTTAAAAAATTATTAAATTTATTAGGGTGACACTGGTTAATGAAAGTATATATTCAAGTGTATATTTCTATGATATATGATCTGTATATTGCATTGCATATTTACCACCCAAAGTCAAATCATCTTCTGCCATTATATATTTGGTCCCTTTTATCCTTCACTACCTGACCCCTCCACCCATTTCCCTCTGGTAACTATCATACTATTGTCTGTGTCTATGAGTTTTTCTGCATAGTGTGTTCACCAATACAATATACAGATGATGAGGTGGTAAAAGCCATCATTTAGGCTGGAAAGACTTATAAAGAGCTTCACAGATAAGAAAAAACTAAAGGAATTCATCACCACCAAACCAGTATTACATGAAATATTAAAAGATCTTTTTTAGGAAGAAGAAAAAAAGATTAAAAAATGAACAATAAAATTGCAATAAATACATATCTATCAATAATTGAATCCAAAATAAACAAATAAGCAGAACAGAAACAGACTCATAGATACAGAGAACATTTTGACAGTTGCCAGATGGGAGGGGGATTGGTGGGATGAGTGAAAAAGGTAAAGAGATTAAGAAGTACAAATTGGTAGTTACAGAATAATCATGGAGATGTAAAGTACAGCATATGGAATTATAGTCAATAATAATAGTAGCTATGTATTTTGTCAGATGGGTACAAGATTTATTGGGATGATCACTTAGTAAGTTATATAATATCTGATGTTGTATAATGTCTAATCACTGAAGCATACACCAAAAAATGGTTGATCTTCTTTTTGGCTACTTATGAAACATGGCTGAACAAGGGCCCGGTAAATTAAACTCATCATTTTTTAATTATAAGAGAAATAATAAAGCCTAAGTTCCTGGTGATTAGAACATTAGGACTAGGATCTATGTGGATGATATTGGACTCTCATAAATTTAGTCTTTCATGCATTTAAGGGACTGTTTAAAGGTTGAATAAGTAGGCCTGATTTAACCCAGAGAGTTGTGCATAAGTTCTACAGATGACACAAGGAAAAGCTGAAAGTCAGAGTTAAACATAATCATAGTGTAGCTAAGACTTTGTGTGAATTCCGCACTGTATTTTCAGGATGTGCAGAGGCGGGGGAGGGGGGGTGGAGACAGCATTTCTCCTCTTCCCTAATTTATTTCTTTTTAGATTTATTTCTTAGTCTCAGGAGTCAGTTTTTTCTTAAGCATTTTGATATTTTTCTAACACAATTAACTGGTTAAATTAACTGCATTTGAATTTTCCTACTATTGCTTTAAAACCGCTATAATAAACTATGCTTGGGTCATGTCAGAAGGCGGATGAGATCAGACACTTTATGGAGGTCTGGTTTGCTTCTTACAGTCACGTATTTTTTTATATTAAACGAGGGTAAAAGTTGCATTCTTTCTTTGGTCTCTGTTTTGTCTTTTCGAGCTGTCACAGAATGTGAACTATTTTATCATCAAAGTTCCTCTGAAAGCCTTTAACCCTCACCAGTCTCTAGCCAATGCATTAAGAGGTCACCCCAATCATCATTTTCTTATGGCCTACCAGAGCTAGTTATAGGAGTCCCTGACTAAAACTGTTCTCTCAATTTAATAAAACTTCTAGTTTAAAAAATAAAACACTTGAAATGATGGCCAGACAGAAACTCGAACATGAATGTTCATAGAAACATAATTCATAATAATCAAGAAATGGAAACAACCCAAATGTCCATCAACTGAGGAATGGATAAACAAAATGTGGTATATCCACACAATGAAATATTATTTGGCACTAAAAAGAATGAATTACATGGAAGAACCGTCAAAACACTATGCTAAGTGAAAGAAGCCAGACACAAAGGAGTCTTGATCCCATTTATATGAAATGTCTGGAATAAGCAAATCTGTAGAGACAGAAAGTAGACTAGCTATTGCCAGGGCCTGGAGGAAAGGATGAATAATAGGTATTCTTTCTGGGTGATGAAAATATTCAAATTAGGATGTGATAATGGTTGCACAATTCTGTGAGTGTACTAAAAACGTTAAAACTGTACATTTTTAAAGGGTGAATTTGTATGGTATGTGAATTATATCTCAATTTTAAAAAAATTAGAAACCACCTTTTGAGAACAGAACTAGATCCCAATTTCAAATACAGATGCTCCTCCACTTATGATGGGTCTATGGCAGTGGTTCTCAACCTGTGGGTCACGACCTCTTTGGGGGTCGAACGACCCTTTCACAGGGGTCACCTAAGACCATCGGAAAACACATATATAATTACATACTGTTTTTGTGATTAATCACTATGCTTTAATTTGTAACAATGAAATTGGGGGTCACCACAACATGAGGAACTGTATTAAAGGGTCATGGCATTAGGAAGGTTGAGAACCACTGGTCTATGGGGACCCATTGTAAGTTGAAAATGTTGGAAGTCGAAAATGCATTTAATACACCTAATTAGCTGAACATTATAGCTTAGCCTAGCCTACCTTACTAGTAGATGTGCTCGAAACACATTAACCCACATATGGTGAGCTAAAATTATCTTGTTACTTCTTGCCCAGGAAAAGATCAAAATTAAAAATTCAAAGTATAGTTTCTACTAAATACATATTATTTCACACCATCATAGAATCGAAAAGTCCTAAGTAGGACCATCATAAGTCGGGGACCGTCTGTACTGGTTTTGCCTCAGAATCTGCACAGGTGGGGATCTGAAATCTGCATTATGACAAACTCCTGGGTGATTATCATGCACAACTAAAGTCTGAGGATCATTGAATTAAAAGATACACACCTTGAAGTGTTTTCATGAGCTACAACTCAAATGTCCCCACTCAGGGAGAGATTGTAGCTATTCCCAAGTGAATAATACTCAATTTATTTCTTGTTGTTTTTCTGTGGTTATTGTTGTAGTTTGGGTACTTAAGTTTTGGTGGATCTTTCTTCGTGTGTCTACTTCCAATTTTCATTTTTATTTTATTCCTCTGGGAGAAATGGTGAAAACACAGGAGCCACTAATACTCTGTTCTCTACTAATTAAAGTCAGAGAATTGTTATCACTCTCACTTCTGAAGACATTAGTAGAAAAGTAGTTTTTCTTCCTTCCACAGCTAAGGATAAAAACAAGAATCAGTAGCCTAAAGCAAGTTAGAACTGTGAGTGAAGTTAGAATTTATGATTCTTGGTCTTGAGTGGCTTATACTCAGCTGTCATCGTACTTCCATCTATAGTACTGATTTTCTAAAAGTAATAGAAGGGTAACCAAATACCACACTTTACCTGTATAAAAAGGAATCTCTTCTATCTATATCATTTTAAGAATGAAAGTTCTTATATTATGCCTGCCCAAAAGTAAAAAGAACAAAAGCAAATTCTAACTTTGCTTTTGTTCAATATCCAATATTCAAAGCAGTGAATCAGTCAGATTTGGAGGTTGAATGAATCTTTGAATATCATTATGGAAAAATCCTTTTCTAATCAGCAATTCCTGCTGATCTTGGCAATCTTATCAGAAGTAACCGATCAAAGTGGATTGACAATGGGTGACTGACAATGGGCTGATCTTAATAATCACATAGGGCCAATTTAGGAAAGTGTTAAGTAAACAGAGCATGAATTTATAAATCTTGTGTATGTTTTACATTGATGGAGTTACTATGCCAATAACTAATAATTCATGTGGTAAAAATGCTAGGTCACTTCTTTCTAATAACTGTTTTTTAAATAAAAAATAATGTCTGTAGAGCATAATTTAGGGAGTTTTACTCATACATGAGAAAACCATGTATTTTCTTATTTTCTTAAAATGTAAACTAAATATGTGAAATTTAAATGAACAAAGGAAAATGGAACTCCCATTTGACCCTGTGATCCCACTTCTAGGAATATATCCCAAGAAACCAGAAACACCAATCAGAAAGGATATATGCACCCCTATGTTCATAGCAGCACAATTCACCATAGCTAAGATCTGGAAACAGCCTAAGTGCCCATCAGTAGATGAATGGATTAGAAAACAGTGGTACATCTACACGATGGAATACTATGCTGCTGTAAAAAGGAAGGAACTCTTACCATTTGCAACGGCATGGATGGAACTGGAGAGCATTATGCTAAGTGAAATAAGCCAGTCAATAAAGGAAAAATACCACATGATCTCACTCATTCATGGACAATAGAGACCATTATAAACTTTTGAACAATAATAGATACAGAGGCAGAGCTGCCTCAAACAGATTGTCAAACTGCAGCGGGAAGGCCGGGGAGGGTTGCGGGGCAGGAGGTAGGGGCGTAAGAGATCAACTAAAGGACTTGTATGCATGCATATAAGCATAACCAATGGACATAAGACACTGGGGATAGGGGAGGCTAGGGGACTGTCTAGGGCGGGGGGATAAAATGGATACATATGTAATACCCTTTGTAATACTTTAAGCAATAAAAAAAAGCATAAAAAAAATAAATGAACAAAGGATAGGGTTTAATGTAATTACCTGAAATCTAGTTTTCACATGTAAACAATTAGAAACAATTAATATTCATATAATCAATAAAATTTAATAAATATTCATTAATCACCTCTGGTGGTTCCAGGAAGTACACTAATTGGGCATTATTCTATTGAATAAGACATGGTTCCTGATCTCACAGTCAGTGGAGAAGTAAGCAGCTTTACCTATTCATAAACTATACGTGTGATAATAGAGTATGGTCCTAGGCACTGGAAAAAATACCTAGAAATGAACAATTGAGTTAGGTATTTGAACTTGGCAAAATTAAAAGCTAAAAATCTTATCTTTCATAAAAGTCACAAAAATATGTAGGCCATGATAATAGCATGAAATTCCAAATGCTATGTGATAAATAATGGAGATTCTTGGATAAACTATCTCCTATAATTTTAATAGTTGGACATATAGGTTGAAACATGTACTGTTACTCTTAGAGAGTTTTGCACATTTTCTCCATTTTCATGATTTTACATTTATAAGTGTAACACTTTGCTATTACAGTGCTTGACATTTAATTACTGAAGCCTGGAAAAAGAAAAAAATGAGGAAAATACCACCAAATGCCACAAATCCTCAATAATGTTTATGTTTCAATAATTCAAGAAGTGTCTGCTGAAAAATAGGTTTGGTAGGGAGATTTTTTCAAATCCTTGAATCTATCATTAGTTTATTAGAAATAACTTTTGATGTCCTAGCCTGTTTGGCTTAGCGGGTAGAGCGTCGGCCTGCAGACTGAGGGGTCCCTGGTTCGATTCCAATCAAGGGCACGTGCCTGGGTTTCAGGCTCAATCCCCAGTAGGGCGTGTGCAGGAGGCAGCTGATCAATGATTCTCTCTCATCATTGATGTTTCTATCTCTCTCTCCCTCTCCCTGACTCTCTGAAATCAATAAAAATATATTTTTAAAAAGATAAATAACTTTTGTAGATCATACTGTTCTTTGCTTTGTGAATGGAATCTTGGATATGGCAAGTAGTACTTACTATCCTTCCCCATCAGTCTAGCAGGCAGCATTTTTTTTTTCGTCCCTTCCTGCATCACAGAAAATTTTAGATCCCGATATCGGATTTAAGTACATTCATAGTTGCTTTCATATGCATTGCATAAAACAGCCTAATGGAAGCTCCTTTCAGCTCTCACTGGTAGTAGTAAAGGAGAAAATTACCAGTAGGCTTTCCTGAATCTGCCTATAAGCTCAATTTCAGAAACCCATTATGGGAACAGGCCCTAAGTGGAGTAAAACATACATTTGAAAGTATCACAAATGCAATTTAAAATTGTTCTTAATCAAGGTGGCTAATGAAAATAATTCCCTTTAAAAAACTGCATAGAAAGAAAAAGTTAAACAAGGAAAATATGTCATGTGACATTTGTAAATTTGAAGCATAAAGTAAATCTTTTTTTAATATTTTTATTTT
The DNA here is from genome assembly GCF_963259705.1 of Myotis daubentonii. Taxonomy (NCBI): domain Eukaryota; kingdom Metazoa; phylum Chordata; class Mammalia; order Chiroptera; family Vespertilionidae; genus Myotis; species Myotis daubentonii. The sequence goes on along the minus strand of NC_081861.1, from coordinate 44,169,870 downwards.
TTAATTGATTTCAGAGAGGAAAGGAGAGGGAGAGAGAGAATCATTGATTGGCTGCCTCCTGCACGCCCCCTACTGGGGACTGAGCCCACAACCCAGGCATGTGCCCTTGACCGAAATCAAATCTGGGACCCTTCAGTCCGAAGGCCGACACTCTATCCACTGAGCCAAACCAGCTAGGGCTGAAGCATTAAGTAAATCTTATAATACAAATTTCAGTTTCCTCCAAAATATTTTAGCATAAAGACAACCAGACTAATTTTTGAAAACCAAGATTCTATTACCAGCTACTCACCTCCTTTTAAAAACAGACTTGATTTTTAAAACATTTTTAGGTTTATAACAAAATTGAGCTCCCATATACCCACTGTCCATATGCGCACATGGCCAAACCCACTACCTACATCCTGCACCATTTATTACAGTAAATGAACCTACAATGGTACATCTTTATCACCAAAATTCCATAGCTTACATTAGGATTCACTGTTGGTATCGCGCATTCTATAACGTTTTTTGAAAAATGTTAATGGGAATGTATCCACCATTAAAGTATTATAAAGAATAGTTTCACTGCCCTAAAGATTCTCTGTATTCTGCCTACTCGTGCCTCTTTATCTACTTTTAAAAAACCAAACTGTTCCGTATCTCTAATCTGCCTAATCCAGGGTTTCCAACCTTAGACTCAACATTTTGGATGAGATACTTCTTTTTAAAAAAAAAATATATTTTATTGATTTTTCACAGAGAGGAAGGGAGAGAGATAGAGAGTTAGAAACATCGATGAGAGAGAAACATCGATCAGCTGCCTCCTGCACACCTCCCACTGGGGATGTGCCCGCAACCAAGGCACATGCCCTTGACCGGAATCGAACCTGGGACCTTTCAGTCCGCAGGCCGAGGCTCCATCCACTGAGCCAAACCGGTTACGGCGAGATACTTCTTTTTTAAAGGAAATATCTTGCCCATTGTAGCTGTTTAGCTGCATCCCTGGCCTTTACCCAATAGCCGCCAGAAGCACTGCCACTCTCCTTTGTGACAGCCTCAAGTTTCTCCAAACATTGCCAGATATCCCCTGGGAGTGGGTGACAAAGTGGTCCCCTGTTAAGAACCACTGGTCTAATCCAAGATATACTCTACTTTCCAGACAATGTTTGTATTGTTCTATTACAACTTATACACTTAGTCACTAAATGCCAGTCAACAAATATTTATTCTACTTACTATGTGCTTGGCCATAGACAGACAAGAACTATTAAATTTTTTGTTTATTAGAAGTGTTAGGTCAGAGTCGGAGCTGTTACAATAAATGTAAAAAATATATACCTATGTATGGTAACTACATTGAACCTTGAGTCATAATCAACTGAATTAAGTCATCTTCATGATCTTGTGACCATTCACAATTGCATGAACTTAGAGGGAAAATACGTTCATTTGTTGCTTTTTAAGATGGGTTAACTAATCGGACCAGCTATGCTATGGTCTGGTTCAGCAGTCACACACAAGATATAGACTGTGCTCCTACAGGAAAATAGTTCTGAATAATTAGCCAGGGGAGGTCAATTCTACATAAATCTCCACTCACACTCCACCTCCACCACCACTTGCCTGTGATAGCAGGGGGATTTTGGCCTGATTTCCATGGGTGATTGTCCTAAGTGCCTCAATTCTCCTTGCACTTAGCCTCTGTACTTAAAGGCAGAACTGATAATAATCAGGAATCCTTTCTGATTTGGTCAGTACCTGTGCTGTTCTGGTCATTAAATTGGAATGTAACTAAACAAGTACAATTTGAGATTTCATCTGGAGATTTTCCTTATAAAGATCTAGGCATTAAAAAAATAATAAAATAAAGATTTAAGCATTAAAGCAGTTATTTAGTTTATGAGACAATGAAAAAAAGTAACTGAAGTGGTAGGCCATGGGACGTCATAGCAAAACTAATTCTATGGGCATATGACTTCAAATTATTCCTCCTTCTCTTTCTCCTTTTTCTGGGGACAAATTTATTACAGTCATTTTTATTTCTCCTCACTTTTGTTTAATTGGGTTTTTTATGATGACCAAAAATATATAAATTCAGAATTGAATTTACTCATTTCGGTTTTTATTTCCAAGGCACTTTTTGGAGCATATGTGGCTACATATTCCTTAGTTCTTGGACTGATTTGATATATATATACTCCTTTGTGGACCTCCTAATTGGCCTTCTCATCTGTAAGTAACCTGAAAGATTCCTTTCAGCTCTAATTGTCTACGATCTATTGGCTATTATAATTAATACTAGAGGCCCGGTGCACAAAAATTTGTGCACTCGGGGAGGGAGGGGGGGTCCCTCAGCCCGGCCTGTGCCCTCTCCCAGTCTGGGACCCCTCGGGAGATAACGACCTGCTGGCTTAGACCTGCTGCCGGGTGGCAGAGGGCAGACCCAATCCCTAGGTGCAGCCCCTGGTCGGGCTCAGAGCAGGGCCATTTGGGGAGTTGGGGCACCGCCCCATGTCATGCACAGAGCAGGGAGAATCAGGAGGTTGCGATGCCACCCTCAGTCACGCTCAGGGTAGGGCCGATTGGGGGGTTGGGGCACCGCCCCCTGTCACACTCAAGGCAGGGTCAATGGGGAGGTTGCGGCGCAACCCCCTGTCACGCACAGAGCAGGGCCAATGAGGGGGTTGGGGCGCTGGCCCCTGTCACTCACAGAGCAGAGCCCATCAGAGGGGTTGGGGCGCCGCCACTCTCACACTCAGGGCAGGGCCGAAGGGGAGGTTATGGCTCTACCCCGTCACACACAGAGCAGGACCCATTGGGGGGGGCGGGGGGGGAGGGGGTTGGGGCACCACACCCTGTCACACACAGAGCAGGGCCGATCAGGGGGTTGGGGCACTGCACCCTGTCACACACAGAGCCGCAGAGCGATCAGGGGGTTGTTGGCAGTTAACTGCCATCTCAGTTGGCAGTTAATTTGCATATAGCCCTGATTAGCCAATGAAAAGGGTAGCTTGTACGCCAATTACCATTTTTCTCTTTTATTAGTGTTGATAGACTGCACCATGATGCATGCTTGGACCTCAGTAGAATGGAGAAGACGAAAGGGGCAAAAAAGGATCTTAGAAAGGGCCTGACTGAAATTTTATGGACTAACTGGGTTGTAACATTCAAGATTGTGCCCCCCAGGCACAGAGCAGGGCTGATCAGGGGGTTGGGGCGCCTTCCACTGTCCCGAACAGAGCAGGGCGGATAGGGAGGTTGTGGCCCCGCCCCCTGTCGCACACAGAGCCGCAGGGCGATCAGGGGGTTCAGGGGGTTTGGGCACTGCCCCCTGTCACACTGATGCCGGTGCCGGGAGGCCTCGCGGCTCCGCTGATCCCCGTGCACTGGGTGTGTGTGGGGGGGGAGTGTCCCTCAGCCCAGCCTGCCCCCTCTCACATACTGGGAGCCCTCAGGCGTTGACCCCCATCACCCTCCAATCGCAGGATCGGCCCCTTGCCCAGGCCTGATGCCTCTGGCCTAGGCGTTCGGCCCAGGCAGCGGGGACCCACAGCTGCAGCGGCCCCACGATCGTGGGCTTCGCTTTAGGCCCAGGCAAGGGACCCCTAGCTCCTGGGACTGCCAGCTTCGACCGTGCCCAGCTCCCATCGCTGGCTCCACCCCTACTTCCTGCTATCACTGGCCAGGGCGGAAAAGGCACCTGATTCTCCGATCATGGCTGGGGGGCAGGGCTTCTTCCTGCTTTCCCTTTGGCCTCCCTGCATTGTGCCTACATATGCAAATTAGCCGCCATCTTGTTGGCAGTTAACTGCCATCTCAGTTGGCAGTTAATTTGCATATAGCCCTGATTAGCCAATGAAAAGGGTAGCTTGTACGCCAATTACCATTTTTCTCTTTTATTAGTGTTGATAGACTGCACCATGATGCATGCTTGGACCTCAGTAGAATGGAGAAGACGAAAGGGGCAAAAAAGGATCTTAGAAAGGGCCTGACTGAAATTTTATGGACTAACTGGGTTGTAACATTCAAGATTGTGGTTAGCACATCAAATCAGTGTTCATAGGAGGCAAACTTGGGCTTTATCCAACAGCTGATCAGGTGCTGATGTTGGGTTAGGAGAAAGCAACAGGCTAAGACCTGTGATCAGATCGTCTTATTGGAATTAGAGCAGGACACCAACACAAACAGGAAGCCATACAGAGGAGGGTCCAGCACCCAAAGACAATGGAAGTAGAAAGGACTTCTTAGAGAGTCAGGGCCCTAGCTAATCTGCCTGAGATTCAGGGGAAGTTCTAGCATCAAGTTAAGAATTATAACCCTAATCAAAAAACCAACAGTCACAGAGGTTATTTCAAAACTGTTGCCTCGGGAAAGAGGAGGCAGTTCAGTGAGCACAGGCCAGATACAGAGGACCTAGGGCAGCAATATCTATTCTAGCACTCCTATGAGCAGGATGGAATGACTAATAGCCTGGTCTCCCAGGCAAGATTTGCCTCAGTAGATGTAGGAGGTAGGATATGCCTAGCCTCTGTCAGAGCAGGGTTAGGAAAGGCAGGGGTTGACAGAGTCCACGTCCTACAATTTGTTTCATTCAACTCCACTATTTGCCAATGCTTAAATAGTAAAAAAAAAAATCATACTCATTGATTGCTAACTTCTCCTTGCTATGACTTTTACTTCTACCAGAACTGAGTGCAACTTCTTAAGGAATTAAACATGATCAGGCACTAATAATTGGGCCATGAGATTTCTTTATATCAGTGGAGTTTATACACTAGACCAGTGATGGTGAACCTTTTGAGCTCGGTTTGTCAGCATTTTGAAAAACCCTCACTTAACTCTGGTGCCGTGTCACATATAGAAATTTTTTGATATTTGCAACCATAGTAAAACAAAGATTTATATTTTTGATATTTATTTTATATATTTAAATGCCATTTAACAAAGAAAAATCAACCCAAAAAATGAGTTCGCGTGTCACCTCTGACACGCGTGTCGTAGGTTCTCCATCATTGCACTAGACCCTGGGAAACTTTTTCTTTAAAGGTCCAGATAGTAAATATTTGAGGCTTTGCAAGCCATAGAGTACCTGTCATGAGTACTCAACTCTGTCATTGTAGCATGAAAGCAGCTATAGACAATATGTAGCCAAAAGATTTCAATAAATATTTATGTATGGACCTTGGAATTTGAATTTCATAAATTTTATGCATCATTGAACTGTTATTTTTCTTTTTATTTTTTTTTAACTAAAAAAATGTACAAATAATTCTCAGCTTGTGGGTCATACAAAAACAGGCAGCAGGCCATAGTTTGCAACCCTTGTATTAAAAGAAATGACTTGCCCTAACTGGTTTGGCTCAGTGGATAGAGTGTCAGCCTGCGGACTGAAGGGTCCCAGGTTTGATTCCAGTCAAGGGCATGTACCTTGGTTGCGGGCACATCCCCAGTAGGAGGTGTGCAGGAGGCAGGTGATCAATGTTTCTCTCTCATCGATGTTTCTAACTCTCTATCCCTCTCCCTTCCACTCTATAAAAAATCAATAAAATATATTTTAAAAAAGAAATGACTTATTCAGTGAGCAATGATCTACCTAATTCTGCCTAACAGGACTCCAACACCACAGTCGAAGCCACAAAATCCTACTTATAGGATTAACATTGCTCCAAGGGCTGTCGAAAATCAGGCCACAGACAAGGGAGCATATCAGAAACTCTACTTATTATCCACTCATAAAGTCAATCTGTTTGGTAGTCCTGCTACATTTCTACATTTTGTTCTGGTAACAAAACTCTCATATGATTATTGATGAAGCTCCTTGAGTTGCATTCTAATTCCTACAAATACATTTTCTTCTATGTCTGAGTTTCTGTTTGGCACCCAGTTCCTCTAGAACTAGTCTTACCATAACCTCCCACTCAAAGTGCTCCTGGAGAGGGTTCCAAATTGGCCCTGTTTGATTACTTTGGTTATGTTTATTCAGCTATCTTCTTTGGCACAGACTAACAGATTGATATTTTGGGGACCACTCCAGTTTCAGGGCAAAGAAAAGATACCTTCAGACACACACACACACACACACACACACACACACACACACACACCAAACAAAAAAAAAACAGAAAAGAACACAAACAAACAAACAAAAAACATGGGAAAATACAGAGGAAACCAAGGATATTGCTAATCTAACTAGCTTCACCTTCCAACTTTGATACCACTTTCATTAGTTTCAAACCATATGCATGGTCCTTTGTACACTGCTTAGAGCTTGGAACTCTAATGAAAAAAATAGAAAGTCTGCCTGGCTGGCGGGCTCAGTGGTTGAGCATTGACCTATGAACCAGGAGGTCACGGTTCGATTCCCAGTCAGGGCACATGCCCGGGTTTCGGGCTCGATCCCCAGTGTGGGGCATGCAGGAGGCAGCCAATCTCTCATTATTGATGTGTCTATCTCTCTCTCCTTTGTCCTTCTTCTCTGAAATCAATAAAAAGATATTTTAAAAACATAGTCTTTCTTTACTTCAGTTCTTCAGTTTGGATATTAAGAACTTTTTCCTCTAACACTCAAATTTAGGGCTACAAGATCTTTGCTTAACCTCATGTATCTTAGATGTATCTTACAACTGTACCTTCTTTCTCCCATAATAAACATTCCATTGATGTAGAAGGGGCATACAGAGTCCCTGCAGCATTTATTAAGATGGAGGAAACTGGAGTCTATTTACATGGCAATGGGAAAGTTCCAGAAGATCACAGGAAATTAAAGATAAAGGAGAAAAGGAGATAATAGTATAAGTGGGAATAGGGACACTTCGTCCATAATCTCACTAAGCAAAAAGTAGAATGTGGGTGTAGGAATCATACTTTTGTCGTTTGGATTGCTCCCTTCCCTGGATTCTGTACAAATGTATTTTTCCTTAATTTGAATCTGTCATTGCTGTGTAGGCTCAGGAGGGAGCAGCATATGTTAGTTATCTGCTGTGCATGGCAGTGAAAGACTTAGGAATAGATCTGGCTTGGATTCCTAGGCCAATATTCTTTCTACACACCATATCGTTGTTCTTGAAAACAGTGTTGTTTTAAAAAATACTCTCATTATTTTTTGATTGCTGATTAAGAATTTTCTCTGCACTTCAGTACACTCTGTTTGATTTGGAACTGGTTCTGCATATGAAATTAATCTAAGGGACAAGATATTCCTTGTTCAAGTGTTTGGAGCAGCCCTGCTTCACCCAGTGCCCTCTCATGTCCCTTTTGGCACCACTAACTCATAGGTAAATATGGAAGAAACCAAGGATAATGTTAACATAACCAGCTTCACCTCCCAACTTTGATAGTGCTTTCATTGGAACGGTGGCTTAAAATCATTTCTCTGGCTCCTGTTCACTGCTTGGAAGTCTGACTGAAGAACACACAGTCTTTTTCTTCATTATACACATTTATATTTATAAATTCTCTGTGAGCAAACTCAATAATAAGCCCATAGGGGTATTTATAAATTCTTTGTTCTTTAATAATTCAGTACTCAGCAGGACTCATTGTTATCTTTTAACTACTTCATCTACCAGTTTTCTAGGATATGAGTTACCCATTTGTGTGTTAATCTCTTCTCAAATTGTGTTTTTTATTGTTCTTGACCCTTATAACTTTATTCTGTTTTAATAGGACCCTATAAACTTTTTATGGCTATTAACTTGCCCTTTATTTATTTTTCTAATAATATTGGCTGAAAGGTTCTTGTTTGATACTTTCTGAGCCTGTGTTGCTACATAGACTATCTTCTACTTTCTTAAACTTGAAACACTAAAATTCAAAAGTGTCAAATAATTCTGGATTTATCATATCCAACCTTTCTTTCTCTGGCAGAAACTTGCCTTATGACTGTAATTTCTGAGTCATGCCAAAGGTCCCCACTAGCAGGATTAGCACTGAGAAGGGAGCAATGGACAGGGAACTGGCACCAGAACTTTCTTGATCAGTCCTATAATTTCTTAGTGAAAAACTCCCCAAACTGCAGATGGTCCTTTCTTTTTCTTATGTTTCTATTCCCATGAACCTATGTCTTTTAGCATCATATTCTCCCACAAACAATAGTCAAGAACTCTGACTGACTCTTCTTCCACCTTTTCATCTCACATAAGGACATGAATTGAACCACCAAGTTTATAGCTTTACTAGTGGCCTGTGCACAAAATTTGTGCACATTAAAAGGGACTTAATTAGAGGAAATATTTTAATATAGCCATTTGCCCTTTCTCTATAATAAAAGTGTCAGAGATGAAAGAAAATTAGTAAAATGCATATAAAAATCTCCCTCCTGTCAGAGTCTGGGGCATGCCGCAGGACCCAGAGTCAAGTCACTGCCCACCCACACTCGCCTTGAAATTATAGGAGACCCAGACCCAGCCGGCCCCACATCCATCAAGCCCCTCTGGGCGAGGTGCGCTGCCTCAGGTCCCCTGGCCCAGCACAGGGGTGGAGGGTGTGGCCTGAGGTCCCTCGTCAAGCCCCACCAGGCAGGGGTGTGGCCTGAGGTCCCCATCAAGCCCCGCTGAGTGGGGGGGCGCCACCTGAGGTCCCCTGCCCAGGCCAGGTGCCATGTAGCCTCAGGTCCCTGCTGTTTGGTCGTTATGTGATGGCATCCTGACTAATTTGCATATTATCCTATTATTAGATAGATGGTTTGTTTCAACAATGTTGGCTGAAGTCTCTTAAAGCTATTCTTCCTATATTTTGAGTCCATGCTGCCATTCTTCTGCTGCTCTTGCCAGTATGATATCACACATCAGCTGTAACTAGTGTTATTGGCTATGGCAGGACATGACCAAAGGAGGCCCCAATGAGGACCAACATGGTAAATTTTTAGATTGTGTAGTATGGGTACAAAAATCAGAGATTGCCCCAATGCTGGCACACCTAGAACTTCAAGGCTCTAGCACATAAATCAGGGGAAGTAGGGGAAATTTTGCTTTTTATAGAAGTAGTAGAGGCCCGGTGCATAAATTTGTGCATGGGGGGGCATGTCCCTCAACTCGGCCTGCACCCTCTCCAATCTGGGACCCCTTGGAGAATCCCTGTGGGATTGGGCCTAAACCAGCAGTCAGATATCCCTCTCATAATCCGGGACCGCTGGCTCCTAACCGTTCGCCTGCCTGCCTGCCTGCCTGATTGCCCCTAACCACTTCTGCCTGCCAGCCTGATCACCCCCTAACTGCTGCCCTGCCAGCCTGATTGACGCCTAACTGCTCCCCTGCTGGCCGTATCACCCCCAACTACCCTCCCCTACTGGCCTGATCATCCCCAACTGCCCTCCCCTGCTGGTCTGATTGCCCCCAACTGCCCTCCCCTGCTGGCCTGATCGCCCACAACTGCTCTCCCCTGCTGCTACCTGCCTCCTCCACTCGAGGTAGCCAAGACGCCAGGACCAGCTTCCTCCATTCCTCACCAGCTTCCTCCATGCCGCACAGAGCCACGGGACCGCCAAGCCTCACTGTGCGGAGCAGCCACTGGCCCCGCCTCCGCTGTGCGCATAGCCATCTTGTGGCAGCCATCTTGTGGTGTCCATCTTGTGACGAAGTCACGCAAGGGCATGACACCATCTAGGCTTTTATTATATAGAATAAAATGTCTCTGGGTGCCAAATATGAGTGCAGGAAGAGTGTGAAATATAGCAAGCCCAAAGTCATACCTTCCCAAACCTGGTAGGTATTTCCTTCTCTGTGGAATGCCTAGTCTACAGAAATTAGGGCATGTCTGTGAAAGATCCAAGGGAGGCCACAGGCAGCCTGGTTACCCCTGCTGTTTTTTTTCCATCTCATTTGTATCCTTTGATCTGCTGATCTACTTTGAGAGTAAGCCTCAGTAAAAGTGACCTTTAATCTGAACCAGATTCTGTGATTCTGCCTCATGTAACTGGAAATCAATTTTCCTTTTCATACTTTCACTGATCTGTAGACCTTATCAGCAGGTCTCCAGGGTAATACATAGAGGAAGGCTCTCTGTGGGAGGCTCCTCCCTTCACATTCATTTCTCTTCCCCTTCCCTTTTATTATAATTTCTCTGACCATTGACCTGACCATGCGACTGCACTGACATTGAATAAAATTAGTCATTCTTTCAAGCAATATTTTTGGACACCTACAATATGCTAGGTACTGTTTTGAGCACTGAGTTTATAGAACTGAACAATAAAGGTAAAAACCCTACAGCTGGAGCTGATATTTGACAGTATGTCACATGGTAAAAAGTGATGGGAGAAAATAACACCAGCAAGAAAGCAAAATAAGGAATACTTGATACCACTTTAAATAGAGTAGTTGGGGAAAAGATCACTGAAAAGTGATGTTTAAGGAAAGACTTTAAGGAAATGAGGGCACAAGGCACATACTATCCCAGGGAAGACAATTTCAGGTGGAGAGAACAACAGATGAACACTCCCTGAGGTTGGAGCAGGTTTAGAAAGAATCCAAATTTCCTTCAACAGATGACTGGATAAATGTGGTATTTCCATAACATGGAATTATTCAGACTTAGAAAGGAATGAAGTATTGATACCTCATACAGTGTGGATGAACTTCCAAAACAATATGCTAAGTAAAAGCAAACAGGCACAAAGTGCCACATATTGTACAGAATAGATGAATTTATAGGCTCAGAAAGCAGAGGCATTGCCTGGAGCTAGGGGTGGGAAAGCAGATTAACTGTGAATGGGCATGAATGGTTTTATTGAGATAACAAAAATGTTCTAAACCTGAAAATAAAATGATAGCTACACAATTTGTTAAATCTAATAAAAGCCATCAAACTGTACATTTAAATAAAATAGATACATTTTATGGTATGCAAATTATATCTCAATGATGCTGGATTTTTGTGTTTTGTTTTTGTTTTTCTATTGTTGTTTTTTGGTTTTTAAAGTAGGCCTGGCTGACTAAAGCTTTACTAGATTGGGAGAAATCAAGATATAATACTATCCAGGAACAAAAATGGAGCATTCTGGAGTAGAAGAGAGGAGGAGGAGGAGGAGGAAGAGGAGGAGGAGGAGGAGGAGGAGGAGGAGGAGGAGAAGGAGAAGAAGGAGGAGGAGGAGGAGGAGGAGGAGGAGGAGGAGGAGGAGGAGGAGAAGAAGAAGAAGAAGAAGAAGAAGAAGAAGAAGAAGAAGAAGAAGAAGAAGAAGAAGAAGGAGAAGGAGAAGGAGAAGGAGAAGGAGAAGGAGAAGGAGAAGGAGAAGGAGAAGGAGAAGGAGAAGGAGAAGGAGAAGGAGAAGGAGAAGGAGAAGGAGAAGGAGAAGGAGGAGGAGGAGGAGGAGGAGGAGGAGGAGGAGGAGGAGGAGGAGGAGGAGGAGAAGAAGAAGAAGAAGAAGAAGAAGAAGAAGAAGAAGAAGAAGAAGAAGAAGAAGAAGAAGAAGAAGAAGAAGAGGAAAAGGAGAAGAAACGGGAATTTACATATATGTGTGAGTTTCTTGATAGAGGTTTTATAACTTTCATGAGTTTCCCAACTAGGGAGAGAAGAAGGTAACTACTCATAGAGAGGGCAGTTGATGCTTGAGGAATGAGTGAGCACACCCAGGGAAAGTTGGGAGAGAGGGAAGTCCAAAGTGGAACACTAGGAAATCAACCAACTGTAAGATAAGTCAGATATTTTAACAACATGATTCTCCAATCAGACTCATATGAAATGCTGATGATGTGATTGAATTTCATGATGGAAGATCATTCTTGTAGACTACAAACCTGGGAGAGGAGCTATAGCTTCTACAAAATTTCATAGATGCTCCAGTCCCTGATGCCCAAAAGGTTATAAACCATTCATTTAAACACATAAACTTCTGGTGATGACAGTGATTCAGGTTTTTTCCCATGTAAACTTTCATTTTCTTCCCCACTCCTCCTCCTCTTCCTCCTCCTCTTTCATCTTCTTTCTCTCTCTCTCTCTCTCTCTCTCTCTCTCTCTCTCTCTCTCTCTCTCTCTCTCTCTGAAAAAGCAGTGCAGAATAATGCAGTACAACCTGAATGTGAGAGAGGAGAGAGCTCAAGTGGTGATTTCAAGATTAATAACCCTTCTGAAATGAGGTGTAGCAGGTCTGCTCAGCACTTGACTCCTGAACTGCCATTCAGGAAGAAGACTGCTTGGGGGAAAAGGCTGCAGACCAGAAAGTTTGGGTTGACCACATAATTAGTATCAAAATAATATATAAGATGAGGTATTTCCTCTTTGGTTGTATAAGACATTATAAATGAGGAAGGCCATTACCAGAAGAAACACTGCATGGACTATCATTAGAAAACAGGCGGAAGAAATGGACTGACATGGTAGGTTAATCAGAATTCTAAGCAATGATCTCATTAAATTATAATCATGTATAGAGGGCTGGGGAGGACTCTAGACGGGGGGTTATGTGATCATGACCACTGGCACCCAGATTCCCTGCATTGATTATAGTGGGAAGGGGAATCCTGATATCTTCATGGTTCTACAGGCAGGGCTGCTCTGTTACACAGACCTAGAGCCCAGGTGCTTGCAGGACTGAGCTGTGTGTATTTATTTAAATGAAAGGCGGGGCGGGGGGGAAGGGGGAGATCAACCAAAGGACTTGTATGCATGCATATAAGCATAACCAATGGACACAGACACTAAGGGGTGGGGTGAGGGCTTAAGCGGGGTGGGGGGTGATGGGGGGATAAGGACACATATGTAATACCTTAATCAAGAAAGAAAATAAATAAATAAATAAATAAACAAATAAATAAAAATTAAGAAATTAAAAAATAAACAAAATCATGTCTCCTTTGTGTACTAAGAACTATCCTCTTTTGCACAGCCAAATATTTGTGATTATGTTCTATGTTGGGCATTCTGCTGCAAACAATAAAAACAGGACACAGAAAACAAGAAAATAAAATGGGTGTTGCCACAGGCTTACGGGAGGGAGTCATGGGGAGGTATTCAGTACAGAGTTTCAGTCTTGCAAGATGAAAAGAGTTCTAGGGATGGAAGATGGTGGTGGTTAAATAACAATACGAATGTCCTTAATACTATGTGAAAATGATTAAAATAGTAAATTTTATGTTGTGTGTATTTTACCATGCTAAAAATTTTGAGGAAAAAAATGAAATAAAATAAACAAGTGGCCCATGTTCATACATCTGTTTAAGAGGTACAATCAATAATTGATATCAGGTTTGTCTGATACAAATTTCATGTTCTTTCCACAAAACTATGCAAGTATTATAACCAAATAATGTTACATTATTTATAAACATAACAGTCCTTCAAAAGACTAATTTGGGTCAAGCCTATGCTCTTATTATTTCAAAATTGTATGGGCCTTGACTTCAAGAGTGCCTTCACAGTCTGTGGATCATTGTTTTGATTCTGAGAAACAATGGTGGTAAATTTTAGTTCTTTGAGGGTGGATTCCTTTTTGGAAACTGAAAAAAGTCAGTTTCTAGATGTAAGTGTGATTAAGTTGGATAATATAAGTTGATCAGAAATAAGCTGTATTTACAATATAACAAGTTCATTTTCCTGCCTGGTTCATATACTGGCTCAATACCTAAATATTTCACTAATTAATAAGTAGATGGTTAAACAAATCTCCCAAGAACCACACTTTGACTTTAAAAGGTCAACACTAATTAGAAAATATAGGTTTAGAAATATCTGTTTTGTTCATATAGTTGAGTTACTCATTCACACCATGTATCCCCCCAGTAAGAGTACACAAAGTTCTGTTGGACTAACTCAGAAGTAACACAGGTGGTCCTCTCAATAGTAAATTTCCACTTTATGCCTCATAATTTAGTCTCAGTCTGGCATCCTTCCTGGAGATAAAACTTTTAAAAAACAGACTAACCATCAACCAGAAAGATTTATGACCACAATGTGCACAGTGGATACCTAATAAATACAATTTAGGAAGAATTCCTCATTTTATCTAAAGAAGATAAGAACATCTGAATCTTTACCCATTTTTATAACCAAATGTCTTTCTGTAAGAGTAAAACTTTTGTAAGGATCTGTTGAGCAATACATTTCTTTTTTCATTTTTAACCAAATGCTTGACTTGCAAGCATATTACTTCTCGTTGATTTTAGAATCACCTGATTTTTAGAGAATTGAGGAATCTATAATTAGTCTATAAAAGATTCAGTAAGAAAATTTTTATGCAACATTATGCATATAATGAGATAAAAAACAGCCTAACTACTACCAGAGAAGCATTTGTAATATTTGAATATAGGTATATTGAAGAATCCAACTAAATCATACATTTGATTACAGTTAAGTGTTTGCTTATATTCACATAATGCATTTCTTTCTCAATATATGGTTCTTTGTATAAAGAGCACCTAACCATGATAACTCCAATCTATCATTTCCCAGGTATCCTCCTTCCCAAATACCAGACTCCTATCTACTTGTCTTTTGGACATGCCCATCTAGATGTCCAGAATTGAGACTGTTTTGTATGGCTATTAAGACTGTATGATAGCCCTAGCTGATTTGGCTCAGGGAATAGAGCATCAGTCTGCAGACTGAAGGGTCCTGAGTTCAATTCTGGTCAAGGGCACATTCCTGGGATGCAGGCTCGATCCCCATTAAGGGGTGTGCAGGAGACAGCTGATCAATGATTCTCTCTGATCATTGATGTCTCTATCTCTCTCTCCCTCTCCCTTCCTCTCTGAAATCAATAAGAAAATATTTTTTAAAAAAAGACTGTATGATACGCCCAGCCAGTGTGGCTCTGTGGTTGAACATCAACCCGTGTACCAAGAGGTCATCAGTTCAATTCCCAGTCAGATCACATGCCTGGGTTGCGGGCTTGATCCCCAGTAGGGGGCGTGCAGCAGCCAGCTGATCAATGATTCTCTCACATCATTGATGTTTCCATATCTCTATCCTTGTCCCTTCCTTTCTCTCTCAAAATCAATAAAATCATTAAAAAAAAAAAACCTGTACAATATAACTCCAGAAGTGAAGGGGGCCATTGACATAAACTACCATGTAAATATTGCCTCCCGGAGTTATACAACACAGCTACCTTATCCATAAACAAAACATCCAAAATTAAATTTACCAAGTCCTTCCACCAAGGACTTATCTTATAAAAAAATAACTTATCTTGATGAGTTCCAATTCCATTGAACTAACAGCATTCATTGCTTTTCTGGCATTAAGCTCTGAAGTATTGAAGTCTTCTTGACAACTCCTCTGTGTTCTACATTCAATCAGTGGTGGAGCCAAATAGATATTTACCTTCAAGGTACCTATCAGGTCCAAAAACATTTCTTTCTGACTGGAATGAAAACCTGACAATCCCCTCATTGTTTAGAATTATACAACTGTACATTTGAAAGCATTCATGGTTGTATAGGTCCAGGACAAATGGTTCATTTTACAGATGAGGTTACTGAAGTCAAGAAAAATTAGATGACATACCGAATGCTGAATCTATAACTAGCTTGGTGAAGAACATGGGATTAGAATAGTACTCTCCTAGTCTCATGCACCCAATATTTTCACTATAAAAATTATCTCTTTTTTTCACCTGGTCCTGTTATCTATCTTCTGGGTCTCACCACTTCCATGCACCCTACACACTTTGACCAGATTAATCCATATCCAATATTACTTTTCTCATAAATCTTTTAGTGTTCCACTTTGTTTTGTGAAGTAAGCACAAATTCTTTACTTAATGACACAATATGGATACAACCTACCTTTCTAGTATAGCTTAAAAACAGAATGTAATTTTCTACATTAATAGACTGAAGAAGAAAAACTATGTTTGAAGCATTTCAGGAAAATATTTGTTGAGTTTCAATATTAATGTATATTAAAAAAAGATACCCAATTGATGAAAGCCATTCTGACAGGTGTCTGGTGATATCTCATTGTGGTTTTAATTATATTTCTCTGATGACTGGTGATGTTGAGCATCTTTTCATATATCTATTGGCTGTCTGTATGTCCTCTTTGGATAGTGACTATTCATATCCTTTGCCCATTTTTTAATAGGATTGGTTTTTTTGTTGTTGAGTTTTATAAGTTCTTTATGACTTTTAGATATTAACCCCTAATCAAATGTATCAATGGATATGTTCTCCCATTCAGTGGGTTGTCTTTTCATTTTGTTGATGGCTTACTGTGCTGTGCAAAACCTTTTAATTTGATGTATCTCATTTGTTTATTTTTTTCTTTTGCTCCCCTTGCATCAACAAAAAAGTGTTGGTGAGGATGTGGAGAAAAGGTAACCCTTGTGCACTGTTGGTGGGAATGCAAACTGGTGCAGTCACTGAGAAAAGCAATATGGAGTTTCATGAAAAATAAATGGAATGGCCTTATGACCCAGTCATTCCACTTCTCAAATTTATCCAAAGAAACCCAAAACATTAATTTAAAAGAGTATATGCAACCTTATGTTTATTGCAGGTTTTTTACAATAGCCAAGGTTTGGAAGCAGCCCACATGGCCATCAGTAGGTAGATGGAACACTACTCAGCCATAAAAAAGAAGGAAATCTTAACTTTTTCGACAGCATGGATGGACCTGGAGAGCATTAGGCTAAGTGAAATAAGCCAGTCAGAGAAAGACCAGTACCATATGATTGCACGCATATGTGGAATTTAATGAACAAAATGAACTAACAAGCAAAATAGTGACAAACTCATAGATAGAGAGCAGACTGATAGCTGTCAGGGTTGGCCTGTATGCGTGCTGTGGAGGGATTGAGCAAAAAAGAAAAAAAAAAGAGAAAAAACTCAACAACACAGGCAATGGTGTAGTGATTTCCAGGGGGAGTAGGGGTAGAAGATATAGGTAGGATAAATGGATGGAAACTTGCCTTGGAGTGGCGAACACACAATACAATGTACAGATGATGTTATAGAATTGTACAACTGAAACATATATAAATTTTTTAACCAGTGTCACCTCAATAAATTCAATTAAAAGGAAAAGAAAAAGATACCCAATTGAACTCAAATAATTTTTCCCCAGAGAAATGAAAACTTATGTTCACACAAAACCTGTGCACTAATATTCATAGCACCTTTCTTCATAATTGCTAAAAACTGGAAACAAGATCTCTTTCACCAGGTGAATGGTTAAACAAATTGTGGTACATCTATATAATGAGAATACACTTAACAATAAAACATAATGAACTATTAACACATGCAACAACCTAGATGAAGCTCCAGGGAATTATGTTGAATGAAAAAGTCAGTCCCAAAGGTCGTGTACTATGATCCCATTTAAATGTTATTATTGAGGTAACAAAACTAGAAATAGATAACAGATTAGTGATTGCTAGTGGTTAAGGTAAGGGGCAAGGTGAGGGATGTGGCTATAAAAGGGTACCATGAGGGGGTTCTGGGAAAATTCTGTATCTTGAGTATGGTAGCAGTCATGCAAAACTACACATGTGATAAAGCTGCATAGGACTACACACCTGCAAACACGCACACACATGCACAAATGAGTGCACAAAAACTGGTGAAATGTGAATAAACTCTGTGGATTATACTCTTACCAATTTCCTGGTTTGATATTGCACTATAGTTATACAGGATGGGTAAAGAGTACATAAGGCCTCCCTGTATATTGTTTTTACAACTTTCTGTAAAGGTATAATTATTCCAAAATAAAATGTTTAAAAATAATAAAATAGATTATTAATCAAAACAATTTTCTGACTTGTGGACAACTTTTGGTTTTCATTGTAAAAAGTTGGATCCTGCCCAGTATGAGGAATGTTTAACTCAGAAGTTGATTTTTTTTTTTTTGGAGAATTTTTATGAGTTTATTTGAATGAAACTGACAGCAATGCCTGGGAACAAGATCTCAAATGTTCCTCAGAAGGTGATTTAACCCCCTCTTGCCAGTTAATGTGCAGGTAGTTAGAGCATCATAAATGATGAAAAAACCTTAGATTGAAAGGACAGCTCAGTGGAAAAGAGAAATAAAGCTGATCAAGGAAACCAGAAGTCATGGTCATCCCTGAGAGGATGCTTACCCAAGTTTGAAGATAATCAGTGTAAATAGAAAGAACTAAATAAGGGCCTAAAGAGGTAACTGCAAATAATTAAGGCTTAATAAAAACAGGTATTTAAGAATGCCTCCTGTTGGCATTTCATTAAAATTCTGCCTTTGAAGTCAGCCTGACCAAGGTTTGAGTACTGGCTTTACATCATTCTTTGGACATGTATTCAATTGAACTTCTCTGAGGCTCTATTTCTTCATGGGTAAAATAAAGATTAATAATAGTATTTTTAGGGGTGGTTGTGAGAATAAAAACAAACAATGCATGTAAAATGTATAGCGTAGTCCCTAGAACATAAGCTCACAATAAAAGATAGATATTATTAACTTGTCTCTCTTCCATAAAAGAAAGTAAGGCAGGAAAGAAAGAAGGAAGGGAGAAAAAAGAATGAAACTCTTTAGTAAACTAGAAATAGAAGAAACATTTCTTAACGTGTTAAAGGTTATATATTTTTTAAAACCTATACTAAATATTATAACTGATAGAAAAACTTTAGCTTAATTTTCTTTACGATCAGAAAAATGATCATAAGTCTCACCTATTACTGCTATTATTAATATATTATTGTCAGCATTGATCAATTGATATAAAATAAATAAAATGTAAGAATTAGATAGAAAAAGATAAAACTGTCATTATTTGCATAGAATATAATAATCTCCCTTTAAAAGGCAACAGACTCAATAGACAAACTGAAGTATTAGAATTAATAAGATAATTCAGCAATGTTGCCAGATAAAATATCAACCTACAAAAAGTATATTTATTTATACCAATAATAACCAGCTAGACTCTCACTGCTGACACAGCTGATTCTCATAGCCACTTGGCCTGGAGGTCAAACCCTCCCTGGAATTAGCTACAACAATCAAGATTTAACTATAAGACTGCGAACAAAGACCACTAGGGGGTGCACCAAGGAAGCATAACAAAATGCGGAGACAAAGAAACAGGACAAAATTGTCAATGGAAGATATAGAGTTCAGAACCACACTTTTAAGGTCTCTCAAAAACTGTTTAGAAGCTGCCGATAAACTTAATGAGATCTACACGAAAACTAATAAGACCCTCGATCTTATATTGGGGAACCAACTAGAAATTAAGCATACACAGACTGAAATAACGAATATTATACAGACGCCCGACAGCAGACCAGAGGAGCGCAAGAATCAAGTCAATGATTTGAAATGCGAGGAAGCAAAAAACATCCAACCGGAAAAGCAAAATGAAAAAAGAATCCAAAAATGCGAGGATAGTGTAAGGAGCCTCTGGGACAGCGTCAAGCGTACCAACATCAGAATTATAGGGGTGCCAGAAGATGAGAGAGAGCAAGATATTGAAAACCTATTTGAAGAAATAATGACAGAAAACTTCCCCTACCTGGTGAAAGAAATAGACTTACAGGTCCAGGAAGCACAGAGAACCCCAAACAAAAGGAATCCAAAGAGGACCACACCAAGACACATCATCATTAAAATGCCAAGAGCAAAAGATAAAGAGAGAATCTTCAAAGCAGCAAGAGAAAGAAACCCAGTTACCTACAAGGGAATACCCATACGACTGTCAGCTGATTTCTCATCAGAAACTTTGCAGGCCAGAAGGGAGTGGCAAGAAATATTCAAAGTGATGAATGCCAAGAACCTACAACCAAGATTACTTTATCTAGCAAAGCTATCATTCAGAAGTGAAGGTCAGATAAAGAGCTTCACAGATAAGGAAAAGCTAAAGGAGTTCATCACCACCAAACCAGGATTATATGAAATGCTGAAAGGTATCCTTTAAGAAGAGGAAGAGGAAGAAAAAGGTAAAGATACAAATTATGAACAACAAATATGCATCTATCAACAAGTGAATCTAAGAATCAAGTGAATAAATAATCTGATGAACAGAATGAACTGTTGATTATAATAGAATCAGGGACATAGAAAGGGAATGGACTGACTATTCTTGGGGGGGAAAGGGGTGTGGGAGATGTGGGAAGAGACTGGACAAAAATCGTGCACCTATGGATGAGGACAGTGGGTGGGGAGTGAGGGCGGAGGGTGGGGCGGGAACTGGGAGGAGGGGAGTTATGGGGGGGGGGGGAAAGAGGAACAAATGTAATAATCTGAACAATAAAGATTTAATTTAAAAAAAAATAAAAAAAAATAAAAAAAATAACCAGCTAGAAAAGACAATCAAATGGGAGACTAGTCACAATAGCAAAAAAATTATAAATAATGTAAACATAAAAGTTACTTATGCCTTTATGGAGAAAATATCCACTAAAAGATATAGAAGAATACAATAGTATTTAAATACATGTAAAAATAGTCTGTGCTGTTGGATGGGACAACTTTTAGTTCTAATAATACAAATGTTTCTTTTATTTCTAGTTTACTAAAGAGTTTCATTCTTTTTTTCTCCCTTCCTTCTTTCTTTCCTGCCTTACTTTCTTTTATGGAAGAGAGACAAGTTAATATTTCAGTTGAATTTTTTGAGAAATAATTAATTTGATCTACAGTTTATATTGACAAATAAATGTTTATGAATCGCTAAGTCAACTTTATAAAGGAAATGATAATGGCTGAATCAAGAATAATAAACTAGCCCTGGCCAGTGTGGCTCAGTTGGTTAGCTCCATATAATGCACAGGAAGGTCACCAGTTAGGTTCCCAATCAGGGCACATGCCCAGGTTGGAGGTTAAGTCCCCAGTCAGGGTGCTTACAGGAGGCAATTGATGAATATTCATATATCTCTCCTTCTCCCTTTGCCTCTCTCTAAAATCAATAAAACATTTTTTTAAAAGAGAATAATAACGCAAGACTTGCTTCAGTGGGGCTTTGGTGCTCACTGAGTCTGCCCCCTGAGTGTGTCCCTTATGGATCTGAGGAGTTATAATCTTGATGGTCCCACTCTGACCACTGGGTACACTGGCTCTTGGATCTCTAAGGAGGTGCTAATTTAGCCTCTGCCTGAGGCTACCCAGCAGGAGCTATGGAGAGATCTGCAGATTCCTCTTCTTTGTTTGGGGTTTGGGCCTCATGCTTCCAGATGAGGCCTAGCTTGATGCAATGCAAGCTGCTTTGGGGCCTTGGGCCTTCTTTGGCATATTCTGGGTCTCTCTGACCCAGCTGCAGTTTGTTAGGTAATTTTAGATAGCAAAGGGCCAGGTCATTCATATGCAAAAGCATCTGCTCACAGCTTCAGTGGGGCCGGGTCTCAGGGAATCAACAGGGTGGAGCAAACAGCTATGGCTGATCCTCAGCCCCGCCCTAAGAGGCCCTCGGTCTCTGTGTACGGCGGTAATTGCTGCAAGCACCTCTGAGAAAAAGCCGCCCTCGAGTTCTGCCTGCTGCCAGACAGTCCAGAGTCTGGGTCACCAGAAACTCACCCGGAACTGGAGTTCAGAGCAGTCAGGAGCTTGAGACTCCCTCCCACTTGAAAAAGACAACCGCATCCTCCGTTGCCAGCCCTTTTCGCGTGCACCTCTGTACCTCTGCACTTTACTTCCGCACATCCTCTGAGTCTCAGTGTGCTTTTCTCTTTCCTTCTAGTTGTAGAATTTCCACTCAGCCATCCTTCCTGTGGTTCTGGGTGATGTCCATTTTGTCTTTTAGTTGTATTTTTGAAGTGGTTGTGTGAGGCAGCAATTTCAGGTGTTTACCTATGCCGCCATCTTGGTTCTCTCCAAAACCTCACTGAAGCAAGTCTTGCTCTATAAGGGTGTCTCCAGCACAGAAGTTCTCCCACTGTAGACACAGCTTATTCTCACAGCCAATTGGCCTGGGGGTCAATTCCTCCCAGTGATACCAACTACAATCAAGGCTTAACTACAACAAGACTGTGCACACAGCCCACAAAGGGGTGCACCAAGAGTGTCCACCTCAGGTAATTGGGGAGACAGAGCCACTAGGCCCTATAGGACATCTAGCACAAAAAGCCACTCTGTCAACACAGGGAAGCAGCCAAAATGCGGAGACAAACAGATCACAAATGACAGAAATGGAGGAAAGCAAACTACTGGATATAGAGTTCAAAACCACACTTTTAAGGTTTTTCAAGAATTCTCTAGAAACCACCGATAAACTTAGTGAGACCCTTGATAAATCTAGTGAGACCCTTGAGGATATGAAAAAGGACCAACTAGAAATTAAGCATACACTGACTAAAATAAAGAATATCATACAGAGATCCAACAGCAGACTAGAGGATCCCAAGAACCAAGTCAAAGATTTGAAATATGAAGAAGCAAAAAACACCCAACTGGAAAAGAAAAAAGAAAAAAAATACAAAAATATGAAGATAGTGCAAGGAGCCTCTGGGACAACTTCAAGCGTACCAATATCCGAATTATGGGGGTGCCAGAAGAAGAGAGAAAACAAGATATTGAAAACCTATTTGATGAAATAATGACAGATAACTTTCCCTACCTCGTGAAAGAAATAGACTTACAAGTCCAGGAAGCACAGAGAACCTCAAACAAAAGGAATCCAAAGAGGACCACACCAAGACACATCATAATTAAAATGCCAAGAGCAAAAGACAAAGAGACAATCTTAAAATCAGCAAGAGAAAAACAGTTAGTTACCTACAAGGGAGTACCCATATGACTATCAGCTGATTTCTCAACAGAAACTATGCAGGCCAGAGGGAGCATCATGAAATATTCAAAGTGATGAATGCCAAGAGCCTACAACCTAGATTGCTTTACCCAGCAAAGCTATCATTCAGAATTGAAGGTCAGATAAAGAGCTTCACAGATAAGAAAAAGCTAAAGTAGTTCATCACCACCAAACCAGTATTATATGAAATGCTGAAAGGTATCCTTTAAGAAGAGGAAGAAGAAAAAGGTAAAGATAAAAATTATGAACAACAAATACATATCTATCAACAAGTGAATCTAAAAATCAAGTGAATAAATAATCTAATGAACAGAATAAACTGGTGAATATAATAGAATCAGGGGAATAGAAAGGGAGTGGACTGACAATTCTCAGGGGGGAAAGGGATATGGGGGGTGTGGGAAGAGACTGGAAAAAAATCATACACCTATGGATGAGGACAGTGGGAAGGTTAAGGGCAGAGGGTGGGGTGGGAACCGAGTGGAGGGGAGCTATGGGGGGGGAAAGAGGAACAATTGTAATAATCTGAACAATAAAGATTTAATTTTTTAAAAAAGAATCAACCAATGAATGCAAAATTAAAAAAAAGAGAATAATAGACTAATAGAGTAGAAGAGCAAAACAGATCAATGGAGGAAAAAATAAATTATTTAATATCTGGTGTTGTGGAAATCACCTCACTATCAGAAGAAAAATATGATTGGGACCCTACCTAACTCCATATACAAAGACATACTTTAGGTGGACTAAAGATCTAAACAGGAACAGCAAAACAACAATGTTAATAAGAAACAATATACAAAAATATCTCTGTGACCTCAAGACAGGGAAGAATTCTCAAACAAAAAACTGGAAAAGCATGAACCATAAAGGAAAACACTGATTAATCTGATAATATCAAAATTAAGGACTTCTTTTCAATTTGGGACATCACTGGAAAAATTATTAAATAAAGAAATTGTGGAAGGTGAAAATATTTTTTAAATTTAAATATCAAACAAGAAATTAATATGTTATAATACAAGAACATCTACAAGTCAAAAAGATAGTCTGTGAACTTAATAGAAAATGAATAAATAATATGAACAAGCAATTCATGGAGTAAAATAAAAAAGCCAAAAAGAATATGACATGAAAGCTCCAGGCCCAGATGGTGTCAATGACAAATTCTAACAAATGTCTAAAGAAAAATAATGTCAATTTCATAAAATCCCTTATAGAAAATAGAATTGAAAAGAGCACTTCCTAACTCATTTTATGAGACCAGCATTTCCCTAATACCCAAACCAAACACATTAAAAGAAAACTGCACATCAAAATCCCTGATAAACACAGGCACCTAAATCCTCAACAAAATATTCTCATATTTAATTCAGCCACATATCAAATGGATAATACATTTTTATCAAGATGGTTTATTTCAGACATGAAAAGCTGGCTCAACATTTGGGGAAAAAAATCAATGTAACTTACCAGATCAAAAACTATAGAAGCAAAGCTATATGATCATCTCAATAAATGGAGAAACTCCACTTGACAAAATCCAACTAACATTTAAAATAAAAATAATAGCAAACTTCAAAATGAATTTCATTAATCGAATAAAATAAATTTATTTTAAAACTACAGTTTTCATGATACTTAATGGAGAAAAACTGAATACTTTCTCTTTTTTTACCTTTGTATACTATTTTCTTTTCTTTTTTATTTATTTTTTATTGCTTAAAGTATTACAAAGGGTACTACATATGTGTCCTTTTTTTCCCCCCGCCCTTGACAATCCCCTGGCCTCCCCTACCCCCCAGTGTCTTATGTGGAATACTTTCTAATATCAAGTGCTGGTAAGGATGTTAAACAGCTTGAATTCACATACATTGTTGGTGGAAGTGCAAAATGGCATAGCCATTCTGGAAAACAGTTTGTCAATTTCCTATGAAGTCAAATATATACCCACCATATGACCCAGCAATTCCACTCCTAGGTACTTACCCATGAGAAATAAATATACCTCACAAAAATCTATATGCAATTTTTACAGCATCTTTTTAAAAAATGTTTTTATTGATATTTGGATAGAGTGGAAGGGAGAGGGAGAGAGAGATAGAAACATTGAGAGAGAAACACATCAATCAGCTGCCTCCTGAACACCCCCTATTGAGGATTGAGCCCACAACCTGGGCATGTGCCCTGACCAGGAATCAAACCTGGGACTTCTTGGTCCATGGGACAACACTCAATCCACTAAGCCACACCAGCCAGGCTATAGCATCTTTATTTATAAGTTTCAAAATTTGGAAAGCAATGCTTCAACTGGTAAATGGGTAAACACACTGTAGTACATCCATACAAAGGAATGCTACTCAACAACAACAATAAAAAAAACTATTGAAAAAACATAACATGGTTGAATTGTAAACACATTATACTAAATGAAAGAAGCCAGACATCAAAAACCTACATACTGTATAGTTCCATATATGTGACATTTAAGATAAGACAAAACGATTGGAAAAAAATAAATTTGTCTCCAGGGATTATGAATCTGAGTAGGGTTTACTACAAAGGGGCATCAAGGCCTATCTCTTGTTTGTGGTTGTGATTATACAACTCTATGCATTTGTCAAAACTCATAAAACTGTATGTGAAAAAATGAATTTTGCTGGATGTAAGTTTTAAAATAAATAATTCTATAAGACAAAATGGGCAATTCACAAAGGAAGATATCCAATGGCTAATAAACCTATGAAATAATATTCAACCTTACTAATATCAGAAAATATAAATTAAAAATAACCTATGAAATAACATTTCCCACTAATAAGGCTAGCTAAAACTAAGAAGTTAGTTGAGGATTCTGAGAAAAGAAAATTCTTATAAACTGCTGGTGGGTATGTAAATTGATCCATATTGGAGAGCAACACTATAATCTTTTGTAAAGTTGAAGATTCATATAACCTATGTCCTGGTAATTCTGCTTTGTGTTTTGTATCCTAGAGAAAAATCTAGCACATGTACACAAAGAGACATGCACAGGAATGTTAAATGAGGGATTATATATATACTAGAAGGCCCGTGCACAAAAATTTGTGCACTGGCAGGGAAGGGGGGTCCCTCAGCCCAACTGTGCCCTCTCATGGATCATGCTGCTGCTAGCTCTGCCTGCTCAGCCCGCCCCACCCATCCCACCCAAGACACGGCAGACCCAGATCCTGGGTTGGGGTGAGCGGCTGCTCAGATCCTGCTGCCGCCTGCCCCGCCCGCCCCGCTCACCCCTCCCAAGACACAGCAAGCCCGGATCCAGTGCCGAATCTCCCACAGGAGGGCCGGTTTGGGGCATGAGTGCTGGCGGACTGCTGCGGTCGCCCCACCAGCCCCGATCTCCTGAAGGAGGGTTGGTTGGGGGCTTGGGCGGTGGCAGATCGCTGCGGTCACACCCGCCGGCCCTGGGTCGGGTCGCACACGGGTCTCCAGCCACCCAGGTCACAGATAGCAGGCCCGGATGGCAGCGGGACAGGCAGGATGGCGCTGTCCGATCCTGCCTGCAGTATGCAAATTAGCCGCCATCTTTGTTGGCGGTTAACCGCCAACTTAGTTGGCAGTTAATTTGCATATCGCCCTGATTAGCCAATGGGAAGGGTAGCGAAGTTACGGTTAATTACCATGTTTGTCTATTATTAGGAGGATATAATGCAAATGAGGTCAGGACTCTGTAATGGTCGAGACCAGCTCAGGAGGAGGGGTCAGGTGCGGCCCTGAACCTGAGAGAACAACACACAAGCGCAGCCCAGAGCCTGAGAGATCAACACAGAGGGGTGCCTGCTCTGAGCCTCAGTGGCGCAGCTGGGGGCAGGTGCCCAGCAGACACACACACACACACACACACACACACACACACAGGGTGCCTGCTCCCAGCCTCCAACGCAGCTGGGAGAAAGCCCCCAGCGGACACACACACACACACACACACACACACACACACACACACAGGGCGCCTGCTCTGAGCCTCTGTGGCCAAGGGGAGCGGGCCTAAGCCATCAGTAGGACATCCCCTGATGGCTCCCGGACTGTGAGAGGGGGCAGGCTGGGCTAATGGACCCCAACTCCCCAGTGCATGAATTTCATGCACCAGGCCTCTAGTTTGTAATATAAAACATTGTAATTTATACATCAGTAAAGAGGAGAATGTATAAATAAACCTGACATTGATACAATGGAATGGTTACAGCACTAAAAATGAAGGAACAAAGGCCATGTGTATCAATAACAAAGTATTTCATGAACAAAACAAAGTGGAAAAGAACACAGATGGTGCCCTATTTATATAAAGTTTAAAGGCATGCAAAACAATATTACATATTGTATATTGATAAATATGTACACAGCAGTAGTTTAAACTCTTGTAAAGGAATGATCATTGCTACATTTAAGATAGTGGTTACTTCTGAGGAGGGTTGGAGAGGAATGATCTGGGAGGTGAACAAAGAGGTTTTATTCCTTCTAAATAAATATGAAGCAAATTTTCCAAAATGCTGACGATTTGTTTTCTTATTCTCTGTATATTGAACAAAAATGAATAGATTGAAAGTCATTCATGTCAAGATGTTCATGCATCATCCCAATTCATCTCTCATAACAGCAGTGGTTTATGTGCCACTTTTTGGGAAACAATGCTATAGGGACTTAATAAATAGACCACAGAAGTTGGGTTCAAATCTTGCCTCTATCATGTACTAATTTCGTAGTCTCAAGAAGTTACTTAAATTCTTAAAAGGGACAGTTCCCTTTGTGGTTGATTGGATTAATGTCTATCTCATAAAGTAGTTGTCAGGATTAAATAATGACTTGGGGATAGTCATGAAAGATAATGATTTCAACAAAGTACATTTTCTGTCTAACGGGAAGTGCTACAAAATGGGAATTGTTGGATTATTTATTATCTATGGGGGGAAGTCAAGGAAGACATTTTAGCAAAAGTGACAATTTGAATCTCAAAGGACTTTGGAGAATTAACCAGTTGTTCATGAAAAACAAAGGGTGTTTTATACAAAAGGAATGGCATGGCATATGGCAGAAGCATGAATATACATAATTGATTTGGGGAACATCCATGAACAAAGCCAAATATTTAATTTTTGTGTCTAGTCTCTGATAATATTTCACCTCCCACCTTGGGTGTATCCTTTCAAAGTACAGCATAAGTCAAAACACACTTTGGAGACGATGATGAATGGCTTTGAGATGAGCGGAAAGAATGATGGTGACCTGTGGGAAGCAATCATTTATCTGGGCTTGAACAGATCGTACAGTCAAATGCTAAAAACAGAACTGGAGGCAAACATGGTGAACTCATCTAAAGATGATCCCCCTTTCCCCTACTTTTATTTCTCTATTTTCCATAATATCTCCATTTTCCAGACATACTTTCCAAGTGCATGGTAAAAAACTAGTCTGTTAAAAAAGCATTACTCAAATTATAAACCTTTAGACAAAATTACTATAACTGACAAAATGAGCTTCTTGTTGGGGTTCAATGGCTGAGCAATGGACTGGATCTCTGCCTGGCTGGCTGAATTACATTAATAACCAGACTAGGAACTTGTAGATCTGGCTATTATGTTGTCCCAAGGAGCAAAACAACTTGGAATGATTCATATCAGTGCATTAAAGCTTGGATTTTCTGACAGTCAAAAATTAAAATTGAATAAAAATTGTTAATGTTGTGGTGCCATATAACTATAACTTAAAAAGGGGAAAGTAATAGAATAGTAAAATGGCTTGTGGAATAAATCAAAATTCTGTGGCCATACAGCCACAACATCATATACCCAAGTGGTCTTATTAATCATATCATATTCTCAACCATATATCCCCTGGGTGAGACCAGTGAGATATCCAATTCTCTTTTCAGTACCTATGTCCTCAGGGAGAAAAGATGAACTAAGACTCTAGTTGTGACACGTGTTTAGTGTTATGAAGGGAACTGATATTGGAGCCAAGGCATTGTTTCCCTTTGTCCAAAACTCTGAAAATGATAATTGTTTAAAGATATCAGAAATGAATATGCAACATGAAGGGAAATGGTTACTCAAAAGCCAGTACAGCCCAGCCGGTGTGTCTCAGAGATTGAGCATCAACCCATGAACCAAGAGGTCATGGTTCAATTCTGGGTCAGGGCACATGTCCAGGTTGTGGGCTAGATTTCCAGTAGAGGGCAGGCAGGAGGCAGCCAAGTGATTATTCCCTCACATCATTGATGTTTCTATCTCTCTCTCCCTCTCCCTTCCTCTCTCTGAAATCAATAAAAACATATTTTTAAATATATTTTATTGGTTTTTTACAGAGAGGAAGGGAGATGGATAGAGAGTTAGAAACATCGATGAGAGAGAAACATCGATCAGCTGCCTCCTGCACACCCCGTATTGGAGATGTGCCTGCAACCAAAGTACATGCCCTTGACTGGAATCGAACCTGGGACCCTTCAGTCCACAGGCCGACGCTCTATCCACTGAACCAACCGGTTAGGGCAAAACATATTTAAAAAAAAAGCCAAACGCTTAGCAGCTTAGAGAGAGCTTAGCCAAACGATTGTGCAGCTTGGTTTAGCAAGTCAGGCACAACAGCATCCCAAATGACACAGGGTGCGATTTCATGGCTTGGCTTGCCCTAGTCCCTGAATGCTGCTGCCATAGATGGGTCTTCTAGATATGTTTGTATGTTTGTTTAACAATCCAAACCTTCATAGAGCTGTTTTTTTCAGGAGGCATAAAAGGAGATTGCTAGTTTTCAATGGGGGAAAAGTTTCACATTGAAAACTTTTGTTAAAAAAAATGTTGAGAAGCAAATTTTACTAAACTACATTAGTATCGTTTTAGTTTTTAAAAACTTTATAGATTTTCTATTTCATTCCAGCCTTAAAACATGCCTCCCTCCTGAACTAAATGAGCAGTTTCACATTGTAGGTGAAAAAAAAAAAAACAACTAGCACAGAGTGCCCTTGACTAGCGGAAGTCATGCAGCCAAGGCCTGGGGTCCAAGACAACCAGGTGGCCTGTGTCCAGGGTCAGCCGTGGCCTCCAGTGAGGCCTCTGACATCCACAGCCAGCTGGAGAGAAAGGTTCCTCCTCTGCGGGGCTGCACATGCAAGAATTCTGCTGTCTTAGCCTCCAGGTCCAGGGAGCACTTAATTCAAAAAGTGAGTTCAATAAAGTCCCTGCGGGAACAGCAGGGAGGTGAGGTGGCGCAGCGCGGAGCTGTGTCTGGGTCCTGGGCTGGCAGTAACAGCTGTGGGTGTCTCCCAGTGGAAGCGAAGGAAGCCCTCCCCCTCCTGCAGATGCAGGAGCCGCTGGTTCTCCTCCATGGCTACTCCCAACTCCCAAAGATCCAGCTTCCGCAGATGATAAAGGGCGACCAGGCAGCTCAGAAATGCAGGATCAGAACTCCAGGCTGGGGCCTTTTCTGAGAGTCCCCAGCAATAGAAGCCCTTCTAAATCTTGTTCTCATTGATGCTGCAAAACGCAACAACCTTGCATTGGTTGATGGCTGTCAGGCCACTAGCCATATAGCCTTGGGCCTCTGCTTGCCCGAATTCCAGATGGTGAAGCTCCCCCAGGGTGAGAGGGCTCTTTCTTCCAGAAAGTGGACCTGGTGGGTCTAGAAAGATGGTGACCTGGAGGACAGAGTGAGTGGCCACGTGCTGACAATGGTAGATAAAGAAGCTCCACTTAGACAACCCCACTGACCTTTCTGAGGGAGAGAGAGAGATCAGCAGGTCCTCTGACACACCCTGCAAGAAGGAAAGAGAAGCATCGACCATGGCTGGCATTTCCACTTCATGGTGTGAATTTTTCTTTTTTTTAAATTTTATTGTTTAAGGTATTACAAATAGTAGTACATATGTGTGAATTTTTCATTCCTACTGTTGAATTAAAAGGCAATCCATTTCAATATTAACTAGAGTCCCAGAACCCCCTAGCTGATTTCCAAAAGAATATGTACAGATATCCTATATAATAAAAGGGTAATATGCAAATTGACCCTAACAGCAGAACGACTGGGAATGACTGGTCACTATGACACACACTGACCACCAGGGGGCATATGCTCAATGCAGGAGCTGTCCCCTGGTGCTCAGTGCACTCCCACAGGGGGCCCTCTGCTCAGCCACAAGCCAGGCTGATGGCTGCCAGTACAGTAGTGGTGGCGGGAGCCTCTCCTGCCTCCTCAGCAGCACTAAGGATGTCTGACTGCAGCTTAGGTCTGCTCCCTGCTGGTAAGTGGACATCCCCCGAGGGCTGCCGGGCTGCCAGAGGGATGTCTGACTGCCAGCTTGGGCCAGATCCCCCAAGTAGTGGGCCTAAGCCAGCAGGTGAACATCCTCTGAGGGGTCCCAGACTGCAAGAGGGCATAGGCCAGGCTGAGGGAACCCCCCCACCACCGAGTGCACAAATTTTTGTGCACCAGGCCTCTAGTAATGTTATAAGAATTTACACTCCATTGCCCATATCTTTAATGACTTCCTAAGCACTTTGTGTATACTAGTATATTCATTAGTTTTCATATCTGATTCTGAAGTGGCCCAAGAAGAAAACGGAAACTGAAATAAACTTGTTTTTTTTCCACTTCACATCACTTGAGCATTATCTATGAGAGCGATTATCAACATGTGGGTCACGACCCCTTTGGGAGTCGAACGACCCTTTCACAGGGGTCGCCTAAGACCATCGGAAAACACATATATAATTACATACTGTTTTGTGATTAATCACTATGCTTTAATTATGTTCAATTTGTAACAATGAAATTGGGGGTCACCACAGCATGAGGAACTGCATTAAAGGGTCGCAGCATTAGGGATGTTGAGAACCACTGATCTATGACAATACATTTAGATGAATTTCCTTTTTAAATGATAGACTTCTCACTCTCATAGGGGGCTAGCATTAGAGGGAAAGGAGAGAAGTTAAAGGAGCCGCATCCAGATTTCCTTGGGAGATTAGAAGAGCAGATGGAGAAATCCTTGAGGCCTGAATTTTAGGAATCAGAATGTGGGAAAGATTTTGAAAAAGGAAAATTCTTCATACTTTTAATTAAATAAACCATATAAATCAGGAGTGTAAAAAGAGCTGCCAAAAGGAGAACATGCAGCCCTAGCTGGTTTGGCTCAGTGGGTAGAGTGTTGGCCTGTGGACTCAAGGGTTTCTGGTTCGATTCCAGTCAATGGCACATGTGGGCTTGATCCCCAGTAGGGGCCATGCAGGAGGCAGCTGATCAATGATTCTCTCTCATCATTGATGTTTCTATCTCTCTCTCCCTTCCTCTATGAAATATGTTTACCCGTATCTTCAGAAAAAAATCACTTCTACTGTCGTGGTAAACAACTTGCTTCCCTATTTATAATGGTCTGGCCCTCTAGCAACTTCAGTGTGAAATTATAGCTAATTTGCCTACAAATGTCAGGTGGTCATAATAATCTGGCCACTCAGTGTGTGTGTGTGTGTGTGTGTGTGTGTGTGTGTGTGTGTGTGCGTGTGTGTGTGTGTGTGTGTGTATTGC
The DNA here is from genome assembly GCF_963259705.1 of Myotis daubentonii. Lineage (NCBI taxonomy): Eukaryota > Metazoa > Chordata > Mammalia > Chiroptera > Vespertilionidae > Myotis > Myotis daubentonii. The sequence goes on along the minus strand of NC_081861.1, from coordinate 44,137,679 downwards.
AGTTGTTTCTGAGGGCTAATCATGGGCCTTCTGATTGCAGAAAGAGAACAGGCACCATGTGTGTTGTGCTCCAAAATGTCATCTGTCACTATTTCCCAGGAAAGAAAAATTGCCTGTGAAAGGCTACCAACAGCTTGCAGAACCACAATAGGAGCTTTTTGGACAAACAAGAGGTAAAGCAAATATTCGTGTAATATCCACCAAGACCACCAAGGAAAAGGATCTGGCTGCTGCTTCCTGAAGGCTTGTCTTATGGTGTTTAAAGCTTGGAATTGCCTCTTTTTTTAATGCAAACCATCCTTTAATCTGCAACCACCCTCCCTTAGTCTGCGATCCCTTTCCTCACCGATACCCACATGCTATAACAACTCATTTATGCAGCAGCGCATTTCTGAAGTTGTGGAGGGCAACATCTTATGTCACCATACCTTGCAAATGCTCCACACCACCCAATAGGAGCAAAAGTGTCTGTATCAAAAACAGACCTTTGGAGACTTAAAGTCCACAACCCTTTATTGGAGTAATTTGAATTTTTATTTATTTTTAATATCTTCAGATTAAATGATAAAACTATATTCTTGTTGTAAAATGAGTTCAAATAATAACAAATGTATTCATCTTTTGAGATAAAGAATTCACACTCCCTTCTTCAATACTGCTCCCCCAAGAAAACTGTTAACACTTTGGGGAATAGTCTTGCAAACACCCTTAAGTGCTTCCGTGCTTATAAGGATATTTGTTTGTCCAAATTTGTCTATATTTTATTTTATTTTTTATTGGTTTCAGAGAGTAAGGAAGAGGGAGAGATAGAAACAACAATGATAAGAGAGAATCATTTTCTGGGTGCCTCCTACATATCCCTACCCCAACTGGAGATTGAACCCACAATCTGGGCATATGCCCTGACTGGGAATTGAACCATGACCTCCTGGTTCATAGGTCGACACTCAACCACTGAGCCACATCAACTGGGCCAAATTTGTCTATATTTTAAAAGAATAAATGGGATCATAGTGTTCTGAATATTTTTCACTTTATATAATTTAAACATTATCTATGGCAATGCATTTAAATGTATTTAATTTTTAAAAGCATTTATGTCACATTGTATGAATGTACCATAATTTATTTAATCAGTTCTCTATTGATGAACATATAGGTTGTTTTTCCAATGTTTGCTGTTTTAATCACAGCAGAATAAAACATCTGTACACTTCTGTTTAGAAATTGCTGCTTATCTAATCATGAGAGTAGTATATGTTCACCATTAGAAAACTTGGAGAATATAGAAAATTATAAATAAGAAGATTAAGAACACCTGGAATCCTACCACAAAAATGTAAACATTGCTAACATTTTGGTATATAATGCTTTAGTCTTGTTTGAGCAAGATAATGAGTGAGTGGCTGCTTTGTTTTATACTTTTTTTAACTATATTAAGTAACACCTGATGTAACAAGCCCTGTTCGTAGTCTAATATGCATTCTCCCCATCTTCTTTACTAGAGAAACACAGTTCTGTCCACTATAGCAATGCTCCCAGATAAATGCCAATGTTTCCCAAGGTTAACTTAAAGTTAGGGATAACCATGTGATGTAGTTCCGGATGAATGAGATGTAAAAGAAAATTTATTGGAGGCTTCAGGCAACATTTGTTTGCTTCATATATGCAGTTCCAGGGTCCCCTTGCTGTTTCCTTTTCCTTTTTCTGGCCTGGAACATGCATCCGAGGCTGAATGTGACCATATTCCCTATGCTGTACTTTACATCTCCATGACTGTTTTTTAATCTATATTGTTAAAAGTATTCAATAGAACCCCTTTTCTCCCCATTGACCTCCTCTAACCCACCTCTGCCTCTCACCCCAGACCTTCACCACACTATTGTCTGTGTCCATGGGTTATGCATATATGCATACAAGTTCTTTGGTTAATCTCTTCCCACCCTTTCCCCCCTTCCTCCCCACCCCCTACTTTCCCTCTAAGGTTTTACAGTCTGTTCCATGCTTCTATGTCTTTGGGTCTATTTTGTTCATTAGTTTATTTTGTTCATTAGATTCCACATATGAGTGAGTTTGTGTGATACTTGTCTTCCTCTGACTGGTTTATTTTGCTTAGCATAATACTCTCCAGGTCCATCCATGCTGTCTCAAAGGGAAAGAGATCCTGGAATATTTTTTCAGATTAATTCTCCAAATAGCATTAATGTATTAGACTAACATTTCAAAACATATTCATCAACGGGTAGAATTGGTTAGTCATTGACAATAAGGAGAGAATGGTATTTTATTGATGGATTAATTTTTATTTTTTGACTACTAGTTATATTGAGTACTTTATGTCTCCCTCCTCATTTTAATCTCTTCTTATATAATAAAAGCCTAATATGCTAAATGTCCGGTAGACCGGTCGGCCATTCAACCAATCAAAGCGTAAAATGCTAATGAATAGGTTAAGGCCTCTGAACTGCTTGCTGTGACATGCACTGACCACCAGGGGGCAGATGGTCCAACCAGTGGTTAGCTTGCTGCTGGGGTCCGGCTGATCGGGACTGAGTGAGATGGGCCAGACACACCCTGGAGCTCTCCCTCAGTTCCTCCCTGCTAGCCAACCTCCCGCATCCCTCCCTGGCCCCAATTGTGTACTGGTGGGATCCCTCGGCCTGGCCTGTTCCCTCTCACAATCCGGGACCCCTGGGGGATGTCGGAGAGCAGGTTTTGGCCCCATCCTGCAGCCAGGTGGAGGGACCCCACTGGTGCACAAATTTGTAAAGTATAAGCCTCTAGTAAAGTATAAGCATAGACATTATAATCATGTATTTTTAAAAGAGGTATCTGAAGCACATTACATCTTTCAAACATACTACTATTAAATTTATTACACTGTCTAATGAACCCACAGTTTCCCTGGCTGTTGAACAAGTGAGTAAGTGATTACCTCAGTTCTTAGATAATTACAGGCTTTCTTTTGATGTCCATTAATCTTCACATACACATTTATCTTCTCTGAATATGTCACTGAGATATTTCCCCAAAGTAATGATAGTTTCATAATAACAACTAATATATAATACCTACTAGGAGCCAAGCACTATCCTAAGTGATTTACACATATTAGTTCATTCAAGCTTCATAACAACCCCCTGAGGTAGGTAAAACTATTATCCCATCTTACAGGTAAGGAAACTGAGGCACAGATAGGAAAAGTAACAAGGCCCACAGTTTATAAGTCAGCGGTTCTCAACCTGTGGGTCGTGACCCCTTTGGGGGTCGAATGACCCTTTCACAGGGGTCGCCTAAGACCATCGGAAAACACAAGTACGTATTTGTTTTTGTAATTAATCACTATGCTTTAATTATGTTCAATTTGTAACAATGGAAATACATCCTGCATATCAGATATTTACATTATGATTCATAACAGTAGCAAAATTACAGTTATGAAGTAGCAACAAAAATAATTTTATGGTTGGGGGTCACCACAACGTGAGGAACTGCATTAAAGGGTCGCAGCATTAGGAAGGTTGAGAACCACTGTTATAAGTGATAGAACTAGCTTAGGAACTCAGGCTGACAATTATGATACTGCACTGTCTTATCAATCAATGCTACTGTTTTCTTAGAGTTACCAAACAGCTGGTAAGTCTTTTGCAATTTATTTGAATATTAACTCTGCACTTAAGATATCACACAGAGGTGACTTTCCTTTTTTTTTCTTTTTTTAAATTCTTTATTGTTGAAAATATTACACATGTCCCCTTTTCCCCCCACTGACCTCTCCCAGCCCACGCCCACCCTGCAACACAGGCCTTCACCCACACTATTGTCTGTGTCCATTGGCTATGTTTATATGCATGCATACAAGTCCTTTGGTTGATCTCTTACCTACCCATTCACCCTCCCTTGCCTTCCCTCTGAGGTTTGACCAACTGTTTGATGCTTCTACCAGTATGTCTCTGGTTCTATTTTAGTTCATCAGTTTATGTTGTTCATTATATTCCACAAATGAGTGAGATCATGTGATATTTATCTTTCTCTGACTGGCTTATTTGGCTTAGCATAATGTTCTCCAGGTCCATCCATGCTGTTGCAAATGGTAAGAGTTCTTTCCTTTGTACAGCAGCATAGTATTCCATTGTGTAGATGTACCACCTCTTTTTAATCCACTCATCTACTTATGGGTATGTGGGCTGTTTCCAGATCTTAGCTATTGTAAATTATGCTGCTATGAACATAGAAGTGCATATATCTTTCCTGATTGGTGTTCCTGATTTCATGGGATATATTTCTAGAAGAGGGATCATTGTATAAATGGGAGCTCCATTCTTAATTTTTTGAGGAAACTCCATACTGTTCTACACAGTGGCTGCACCAGTCTACATTCCCACCAGCAGTGCACGAAGGTTCCTTTTTCTCTGCATCCTCACCAGCACTTGTCATTTGTTGATTTGTTAATGATAGCCATTCTGACAGGTATGAGATGGTACCTCACTGTCATTTTGATTTGCATCTCTCGAATGATTAGTGACTTTGAGCATGGTTTCATATGTCTCATGGCCTTCTGTATGTCATCTTCTGAAAAGTATCAATTTTGGTCCATTGCCCATTTTTTGATTGGGTTGTTTCTCTTTCTTGTGTTATTGGTGTATAAAAATGCCATAGACTTCTGGGTGTTAATTTTGTATCCTGCTACATTGCTGAATTCATTTATTAAATCTAGTAGTTTTTTATGGAGTCTTTAGGGTTTTCTATGTATAATATTATGTCATCTGCAAATAATGACAGTTTTACTTCTTGGCTTCTGATTTAGATCCTTTTATTTATTCTTGTTGTCTAATTGCTATGCCTAGCACTTCCAATACTGTGTAGAATAAGAATGGTGAAAGTGAGCATCCCTGTCTTGTTCTTGTTCTTTCTTAAGGGAAATGGTTTTAGTATTTGCCCATTGAGTATGGTGTTGGCTTTAGGTTTGTCATATAAGGCTTTTATTACTTTGGGGTATAATCCCTCTATTCTGACTTTGCTAAGAGTTTTTATCAAAAAAGAGTGTTGGATTTTGTCAAATGCTTTTTCCCCATCAATTGATATGGTCATGTGGTTTTTGTCTCAGAGGTGACTTTTAATTACATTCTTCCATAATGAACTTTTTTATATAAACTGAGACAATGTCTTTTAAACTCCCTGATCTGTTAGTGAGCCACATTCTTTCCTGTACAATATGTCTGACCATTTTACTGGTTTTGTGTCTGAAAATTACTATTTCATTGCCACCCAATTAACTGCTCTGTAATCAGTATCAATGATAATTAGAACAGCATAAATTCATCTGAAAATTACTGATTCTATAGATCCTTGTAGACATGGCCCTTAGTCTCACTGGAGACTTCAACCAAGCAGCTACCTCAGGAGGTCTGGTTGCTCCGTAGAGCTGCAGACCTGTAAGGAGGGAGCAATTGGGAGGGGGAGTTTGAGGAGAGCCAAGGGAGAGGACAGCCCAGCTGCTGAGGTTGGTAAGTAAAGGCAGCTTCCATGAAGTTGTTTCATGATGAGAAAAAGAAGTGAAATTCTCATAAGAACATCCTTTTCTTCAGCATCATGGCGCCACTTCTCATTGTGGGGCTTTTAGGAACTTAGCTTTTATAGGGTTAAACTGGTTTTTATGAAAGTCATTATACCACAGTTCTTTCTGGACTCCAAATCAAAGTTCATTAAGTCATGAGAAAAGTTTACAGAAAAGCAATTTACTGGTTCTAATGAATAAAGTGGCCATAATAATTTGAGGTTTCAACTAATTTTTTTCTCAATATATCCCCCCCTCTCTTCCCTCCATTCAAGTAGTTACCTGACTCTGTTATCATTGCTCGGGGGGGGGGGGAGGGGGGGGGTAAAATAACTTAGCAAAAAACACAAGTAGCTTGAGAATTAAATGATTCAAAAAGCCTAAGCTCATAGAGGAAGAGATTCCACAAGGATAGAGGATTATTAAAATATAGAGAGGTAGAAGGCTTTTCCTCACAGTAGAAATGCGCCAGGGCTGACCAGCAGACACTGAAGGATGGATGAATGGATTACTCTGACACATGTTTCTGTGAAAGAGGGGCTAAGGGACTACCTGGCTTTTGCCACCAAGTAGCCTCATTCACCTGCCCTTTTAGGCATTTATTGTAACAACAGCTTGAACTAAAATTAACTATTAGATACCATCAGCAGGGTAAGTATCCTTGAGAAAACACATGCTTCCTTCAAGCAAGGACATTTTGAAGTCTAAACATAAAGATACTAGTAAAATACCCAGGGGGTCAGACTTGTTTGGAAAAGTCAAGGTAGGGGCTGCCGCCTTCGGCAAGGTCCCTCCAGAGGCCCCTGACCTTTTGGAGAAGCCTCCTTACAGACATTCCAACCAAGTCCTGTGCTTTCCCACAGAAAAGGATTCTTCCAAACTTGGGGAGAGGAAAACTTAAGAGATTCTTGAAGAGTATCAAGGACCTTTTACTTTATTTCATAGCAGTTCTAGCAAGAAAACATCAAGACCCCTGAAAGCAATATTTGTGAGGTGTTCCTTGGCAGACAGGTCTGTATACAGAGGGCGGCAAAGATTCCTGAGCCCCAACAGCAGTGGGAAAGCATCCTGGGACCTCTGACTTGAAGGGATCATGTTGGTCAGGAGAGTAGACCTCTCAGCAGTCATCTATATTGACCTCCAATTAACAACTATATGTCTGTCATCTCATCACTGTTACTCACCCCAGTACCTCCCAATGGCTTGGCACCACCTCATATATCAGTATGATGTTACAGACTTGAGGTGACGAGCCCAAAAAGGAAGAAGCTTAGTGTTTTTCCCCACCAGTTTATCATCATAGAGCTCTTGGGGCTCAAAGTCTGAAATAGATGCTATAGAAAATAGTTATATTTTTGAACAACAGTGATTGAAGTATGAGAGTGATACATGCTGTAAATATTGTAAGGCTCCCTTAATCCCTTCACCATGTCAAAGGGAAGGGGAGTTGGGGAGAGGTAGCAGAGGGCATAGAGGGGATAAATGGTGATGAAGGAGACTTCACTTGGAGTGGTGAAGACACAATACAATATACAGATGATGTGTTATAGAATTGTACACCTGAAAACTATATAATTATATAATTTTATTAACCAGTGTTACTCCAATGAATTCAATTTTAAAAATTTAAGGGTCCGTTCTCCTAAACCCACTTTTTTATCATACAATGATAAAATGATGTTTTTTGCTCTGGTCAAGAAAAAAACAACACATTCTGACACAAAGGAATTTGTCTCATACTTATGAAAAGGCTTAAATGTCTGTGTCTTAAAATTTAGGCATTAGCTTTCACTCCTAACTCATATCCACATTCATGGCTACACAAAGCTACATCCAAACATAAGTCAATTTAAAAATGTTTAACTTATCAGCTGGCTTCACCACAATTTGACTTTATGAGGCCAGGAAACCTAGCTATTTCAAATCTGAAAAAAATATTACCAAGCCACACCTTTCAAAAAATGTTACTAACATATGATTCTTTGCTAAACAAGGAAGATGGGAAATGTAGCTGAATTCACAAAGAATGTATGGAGACTGCCAAGAAAGCAAATAATTTTTGGAAGACACCCTTATTTGGAAATACTCTAGTCATAGAACCCTGGTTGTTTAAACAAAAACATAACTCCTTTTGAAAATACTACTTCCAAAATATATAGAAAGAATTGAATACTATGCTATTCAGTTCTATAATTTATTTGGAAACAGCTTGGGGTTTTTTTTTAAATAAAAAAAAAGGACAAAGCCCGCCAAGAACTTAAAGTAGCTTCCTGTAGGCATTGTGAGGTAGTGGAAAAAGCATAGCCTCTGGAGTTACACAGACTTGTTTTTGAAGCTTGGCTGTACTCTTAACTAGTTGGGTAACCTTGGGCAATTAACTTTATCTTCTCTAAGATTCATTTGTAAAAATAATAAAGTATATAAAATGGGCCCAGCTGGTGTGGGTAGGTGGGTTTAGCATTGTCCATGCACCGAGAGGTCACTGGTTCAATCCCCGGTAGGGGCACATGCTCGGGTTGTAGGCTTGATCCCCAAAAGGGGGCATGCAGGAGCCAGTCGTTCCATGTTTCTTTCATTGACATTTCTGTCTCTCTCTCCCTTTCCTTCCCTCTCTCTCTAAAATCAATAAAAACATATTATAAATCTATATATATAAAGAGCCAGGGGCCGTCACATCCGAAACAACTGAACAGACAACCTAACAGGCTGTGTAGGGCGACCAGGCCAGCAAGGGGGGTTAGTGAGGGACGACCAAACGACTGAACAGCAGGCTGCATGGGGCAAACAGGCCGGCAGGGGGCAGTGAGGGGCAGCCAGGCTGGCAGGGGGGTGGGGGCAGTTGGTGGTGACCAGGCTGGCAGGGGGTCATGAGGAGCAACCAAGCCAGCAGAGGGGGAAGTTGGGGGTGACCAGGTCAGCAGGGGGGGCAGTGAGGGGCAACCAGTCCGGCAGAGGGGGGCAGTGAGGGTTGACCAGGCTGGCGGGGGTGGGGCAGTTGGTGGTGACCAGGTTGCCAGGGGGGTGCAGTTAGGGGTGACCAGGGTTACAGTGGGTCCAGTGAGGGACGACCAGGCTGGCAGGGGGGACAATTGGGGGCAACCAGGCTGGCAGAGGGTGGCAGAAAGGGGCAACCATCCCGGCGGGGGGGGGGGGCAGTTAGCGGCAACCAGGCCAGCGGGGAGGGGAGGCAGTTGGGGGTGACCAGTTTGGCGGGGGCGCAGTTGGGGTGATCAGGCAGGTGAGCAGTTAGGAGCCAGTGGTCCTGGATTGTGAGAGGGATGTCCAACCCTGAGGGGTCCCAGATTGGAGAAGGTGGAGGCTGGACTGAGGGGATCCCCCGCTTCATGCACCACTCAATTAGCTCTGAATGCAGCACAACTAAAGGGAGGCTCAGAATATACCAGATCCTGTTGAATCCTGCGCTGTGGGGTCAGTTAAAGTACATAAGCTCATACACTATAGTTGTGTACAATCTCGGTAACCAGCCAGCCTGAGGGTCAATTTCACCCACTGATATGCCAACAGTAATCAAAGCTCAACTATAACAGGAGGGAACACACAACACACAACAGACATTCCTGAAGAACCTGGGTCACATGACTAGGCAGACTGCACCACTGGGTACCAGACAACACCTACAACATAAGGCCAACCTATCAAGACTGAGGGACATAGCAGATCTACCTAATACATAGAAACAACTACAAGGAGGCAGCCAAAATAGGAAGACAAAGAAATATACCTCAAATTAAAGAATACAAGAAATCTTCAGGGGGAAAAAAACTAAATGAAATGGATGCAAGCAAGCTACCCGACACAGAGTTCCAAACAAGGGTTATAAGGATGCTCAATGAACATGGGGAGGGGGGAGAAATGGATGAACTCAGTGTGAAATAAAATAAACAGTAAGCATAAAAGAGGACATAGAAGACATAAAAAAGAATCAGTCAGAAATGAAGAATACAATATCTGAAATGAAGAATACACTACAAGGAATCAATAATAGGTTAGATGAAGCACAGGATTGAATCAGTGATTTGGGAGAAAAGGTAGCAAAAAGCACCCAATGAGAGGAATAAAAAAAAAAGCAATTTTAAAAAATGATGACAATTTAAGGGGCCTTTGGGAAAACATGAAACATAACAATATTCACATCATAGGCCTACCAGAGGGAAAAGAGAGAGCAAGGTATTGAAAACATATTTGAAGAAATAATAACTGAAAACTTCCTTAGGCGTATGTAGAAAAAAGACACACAAGCCTGGAAATCACAGAGAGTAGAAAGCAACATCAACCCAAAGAGGTCCATACCAAGACACATCATAATTAGAATGGCAAAGCTTAAAGACAAAGAGAAATTTAAAAGCAGCAAAAGAAAGACAATTACCTACAAAGATGATCCCATAAGACAGTCAGTAGATTTCTCAACAGAAACATTTTAAGACAAAGAGGATTGGGACAAAATATGTAAAGTGATGAAAAGCAAGAATCTACAACCAAGACTACTCTACACAGTAAGGCTATTATTTAAAATTGAAGGAGAAATAAAGATTCCCAGACAAGAAAAGCTAAAAAGTTTTTTAGCACCAAACCAGTATTACAAGAAAATTTAAAAGATCTTATTTAAGAAGAAAAAAAAAGAGGGACATAGTCATAATGAATAAAATTGCAATAAATATGTGCCTATAAATAATCACCTTAGATGTAAATGGATTAAATGCTTCAATAAAAAAAACATAGGGTAGTTGAATGAATAATAAAATAAGACCCATGTATGTGTTGTCTACAAGAGAGCCACCTCAGAATGAAAGACACACACAGATAAAAAGTAAAATGATGGAAATGATATTTCATGCTAATTGAAATGCAAAAAAAGCTGGGGAAGCATACTTAAATCAGACAAAATAGACTTTAAAATGAATGCTATAATAAGACACAAAGATAGACACCACATAATGACAAAGGGATCAATCTTACAAGAGACTATAACTTTTTTAAAATATATTTTTATTGATTTCATAGAGGAAGGGAGAGAGGGAGAGAGAGATAGAAACATCAATGATGAGAGAGAACCACTTATTGCCTGCCTCCTGCACACCCCCTACTGGGGATCGAGCCCACAACCTGGGCATGTGCTCTTGGCCAGAATCAAACCTGGGACCATTCAGTCCATAGGCCAACGCTCTGCCACTGAACCAAACCAGCTAGGGAGAGACTATAATTCTTGTAAACATTTTTGCATACAACATAGGAACACCAAAACATATTAACCGAAATTGATGGACATAAGGAGAGAGAGCAACAGTAACAGAGTGATAGTAGGTGATTTCAACACTCTATTGACATCAATGGGTAAATCTTCCAGACAGGAAATCAATAAGGAAACAGCAATCTTAAGAGACACATTAAACCAGAATTGATATTTTCAGAGCATTTCACCCAAAGCAGAAGAATATACATTCTTATCAAATGAACATGAAACATTTTCTAGGATGACCCACATTTTATTACATAAAATGACACAAATAAATTTAAGAAGATTGAAATTATATCACGCATCTTCTCTGACCACAATGGTATGTAACTAGAAATCAATTTCAAGAAAAAAAAGACTGAAATCCCACAAATGTATGGTGGCTAAGTGGCTAAATAACATGTTATTAAACAATAACTGGGTTAACCATGAAATAAAAGAAGAGATCAAAAATCACCTCGAGCAAATGAAAATGAAAACAAAATGACCCAAAATCTATGAAACACAGCAAAAGCAATCTTAAGGGGGAAATTCATAGAGATGCAGGCCTATGTCAGAAAACAAGAAAAATTTCATATAAACAATTTAACTTTAAACCTACATGAACTAAAATTAAACAAAACAAAACAAAAAAACAAAGCCCAAAGTGAGTGGAAGAAAATAATAGAGATCAGAGTGGAAATACATAAAACAGAGTCTAAAAACCAACACACAAAATAAAAGCAACCAAGACCTGGTTTTTTGAAAATGTAAACAAGATTGATAGTCCTTTAACCAAACTCATCATATAAGAAAGAGAGAGAGAGAGAGAGAGAGAGAGAGAGAGAGAGAGAGAGAGAGAGAGAAGACCCAAATAAATAAAATCAGAAATGAAAGAGAAGTGACAACTGACACCACAGAAAAACAAAGGACTGTAAGAAAATACTACAAAACTCTATATGCCAACAAAATGGGAAATCTGGAAGAAATGGATAAATTCCTAGAAACAATCTCCCAAGATTGAATAAAAAAGAAACATAAAATCTGAAAAGACTGATTATAACCAATGAAATCAAAGCAGTAATTAGAAACCTACCAACAAACAAAACTCCTGGACTGGATAACTTTACAGGTGAATTTTACCAAACATTTAAATAAGAACTAACACCTTTCTATCTCATATTGTTCCAAAAAATTCAAGAGGAGGGAAGACTCCCAAGCTCATTTTATAAGTACAGCATTATCCTGATTCTAAAATCAAATAAAGACACCATAAAGAATGAAAATTATACAATATCCCTAATGAACATAAATGCAAAAATCCACAACAAAAATTTAGCAAACCAAATTTAGCAATACATTTAAAATATCATATACCATGATCAGGTGGGATTACTTTTTCTTTAAAGATGAAAGTTCTTTTTTTAAAATATGTTTTTTATTGATTTAAGAGAGGAAGGAGAGGGATAGAGGGATAGAAACAGCAATGATGAGAGAGAATCATTGATCTGCTACTTCCTGCGTGCCCCCTATGTTGGATTGAGCCAGCAACACGAGCATATTCCCTGACTCTTGATTGAACTGTGACCTCCTGGTTCATAGGTCAATGCTCAATCACTGAGCCACACTAGCCTGGCTTAAGTGTGATTTCTTATGGGATTCAAGATTGTTCAATATTAGCAAATTGATTAATATGATGCACCACATAAACAAATCAAGGATAATAATCATATGATTATGTAATAATGCATAAAAAGCATCTGAGAAAACCCAGCATCCATTATGATAAAAACTCTCAGCAAATGAGGGAACATACCTCAAAATAATAAAGTACATATGCAACAAACTCACATCCAGCATCATACTCAGTGGGGAAAACTAAAACCTTCTTCCTTAAGATACAGAACGAAACAAGTTTGCCCACTTTAATGGAACTCCCATTTGATCCAGTGATCCCACTTCTAGGAATATAACCTAAGAAACCTGAAACACCGATCAGAAAGGATATATGCATCCCTATGTTCATAGCAGCACAATTTACAATAGCTAAGATTTGGAAACAGCCTAAGTGCCCATCAGCAGATGAGTGGATTAAAAAACAATGCTTTGCAAATTGGTGCAGCCACTTTGGAAACCACCATGGAGGTTCCTAAAAAAATTAAAAATGGAATTGTCTTATGACCCAACAATTCCACTTCTGGATATATATTTGAAGAAAAACAAAACTGTAATTCAGAAACACATATTCACCCCTATGACCATTGCAGCATTATTTACAATAGCCAAACTATGGAAACAAACCAGATGCCCATCAACAGATGAGTGGGTAAAAAGGTGGAGATATATATAACAGAATATTACTCGGTCATAAAAAAAAAAAAAAAAGAACAGAACCTTACCATTTGTGACACCGTTAGTGGACCTAGAGGGTATTGTGCTCAGTGAAATGTCAGTCAGAGAAAGTGAAATACCATATGACTTCACTTATATGTAGAATTTAAAGTACAAAATAAGTGAAACAAAATTGGAAGAGACTCCTACACACATAGAAGGGACACTTGGTTGCCATAGAGGAGAGGGGTTAGGGTCTGGGAGAAAGAGGTGAAGGGATAAAAAAAAAAGTACAAAATGGCAGTTACAAAATAGTCACAGGGATGTAAAGTAAAGCATAGGGAATATAGTCAAAATATTTTGATAACTATGTATGGTGCCAGTTGGGTACTGGAAATATCAGGGGGAAACACTTAATAAAGTATATCATTGTCTAACCACTATGTTGTATGCCTGAAGCCAATACAAAATAATATTGAAAGTATCTATATATATAAAAGGCTAAGTGACTGACCATACGTCCGTCCGACCTACTGACTGGCCGGTACATATGACGCACACTGGCAATTTAAAAATAAACATTGAATCCCGCACGTGTGATACATATAAAGCTCTCACTGGCTTTGTCATTGTCGATCGTGAATATGATTGACACTTCTATTATAGAGAAAGGGCAAATAGTGATATTAAAATATTTCTTCTAATTAATTTCCTCTCAATGTGCATGAATCTGTGCACTGGGCCACTAGTAAAACATAAAAACCATGTGCATTTTTTAAAAATTTATGTTATGATTCACTTATATGTGGAATCTAAAGAGCATGATAAATGAACAAACAAAACAAAACAGTTTCATAGAAACAGAGAACAAACTGAGGGTTGCCCAAAGGAAGGGGGAATGGGAGCTAATGGCCTGACTATATTTCTCAGACCTGTCAACAAGGATCCAACATAGCTTCTCAGTCCAGTAAGAACACCCAGTTCTGATTAAGGAGACTGTGCCACTGGATCCCACATGTCACTTACTACATAAGGCCACCCTAACGAGACTGGGAGTCATAGCAGAGCTACTTAATACAACAGAAACAAACACAAACAGGGAGCCAAAATAGGGAGACAAAGAAACAGGCCCCAAATAAAGGAACAAGAGAATTCTTCAGAAGAAGAGCTAAATGAAGTGGAGGTAAGCAATTTATCAGATATAACATTCAGAGGAATGAGTATAAGAATGCTCAACAGCATGGAAAAGGATATAGAAACTGTAAAGAAGGACCAGTCAGAAATGAAGACTGCCATATCTGAAATGAAGAATACACTAGAATGAATCAACAGGACACTCAATGAAGCAGAGAATCAAACTTGTGATTTGGAAGACGAGGTAGAAAAAAAGACCAAATCAGAGCATAGGAAAGAAAAAAGACTTTAAAAATTAGGATCATTTAAGGAACCTTTTAGAAAGGAGAGCTGGGTCAAAATTGTGAAGGGATTAGGAAGTACAAATTGGTAGTTACAAAATAGTCATGGGGATATAAAGTACAGCATAGGGAATATACTTCAATAATCCTATATAATAAAAGCCTAATATGCTAAGTGTCCAATCGTTTGGTCGTCTGTTCAATCAAAGAGTAATATAGTAATGATATGCTAAGGCTGCTCAGCAGCTTGCTATGACATGTACCGACCGCCAGGGAGCAGACAGTCAACTAGTCACTATGACGTGCACTGACCACCAGGGGGCAGACCCTCCGACCTGGGGTCCGGCCAATCAGGACTGAGCAATTCGGGCTGGACACACCCTGGAGCCCTCCTGCAGTCCCTCCCCAGCTGGCCAAACTCCCTCATCCCTCCCCGGCCCCTATTGTGCACCGGTGGGGTCCCTCGGCCTGGCCTGAGCCCTCTCGCAATCCAGGACCCCTTGGATGATGTCGGAGAGCCAGTTTTGGCCCGATCCTGCAGGCCAGTCTGAGGGACCCCCACTGGTGCATGAATTCATGCACTGGGCTTCTAGTATTGTAATAACTACGTATGGTGCCAGGTGGTTACTAGAAATAGCAGAGGAACACTTTGTAAAGTGTGTGATTATCTAACCACTATACTGCATACCAGAAATTAATACAAAATGATATTGAATATCAACTGTAATTGAAAATAAAAATAATAAAACCTCAAAAATATACATAAATGTGAACAAATACTAGAGCTTTACAATGCAAATATTTAGCAGGATTATTTCCAATTTCTAAACTATTCAGGAAGACAGAGGTATTTTAATAATGTCAATATAGGTTTATATTAATCAATAATAAGAATAAAATTAATTTTGTTATAAATGTTTACTTTTAATTTTTTTTGCTATCTTTCAAATACTTAATATTAAAATAATCAATGTTGCCCTAACCGGTTTGGCTCAGTGGATAGAGCGCTGGCCTGTGGACTGAGGGGTCCCGGGTTCGATTCCGGTCAAGGGCATGTACCTTGGTTGCGGGCACATCCCCAGTAGGGGTTGTGCAGGAGGCAGCTGATTGATGTTTCTAACTCTCTATCTTTCTCCCTTCCTCTCTGTAAAAAATCAATAAAATATATTAAAAAAATAAATAATAAATAAAATAATCAATGTTTCCTAATCAAAAAAGAAGTACAACGTGGTAGTTACAAAACAGTCATGAGGATGTAGAATACAGCATAAAAAATATAGTCAATAATATTGTAATAACTATGTATGGTGCCAGGTGGGTCCTGGAAATATTAGGGGGAAATCACTGGAAAGTATAGAATTGTCTAACCACTGTGATGTACATCTAAAACTAGTATAAAATAAAATTTAATGTCAACTGTAATTGAAAAATAAACATTTTAAAATAAAAATAAATTGTTCCTATAGAAATTTTTATGTTCACTCGCTGCTTTATGAAATTTGCTATAAAGAAGACATCTAGAAATTCTAATATTGTATGAAAATGCAGGTCTTGCTATTTTGAAGGGAATTTTGAGAAAGAGGTCAATGAAAAATAAGTATCAGCAGTTTCTACATGTTTAGCCAAAATAAAACTTCAGCGCAAGTCCAAAAGCAGCAATGAGGGTCGATAGGAAAATTATAAAGTAGTCACCCTGCCTCAAGGCATTCTCTCAGTTGTCCAATAAATTCCATGATGTCCTATGACTGTGTTGAAATAATTCTGCTAAGAAACCCATGTTCTACAGAAAAGATCCCTTCCAGTTTTAAAATTCCCAGTTCTCATTGCTGCCAGTGTAATAAATGTTTCTTCATTCATGCAATGAAAAAAAGAAAAGAAAAGAAACCTATGCTCTACTCTAAGTGTTGTAATCTAGGGGTCAGCAATCTACAGCACATGGGCCCAATTCAGGCTGCTGTGTTTTTATAAAGAAAGTTTTACTGGAACAAAGCCATGCCCATTCAGCTATGTGTTGTTATGGCTGCTTTTGCAGTACAGAAAGCAGTGGAATAGTTGTGATAGAGACTATATAGCCCACAAAGACTAAAATATTTACTGTCTGCACCTTTAGAGAACAAGTGTGCCGACCCCTGCAATCCACTTGCTGGCTAAAATCAAGGACAATGTATTTAACCTATCCATGGGAGATTTTACTTTAAAAGATGGCCACATTTACTCCGTCTGGAGATTGCCTGGGAGAAAAATTGGGGGCAGAGAAAGTCTATTTTATGCACCTTGTCCATGCTTATTCCTTTTTCAAAGTAATAGAAGCCAGCATATGATATCCTACATTGAAAAGTTGGCCAAATTTTGAATTTAGGATGACTGTAGACTGCATTATAACAAAGGCATGTGGAGCCTAATCTGCAGTTAGCTGCCTTTATACCATTCTTTTACTTAAGCAAACCTTAGTATAGCCAAAGTCAGCTTTGCAGGGTCTACTAATCTCTTAGGAGATTTGCTCTGAAATAATATAGCTGAAACACATTAGCTGTCCAACATTCTTCATCAGGTTTTGAAAACTTTGAGAATCATAGCAATGATATTTCTTGGAATACTGAGCAATGCGCCGCAGCGCTGTTGAGTTTCATAAACATTCCTCCCAAATCGGAATTGACAATCAGTCTGATTCAACCCATAGCTCATCCTCCCAAATAATGTGGTTAAAAAGATAAGGAACCCAAATGAAGTAAAATAGTGGCTGAAATAACTGGAAAAAAACGGATAGAAGACAGGAATCAAGGCAAAATCTCCATTCTGAGTATGCAAAGCTTCCAGATGGAGCCATGCTACCTAAGTAATTCTAAAGCTATAACTTATTTGTGTCAAAGGGTCTTTGATAAAAGAAGCTGGAGGAAAGAAAGTAAAAAAGATTAGTCTGGCTTTCTTTGTTCTTCATGGACATATTCCAAGGTAAAGTTCAAACTAATGTTAGTCTTGGTTATTTATTTTTATTATGTCTACCACAAAAATAAAGCACTCTCCTTATTTTTTCCAATAAGCTGCAGGTTTTATCTATATTTTCAAATAAAAGTAGTAGGGGGAAGCTTCTTTTTAACAATGTAATCTAAATAAATGCTAGCAAAATTTATCATTTGGACACTGAGAAAAGGAAATTTTAAAAGTACATCGTTCGCAACAAGCAACATACAATGAGTTTCATGCATTTCACTTCTCAGTTGTTCTTTGAGAGGAAAAAACAGAATGAAAGCTATTTCTAAAATGTATGGTGATTTGAGGACTCTACATTCTAAATTGTGTTATAAATATATTCAACTATGTGCTTACATTTTTGGATTAAAAGAAAGGGAGGCTTTGCCCGGCCAGTGTTGCTCAGTGGTTGAGTATCAGCCCATGAACCAGGAGGTCACAGTTTGATTCCCAGTCAGGGTACATGCAGGGTTGTGGGCTCAATCCTCAGCGGAGGGGTGGGGGGCGGCGTGTAGGAGGCAGCTGATCTCTGATTCTCTCTTATCATTGGTGTTTCTATCTCTCTCTACCTCTCCCTTCCTCTCTCTGAAATCAATAAAAACATTTTTTTAAAGAAAAGGAGGCTTTGACCACAGTCCCTGAGAGATTACTTACAAATGTGCCTTTACATAGAGGTGTCAGAGCAAGACAATAAGACAAGTCTCAGTACCAGGAGCCCCATCATTGGGTCAGTAGTTATTTTGGGGAGCCCAATAAATGAAACTCCACCAGGTTAACAGTGTTGTAGTAACACATCTATCCCACTCACAAGCTTAGGGACGAGGAGAACTAGAGTCGCAGAATGGGCATGTGCACTTAAAGCTGAGTAGGCTACTTTCAACCAGTCACTGATGAGGGACGTAGGACCATGTCCACCAGAAAGGAAAACATGAAAACAGACACTAAAGGCAGAGAACTGGACCACCATTGAGTTCTCCTGGGGTCTGTATTTAAGGTAAATTTCATTTTGCCCCAAATCAAAAGACTTAGGCCTTTTCAGAGGCCAAGTTTACACATCATCAAAATCGGGGAGAGGAGGCAAATTTAACCTCTACAGAGAAAGAGCAAGCAGAGGACTTTTCCATTGTAAATCAGATCATGCTAACCCCTGTTCAACCTTCTCAATGGGTTCCAATCACTTTTAGAATCAAATCTGAAATCCTATATCATGAGCCAATATGGTCCTATCTGTTTTGTATTCTATCCACCTCTCTGTCTTCATGTGTCACTGCTTTGAACAGCCTGTTCCAGCCACACACTTCTCCCTGTCATTTCTAGAACATGCCAAACTCATGCTCACCTCAGAACCTTTACATTTGCTGCTCCCATGGCCTGGAATGCTCTTCCCCTGAACCTTCGCACAGTTTATTCCCTCACAACATTCATGTCTTTACGCAAACATCAACACCTAAGAGTGGCTGCCCCTGACTTCCTGATATAAAATCCCCTCATTCTCTCTATATTGCCTTACCTTGATTTAATTTTCCTTCTAATAATTGTCACCATGTGATGATATAACCTATTTATCGATTATCTATCCCTCACCTGATTGCAAGCTCCATGAGGGCAGAGACTTGGTTGGGTTTGTTCACTTCTTAGCCATGAGATTTGAAATAGGCATACAATGGGTACGCAGCCAATATTTGTGGAATGAATAAATGAATTAAAACAGATATTTAAATGAAATCAGCTTTTGTACAAATTTTTCTTCCAAACTATGCTAAAATTAAAATATCTCACAGTTAAACATATAAAAATCAACAAAATAGGTCCAGCGGCATGGATGCGTGGAACAGACTGACAGACCTCAGAGTGTGTGTGCATGTGGGGGCGGGGGGAGATTAACCAAAGAATTTATATGCACGTATGCACACCCATGGATACAGACAATAGTGTGGTGAGGGTCTGGGGTGGGGCAGGAGTTGGGTGGAGGGGGGGGGGAGGGGGGGAAATAGAAATCTATAATACTGTCAACCATAAAAAATAAAAATAAAAACTGGAGAGCATTATTCTAAGCGAAATAAGCCAATCAGAGAAAGATAAATATCACATGATCTCACTCATTTATGGAATATAATGAACAACATAAACTGATGAACAAAAACAGATCCAGAGACAGAGAAGCATCAATCAGACCGTCAAACCTCAGAGGGAAGGAAGGGGAGGGTGGGGGTAAGGGGGAAAGATCAACCAAAGGATGTGTATGCATGCATATAGGCCTAACCAATGGACACAGACACCAAGGGGGTGAGGGCATGAGTGGGGGGGCAATGGGTGGATAAGGACACATATGTAATACCTTAATCAATAAAGAAAATTTTTTAAATGAAAAATTAAAAAAATTTAAATAAAAATTTTAGAGACTTCTGAAAAAGTTAATTCCCTAAGTGACCTTTGCCATTCCACAATTTAACTCTCTCACATTTCAACTTCTTCCTACAAGCAGCAATTTAGTAGCAAGACATAGGATTGGTATAATGCCTATTATTTGGTGTCACCTAAGTTATATGATTGTCTGACCACTATACTGTATACCCGAAACTAATATAAAATCACATTGAATGTCAACTGTAACTGAAAAAAAATTTTCAAACCTAGAAAAAAATATTAAAACACCCTCATTTTGGCAAGGCTGGGAGACATTTAAATATCTTCTGTTCAAAAGAATCCCAGAAATAGCAGACATAATCACTCTTTTGAAAAATTAGACCCACAGAGATTGTTGGTCTATTTAAACAACTATATAACTGCATACTCTTGCATCTGAAGTAGCTTATGCCACTTAATCAATAGGACACCCTCATACTTTTTATGGAGTAGTTGTGATGGACTGACTCTGGGGCACCTTGGAGAGAAAGTTGGCAGGTTCTGTATGCTATCTGGGGTCATGGGCAAAGATTTTATGTGCATCAATAAAACTCAACAGCTCAGCCAAGTATTGACAGGGTCACCATTATTAGCTCCACAGTGTGCCAAAGTGAACAAATGTTTTCTGCATTATCTTACATTACTCCCTTCTGGCATCGCATATTCTATTTTGGTCAAATTGGGTACTGCCCTTTACTAATAATGTCCTGTGTTTCTCTGTCTTAATAACTTTGCTCCTACTGTTCCCCCACGTTGTATTATAGGGGTTTTTGCATGTATCTAACATAATTCACCTACTAAACTATACATAAGTCCATTAATTCACGCAAGTACAAACGCACATCAAAGAGGAAAAGAAAATATGTAAACTAATTTAAAAGTCTAATTATTGCTAAAACTTACAGTAGAAATATGGCAGTGGGGATTTTTGATACCAAATTGAGTCACTGAGAGTCTTAGACTCACAGTCAGGTTCCAAGAGGGACTATCTCTAGTATTAAAGACCAAGGTGACTAGTTCTAGCTAAATCTGGGTTGGCCAAAACATAGTTTAACAAATAATTTTAACACTTCCATACCAAATCAAAAAGGCACATTTCCTGATACAAGGGGTGAAAAAAACAGATAAACCAACAAATATGATAAATTGGATACATGATGTATAACATGCTCATGGTTAGGAACATATCAACTTGTTCCTATTTACCTCCATGCCAGTGCATAACAGTGTCTTGTACATAATAAATAATTAATAAATATTTATGAAATTGAATGGGATTCAATTTTCCAAAGTAGAAGGCACAGATTCAAATTCCACCTTGGAATTAATACTCTTTGTTCAATACAGACTTGCTATAGGGTACATGGAACATGGAAGGCTGGTAAACAATAAATTCAAGGGCTAAGGTCAAAAAGACATTTAAAAATAAGATCAATATAGCTCTTTGTGCAAACCACTATTCTAAAAGAGAAATTGAAAAACAAAGTGACATGTGCTTAGGATACAGTGTGTCAAATAAGATACACCTGTGATTAAGATATCATCACATCACCAACATTTTATGTTTTTTCACTTCCAACATTTTCAAAAACTGTTTAAAATTTTTTCAGATTAAAGGCAAATAAATCTTTCACATTTCAGAGACAGTTATTCATGGAAATTATTTCTTTTTTGGTTGATCATGTAATGGGCTCATTACCATAAGTTATCATGCAACATAAGAAGAGAAAAAAGAGGCTCACAGTTAAGTACTTGATTTGTAACTGTTTTTTTTAATGTAATATTAAGGATGGTAGGGATAGATATTGAGTTTTCTTCACCTTCCATACTTACATTTAACCTGTAATTTTCTGATGTACAGGGCTGGAATAAGTCCTTTAGAGACACTAACCCCTGAAAAAATTCAGTGCCTCCACTTTGCACATAATTTATAATTTAAAAGATATGCTACAATTCATAGAACTGTACACCAAAAAAATCAATTTTACTGTCTGATAACTAAAAATAAAATAATGATGTAATATCAACTAAGTATACAGCACTCTAAGACATTCTATTCTTACCATAATGACTTATCTTGATGTTTTGCACGAAATAATAAAGATTGAGTTCTCCCAGCCCAGAAACAGTTTGTACCCGGGTTTGCAAGCATGTGTTCAGAGTACAGATTAGGAAAAATATCACTTTGAAAGGAGAAAACCCACATTGCCTCCCCTAATTTGAGAACCCTAACAACAATATTTCTTTAGTGTGATCCATGGCTGATGAACATCCAAAACTAGATTTGCCTTTAGTGGAAATGTGAAGGATTTAGCTCATATACTGGCCAACAGTTTAGGTCCTTTGATATACACAGTAGCCAGCTGCTGACATATGTAGTATGTCACCTTGGGGCACCTTGGGACAATCTGCTTCTACAGACTTGTATTGCTCACGATGTACTCAATCCTGCTGGCTCTTCTTAATGAGAAATGAACAACTCCCTTGGATTGAGGTATTTTGTTACGTCAGAGAAATAACAACTGTAGAAATTGGCTTATATAAATAAATTGTACTCTTTTGCCACCAAGCCAAAAGTTGAACATAAGACTGGTCAACAGTGATAGAACAGGGACGGAAATGAGAGGAGGAGAAAGCTAGAACATGGTTCATAATTAATTCTGTTTAACGGTGTTTTTTAAAGTAATGCTTAGGTATAGCTGAATTTTATAATACCAAACTATTAGGGGTTGGTCTAGGTCAGGAAAAATGCTTTTACTGTGTCAGATTGCTCGCAGAGGACTGTGCATGAATGGCAAATTACAGATGGAAAAGAGCAAAAAAAGCTAAAGCACAGATTGAAAGGCACACTATTTAGGCAAGAACTAGTCAGCAGGGAGGTGGAGAAAGTGAAGGAGCAGTTTATGCTGTGGGAACTCATTCATTGTTCTGTTGTGGAGGCTGAGTAAATGAGTGATTATCCCTTGAGCTTTCAAGTAGGGAAAGACTGAACAAATCAGGAAACAGAGCCAAGTGCCACAAGATGCATGAAGCAGTCAAAAGCAATAAACATATATAGGAGCTTTGAATCTTGATTGAACTACTAGAAGTCTAACTCAATAGCCAAAAGGTGGAAACAGCCCAAATATTCATCAGCAGATGAATAAACAAATATGGTATCTATATATATAAAAAGCTAATATGCAGTGTCCCCTCAGAAGTTCAACTGGGAGACCAGGAGTACAATCGCTTGCTATGATGTGTGCTGACCACCAGGGGGTGGCGCAAAACTAAGGAAGACCCCAGGGAGCCCTGATCGTAAGCCAGGCCTAGGGAGCCTACCCGTGCACAAATTTCGTGCACCAGGACTCTAGCATATGTATAATATGATTCAGTTATAGAAAAGAGTACTGATACATGCTACTACCTGGATGAACCTTGAAAATGTTAAGTGAAAGAAGCCAGACCAAAATAGGTCAGATATTGTATAATTCCATTTATATGAAATGTCTACAATAGGCAAATCTATCCAGACAAAAACCAGATTAGTGGTCACCAGGGGCTGGGGAATGGGAATTTGGGAGCAACTGCTTAATGTGTATGGGGTTTCCTTTAGGTTGATAAAAAAATTTTGGAACTAGATAATGATAATTGATATGCAATATTGTAAACTAGTGAGTTGTTCACTTTAAAATAACTAATATTAGGTGGATTTCATCTAAATAAATTTTTTTAAGGTTTACACAAATCACAGGAGGTTTTCACTCTAACTTTCAATACTCAAGATCACTTAGCTTTTTAAGTTAGATTTACATCAAAATCAGAATTAAATTAAAGAAACGAAAAGAATAATGCTTAAATATTGATGACAACAGGAGCTAATTATATTTAAATCTTTCCTTTTTTCTGTATGCCTTGATTTACATGCATACTTTAATGAAGAATATATTTTATTTAATTAAGAATATGCATAACCTCGCCCGGCCCATGTAGCTCTGTGGTTGAACGTGGACCTATGAACCAGGATTCCACACTTGGATTCCCAGTCAGAGCACATGCTCAGGTTGCAGGCTCAATCCCCAATAGGGGACATGCAGGAGGCTGCCAATCAGTTTCTCTCTCACCATTTATGTTTCTATCTCTCCCTCTCCCTTCCTTTCTGAAATCAATAAAAAATATATTTTTAAAAAGAATATGTATAACCTGATAAATGCAAAAAAAATGAAACTAGACCACCTTCTTACACTATATGCAAGAATAAACTCAAAATGGATTAAAGGCTTAAAAGTAAGACTAGAAACTATAAAACTCCTAAAAGAAAACTCCTACGCAGTAAAATCTCGGATGTTTCTCTTAGTAATATTTTTGTTTACATGTCTCCTTGGGCAAGGGAAACAAAATAAAAAATAAGCAAATGGGTTTACATCAAACTAAAAAGGTTTTCCACAGCAAAAGAAAGAATCAACAAAATGAAAAGGCAACCCACTGAATGGGAGAAGACATTCGCCAATGATATATCTGATAAAGGGTTAATATCCAAAATTTATAAAGAACTCATACAACTTAACGCCTAAAAGCAAACAAGCCAATTAAAAAATGGGCAGAGAATCTGAATAGTCACTTCTCCAAAGAGAACACACAGATGGCCAAGAGATATATGTAAAGATGATGAACGTCACTAATCATCAGAGAAATGTAAGGTAAAACCTCAATGAGATATCACCTCACACCTGTCAGAATGGCTATCATCAATAAACCAACAAACAAGAAATGTTGTCAAGGATGTGGAGAAAAGGGAACCCTTGTGCACTGTTGGTGGGAATGTAAACTGGTGCAGCCAGTATGGAAACCAGTATGGAGGGTCCTCAAAAAAAAAAAAATGGAACTGCTTTATGACCCAGCGATTTCACTTCTAGGTATATATCTGAAGGAACCCAAAACACTAATTTGAAAGTATATTTGCACCCCTATGTTCACTGCAGCATTATTTACAATAGCCAAAATATAGAAGCAACCCAAGTGACCGTCAATAGAAGAGTGGATCAAAAAAATGTAGGTACATATATACAATGGAATATTAATCAGTCATTTTAAAAAATCTTACCATTTGTGACAGCATGGATGAACCTAGCGCAGTGATTTTCAACCTTTTTCATCTCATGGCACACATAAACTAATTACTAAAATTTTGTAGCACACCAAAAATATATTGCATTTTTTGCCAATCTGACAAAAATAGGTATAATTTTGATTCATTTGCACTGGATGGCTATTGTTGTGTTGGCTGTTGTCATTTTTTTACTTGACAATCTACAGAAAAAGAGGTCAGTGCCCCAGTGTGCCATAGCACACAAGTTAAAAATCGATGACCTAGAGCAGTGATGGCGAACCTTTTGAGCTCAGCATGTCAGCATTTTGAAAAACCCTAACTTAACTCTGGTGCCGTGTCACATATATAAATTTTTTGATATTTGCAACCATAGTAAAACAAAGACTTATATTTTTGATATTTATTTTATATATTTAAATGCCATTTAACAAAGAAAAATCAACCAAAAAAATGAGTTCGCGTGTCACCTCTGACACGCATGTCATAGGTTTGCCATCACTGACCTAGAGGGTATTATGCTAAGTGAAATGAGTCAGTCAGAGAAAGATAAATACCAAATGATTTCACTTATATATGGAATTTAAAGAACACTATAAATGAACAAACACAACAGAAACACACTTGTAGATACAGTGAATAGGCTGATGATTGTCAGAGGGGAGGGATGGTGGAGGACTGGGTAAAAAGATGAAGGAATTGAGAAGTACAGATTGGTAGTCACAAAATAGTCATGGGGATGTAAAGTACAGCATAGGAAAACTGGTCAATAATTCTATTAACTATATATAATACCAGTTGGGTACTGGAAATATCAGAGGGAGTACTTTAGAAAGTATATGATTGTCTGACCACTATGCTGTACACCTGAAACCAATATAAAATAATATTGAATGTCAACTGTAATTGAAAAATAAAATTAAAAAAAGAATATGTATAACCAATAGTGGTAGTCAAAATATTTGACAACTTGTACAACATGGACACTGACCAATGGATGCTGACACAATGCCAGCTGTCAACAACCAGTGGACAAATGTTTTTACTCACTTTATCTCTAATAACAAAATGTGATAGTTTATTTTATGTGTCAACTTGATGGAGGTCACAGGGTGCTCAGGTGTCTGGTTAAACATTGTTTCTGGGTGTGTCTGTGAGAGTGTTTCTTGATGAGATTATCATTTGAGTTGGCAGACTGAGTAAAGCAGACTGCCTTACCCGATGTGGGTGGACATCATCCTACCTGTTGAAGACCTGAATAGAACAAAAGACAAAGGAAAGGAGAATTTGCCCCTTCTTTGCCTGACTGTAGGGGCTGAGATATGGGTCTTCTGCCCTCAGGCTAGGAATTACACCATTGGCTTCCCTGGTCCTTAGGTCACCAAAATTATTCTGAATTACACCACTGGCTTTTCTGAGTAACCAACTTGCAGATGGCAGATTGTGGTATTTCTTAGCCTCCATAATCACGTAAGCCAATTTCTCATTATATATACGTGATTATGGTAAAAGGACAGCAAATCATTTAGCATTAATTCAAAGAACAATGAAACAATAAAGTAAAAGTGATCTTCTCCTTCCATGTTTTTGCAATTCTTATTTATATGTGTATTACAAAGTTGTAAATAACATAGGGTTTGATTTTTTCATTCCTGAAGTTAGTTAGGAACATTGAGGTCTTTATTTTTTCCAGCAAATTGCTTTGAAGATGCTTCCTTTGACCTTTCTAACTTATTAGCTAATAGTTTATTGCTTGGCTTAAATGCATTAATGACCTAGTGTTTTTCCTTGCACAGTCTGTAACAGAGAGCACCATTAGTCTGTATGTCATGCTCCACATTATGTTGTAAAATTCAGCTAACAAATGCCAAGAAAGGCCATCTGCATACCTTTGTCTGGAATTGAAACATGTGGGCATGCCACAAACGGCTGAAGTGATAGATCTGGATGCATTTTTATCATCTTTTCTTCTGTTCTTATACTTGTCTCAGACAAAAATACATTTATGCTATGATTCCTATGGTTAAGACTTGTATTAAGGTGACCTGATTTGTAGTCGTCTGACAAGAGAAATACTAATTCCATTTAATCTGTACAGCCTAAAATAGTTTGCAGTAAAAACTAAAAGAATGGAAAATTTTACACTTGATTTGACTCCTATGTCTTTAAGATCCAATTCCCTTTCTATGAGAAAAAAACAAAGTTTTAGCAAAAATCTGTGGAAGGTAGACTTGCTACATTTAAAATATTGTTCCTCTTGTATAGATTTTTGAAATTAGCTTTCATCTAAAGTGCCTTAAAAATCAACCATTTACTTTTCTAGTAATGTTTTACATACCATCCATTTTTTATTTTAAAATATTCATGTGGCATAATGTAGTAGCAAATAAAATCAAATGGCTGGCTTTCTGACCATTTCAATAAACTTACAATTGGGGGAAACAAGTTGGAGGTAATGAGTGGTGTGCTGATCTGAGAGAGGAGAGTGAGCGTTCTACATGCTGTGTAGTAGATACTCAACCCCAGAGCAGCAGCCAATATATTATTATCTGTGGAAAATGAGGTGAGACTAATACATTTCAAATACCACGTGGAAAATAAAATTAAATTAAAGTCTCCATCCAGATGAAATGAATGTAGTAAAGAATGATGTACACAAATAAAAGTAAAACATTAGTGGGTTTTGATGTTCAATGAAAGTCCAGAGAACCATTTTCACTTGTATTTGGATTTCCCATCAACCTTTCAAATTGTGCTCTTTCAGTTAGCATCCTTATCTTTATGGACACAATTGCAAATATGCTGTTATATTTTGTAGTTATAAACATGTATTATTAAACATGTTTAAATAACTATAGATTCAAATAACTTTTTTGAAAGCATACTTTTCTATAAAGTATCTCAATCAATTGGGAGGGGGTTTAATAAGATGGAAGGGGCCTTGGCTTTGAAATCTGGGGAACAAGTTGTGGGGCTCAGGTGAGTGATTTAACTTCTATTCCTCTGTTTCTTCATCTGTAAAATGGGAGCAATAATGGTATCTACCTTTTAGACCTCGAGAGTATAATATAAATGAGTGTATGTAAAGTGCTTGGCACATACTAAGCACTCAATAAATATTTTTCCAAATGCCTCATTTATAAGTAAATTCAACTTTATTTTATCAGAAGCTTCCCTGAAGAATTTCAGTAACATTGATATATTATTTTTGTTAAACTTGCAGTATCTTTTCTGTTTCTGCACTATCCCCTTTATGACTATTTTTCATCTTCTTAGTTCTTTTTTAAATTTTTTTCTTTATTGATTAAGGCATTACATATGTGTCCTTATCCCCGCATTGCCTCCCCCCACCCCCACCCATGCTCTCTTGTTTGATTTACTAATGGCATTTTTATCCTGATGGCTGCTGTTTCCTTTCTATTCCACCTTTCTCTTCATCTTCCCATTATCTCTACTCTTTCATCTGCTTTTAGTCAAATCTTGATTCTTCTAGGAGTTATAGCCCCTGAGGCATGTTTACTATTTGATAGATTCTTGTTCAGCAGCTAAAGCCCTTCAGAGGAAAACTAATATATAAATGAGGTGAGACTAATACATTTCTTTAGTGATGCGACTGGATTTTTTAAACACTCATGCCAGAAAGTATATTTTTAAATAAGTGTTGTTATAGTCAAAGCAGTCACTGTGGGAATTGATCCATTTGTCTTCAATGATAAAACTTTTATTAATAACATGGGTCTCAAGCAATAAATATATTGTGCTCTAGCAAGTTTGTTGTACACCCCAAGTCAGGGATAGCTTTTCAACCTTCACATTCCATCAAAAACCTCATGGTCCCACTTCCTAAATTATCCATTACAGTGGCCTATAATTATTATCACCACTGTACATTTAAGCTCAACTAGCTTACTCCTTGCTTCATTTTACACAGTTGGAAAAACCCCACCTCTAGTTAAATCTAACTTCCTGCCTATTTCCATACCTGCACCCCTACAGTTGAATGCATATGAAGGAAAAAAAAGCAAATAAACAACCACCCACTTCGAACAGATCCTTAATGCTGGTCAAAAATCACACTACATTTTTAATTTTTAATTTTTTGAGGAAACTCCATACTGTTTTCCACAGTGGCTGCACCAGTCTGAATTCCCATCAGCAGTGCACGAGGGTTCCTTTCTTTCCGCATCCTCTCCAGTACTTGTTGTTTGTTGATTTGTTTATGATAGCCATTCTGACAGGTGTGAGATGGTATCTCATTGTTGTTTTGATTTGCATCTCTCGGATGATTAGTGACTTTGAGCATGTTTTCATATGTCTCATGGCCTTCTGTATGTCTACTTTCTAAAAGTGTCTATTTAGGTCCTTTGCCCACTTTTTGATTGGGTTGTTTATCTTCCTTTTGTTAAGATGTATGAGTGCCCTATATATTTTGGAGATTAGGCCATTATCAGATATAACATTGGCAAATATGTTCTCCCATGCAGTGGGCTTTCTTGTTGTTTTGTTGATGGTTTATTTTGCTATGCAGAAGCTTTTTATTTTGATGTAGTCCCATTTGTTTATTTTCTTCTTAGTTTCCATTGTCTTACTATATGTATCAGTAAAGATATTGCTATGACAGATGTCTGATATTTTGCTTTCTATGGATTCTTCTAAGATTTGTATGGTTTCCTGTCTTATGTTAAAGTCCTTTATCCATTAAAAATGGAACTCCCATTCAACCCAGTAATCCCACTTCTAGGAATATACACAAGAAACCAGAAACACCAATCAGAAAGGACATATGCACCCCTATGTTCATAGCAGCACAAGTTACAATAGCTAAGATTTGGAAACAGCCTAAATGTGCATCAGTGGATTAAAAAACTGTGGTACATCTACACAATAGAATACTATGCTGCTGTATAAAAGGAAGAACTCTTACCATTTGCAACAGAATGGATGGACATGGAGCGCATTATGGTAAGTGAAATAAGCCAGTTATAGAAAGATACTAAATATCACATGATCTGGAGCATTTGTGTAATTTACTGAACAACATAAACTGATGAACAAAAATAGAGCCAGAGACATAGAAGCATTGAACAGACTGTCAAATTTCAGAGGAAAGATCGGGGGAGGCGTAAGAGATCAGCCAAAGGACTTGTATACATGCATATAAGCATAACCAATGAACACAGACACTAGGGGGGTGAGGACATATGCTGGGGTGGGTGGCTTGAGAGAGGTCAATGGTGAAAAAAGGAGACATATATAATATTATATGTAGTACTTTAAACAATAAAGAATTTTTTTAAAAAGGATCACACTACACTTTCCTAGGTCATTCATTCGTCCACTCTTATAAATTACTATTTGGCATTTCTACTCTCTTCAGACTTTAAACACTTCCTTCTCACCTGAAAAAAGGAGGGGGTGACAGAAAAAAACTCCCACAATCCCCACCACCACATCAACCCAGCTACATGCTGTGGTAATGTGCCTATTTGCCATGATCCTATCTGATGCCAACCCTTCCACTTGTCCACTCAATGCTATGCCCACTCACAAACTTCAGGACATCATCCCAGCAATTCACCCTTCTCTCTACTGCATCACCCATTTTCTTTTTTAATAAAAACTATTTAAATGATAAATAAGCTAACATTAATTTTTGCTTTATTTTTATTGACTTTACTGGGGCTTGGGGTGTACAATTCTATAATACTATACATCATGTGTTTCTAATTTCTACTGAATCATTACCATCAATATTTTAAAAATACTGTTATTTCTCCCATCTGAAAGAAATTCTGTATTCCAAATCTCCCTCTAGCAACTCCTCTCCTTATTTTTATTCTCTACTTTACAGGAAAAGTCTTTAAAAATAAAAACTATCCTACTCACATTTTCTGTTGAGTCCATCACAGTCAAGTTTTTGCTGCCATTGATTCACAAAAACTATTCAAGTTCACATTGGCCTCCACAATGATAAATCTAATCTCAGTTCACACCTAATTTGCCTTGTTAGTAGTAATTGTTATAGATGTTCACTCCTTCTGGCTTGACTTCCAGGACCCCACACACTTCCTTCTCATTGACTTCTCTGCTTTCATCTTTGCTGATTCTTTTTATTAACCACCCTCTAGAGTGCCTAAGGATCAGTCCTTTGTTTTATTCTCTCCTTTATCTATTGAACCCTGAAGCACTCTTTGGTAATTGCATCCACTTTTTAAATATTATTTGTGTGTTGATCATTTCCAAATACATATAATCAAACTTCTTCCCTCAACTCCACACTCACATATACAACTGTTTACCCACCATTTCTATTGGATATCTAACAGGCTCAACACCCTTAACAGACCATACAAATATTTCCAAGTGCAGGTACAATGGTGGAGGAAGTGCTATTTGACTGATAGATGTGTGAATGCAGGCTCTACAACAATCTCTATTCTGCTAACCTCGTGGTGAGTGCAGCCAGCTTGTTTTGTATGACTCAATTTTGGCCCAAAACTACCAGATTCCTTACTTGCCTAGCACCTCATCTATTGTCTCTGAGTAGGTTGTAGCAATCCTCAAGAATCTTGGATTTTAGGCAAAAGGTACAATACTGCAGTGGAGATTGGGGAGGTGGGATGCCAAAGGCCCTGTTCTCGGCTGATGAGACTAATAAACTTATTCAAGCAAGGTGGATACAGCAATAAATAAAATCCAACCCTTGCATGCAAACAGTCCAAAATCTAGTGAGCATTGGGTTGGGGCGATATGGTCATATAAATAGACTATAATAATATAATGCGTTATGGGTTATGACAAAATACAGAACTCTACAAAAGAACATCAAGGAGGGAAACCCAGTTGAGTAGAGTCAAATAAACCTTTCAGGTGGTGATGTCTGAACTGAGGCCCAAAGACTAAGTAACAACATAGTACAGAGGAGAAGGGGCATTTTAGACAGAGAAGACTATGAGCAAAGGGATGGAAATGAATAATCTCATGGTGTGTCCCAAGAAATAATAAAGCATTCATGATAGCTGGATAATGAAGTTGGAGTCAGGGAGTGACGCATGTGGCTGGAGAAGTAAGAAGGACCCAGGTCATGGAGGCCCTGTGTTCCAAGTTAAAAACTTTCTTCTGTTGATAATGGGAGAGGAGGACAGGGGTTTTGAGCATGGAAGTAACATGGTCAGCATCTCATAAAATTTCCTCTCCTTGCAAAATGTAGGCTGCATTGAAAATGTTAAGACTGGGGACAGGAAAGATGCAGGTGAGTAGTTACTGTAACTCTGCAGAGATGACGGTTATTTGAACTAGGATGTGACAGTGAGGATGGAGAGAAGAGTTTAAAAAATACTTCAGAGTTAAAATAAGTAGATCTTTGATGACTGACTGGATGTTAGGGTAAGAAAAAATGAAGAAGCTAGGATAATTTCTATCTTGGGCATCTGTGTAAAAGGGGGTTTCATATTTTTTAATATACTTTTATTGATTTCAGAGAAGAAGGGAGAGAGAGATAGAAGCATCATTGAAACTAGGATGGCGGCATAGATAAACACCGGGAAATTGCTGCCTCCCACAACAACTTCAAAAATACAACAAAAAGACAAAACGGACATCATCCAGAACCACAGGAAGGCTGGCTGAGTGGAAATTCTACAACTAGAAGGAAAGAGAAAAACACACTGGAAGTAAACTGCAGAGATACGGAGGCTTTCCCGCGCAGAAAGGGGCTGGCACCTGAGGACACAGCTGTTTTTTTTTTAATTGGGAGGGAGTCACAAGCTCCCGATTGCTCTGAACTCCAGTTCTGGGAAGTCTCTGGGGACCCAGGACTCATACGGGGAGAAACTGGACTGTCTGGCAGCAGGCAGAACTCTGAACTTGAGGGCGGCTTTCCCTCAGAGGTGCTTGCAGCAATTATCGGGACACTGAGACGCGCGGCCCCTTAGGGCAGGGCTAAGGACCAGCCATAGCTGCTTGCTCCGCCCTTTGATTCCCTGAGGCCGAGCCCCACCCAGGCTGCGGCAGAGGCTTTTGCATATGAATGCCCTGGCCTTTGCAACCTGAAAATTACCTAACAAATTGCAGCTGGGCCAGACAGACCCAGAACTTCCAAGAGAAGGCCCAAGGCCCCACAGCAGCTTGCATTGCTTCACAGCTGGGCCTCATCAGGGCACCTCCAAACTCCAAAAAAGGAAGGGGAATCTGCAGTTCTCTTCATAGCTCCTGCTGGGTAACCTCAGGCAGAGGCTAAATTAGCACCTCCTTAGATCCAAGAGCCAGTGTACCCAGTGGTCAGAGGGGGACCATCCAGATTACAACTCCTCAGATCCATAAGGGACACACTCAGGGCGCAGACTCAGTGAGCACCAAAGCCCCACTGAAGCAAGTCTTGCCCCAGAAAGGTGTCTTCAGCACAGAAGTTCTCCCCCTGCAGACACAGCTGATTCTCACTGCCAATTGGCCTGGAGGTCAATTCCTCCCAGTGATCCTACAACAATCAAGGCATAACTACAACAAGACAGTGCACAAAGCCCACAAGGGGGTACACCAAGAGTGTACACCTCAGGTAACTGGGGAGGCTGAGCCACTGGGCCCTACAGGACACCTAGCACACAAAGCCACTCTACCAACACAGGGAAGCATAAAAAATGCAGAGACAAAGAAACAGGTCACAAATGACAGAAATGGAAGAAAGCAAACAACTGGATATAGAGTTCAAGGCTACGTTTATAAGGTTTTTCAAGAATTTTCTGGAAACCGCCGATAAATTTAGTGAGACCCTAGAGGATATGAAAAAAGACCAACTAGACATTAAGCATACACTGGCTGAAATAAAGAATAATATACAGAGATCCAACAGCAGACAAGAGGATCCCAAGAATCAAGTCAAAGATTTGAAATATGAAGAAACAAAAAATACCCAACAGAAAAAGAAAAAAGAAAAAAGATTCCAAAAATATGAAGATAGTGTAAGGAGCCTCTGGGACAACTTCAAGCGTAACAACATCAGAATTATAGGGGTACCAGAAGAAGAGAGAGGGCAAGATATTGAAAACCTATTTGAAGAAATAATGACAGAAAACTTCCCCTACCTGGTGAAAGAAATACACTTACAAGTCCAGGAAGTGCAGAGAACCCCAAACAAAAGGAATCCAAAGAGGACCACACCAAGACACATCATAATTAAAATGCCAAGAGCAAAAGACAAAGAGAGAATCTTAAAAGCAGCAAGAGAAAAAAAGTCAGTTACCTACAAGGGAGTACCCATACGACTGTCAGCTGATTTCTCAACAGAAACTTTGCAGGCCAGAAGAGAGTGGCAAGAAATATTGAAAGTGATGAATGCCAAGAACCTACAACCAAGATTACTTTATCCAGCAAAGCTATCATTCAGAACTGAAGGTCAGATAAAGAGCTTCACAGATAAGAAAAAGCTAAAGGAGTTCATCACCACCAAACCAGCATTATATGAAATGCTGAAAGGTATTCTTTAAGAAGAGGAAAAAGAAAAAGGAACTCTTACCATTTGCCACAGCATGGATGGAACTGGAGAGCGGAGAAATACCACATGATCTCACTCATTTGTGGAATATAATGAACAACATAAACTGATGAACAAGGACTGATCCAGAGATGGAGAGGCATTGATTGGACTGTCGGGCCTTGGAGGGAAGGTAGGGGAGGGTGGGGGTAAGGGAGAAAGATCAACCAAAGGACTTATATGCAAGCATATAGGCCTAACCAATGGACACGGACAATGGGGGTGGGGGGGTTAGGGCATGAGCGGGGAGGGGGTGGTAGGGAGTAACATGGGGATAAGGACACATATGTAATATCTTAATCAATAAAAAATATATTAAAAAAAGAAACATCATTGATGAGAGAGAATCATTGATCAGCTTCCTCCTGCATGCCCCCCAATCGGGATCAAGCCCACAACCCGGTCATGTGCCCTGACCTGGAATCATAAGTCATTGCTCAACCACTGAGCCACGCCGGCTGGGTGAGGGTATCATATTTTGAAACAGGAAATAAAGAAAGAGGAGCCAGTTATCAGAGAAGGTGCTGAGAATTACTGACTTGGCATTAGTTGGGTGAGGGGGTGCTTCTTAAGAAACTGGGAGAGCAGATGAATTCAGGCGGTCAATGGAAGCTGAAAATTGAATGTGAAGTTGATTGCAAAAGTCAAAGAGGGACAAAAACTAAGTATTCAAAGATGAATTACAGTTCTATCGACAGAGAACAGAGATGTGAACCCAGTAGATGGCACATAAATGAGGAGAGGCACATAACATTGCACTCTGCAACGCACAAGGCACCAAGCTAGGCTCCCTGCATTTTAAAAAGTTATAGTCAGTCATATGTGTCTTGAAATCTCTTTGTAACATGTTTTCAACTGTATGGAACAGAAAATACCTTCTCCAAATGGTGAAAACTATAAAAACAATGTCTTCACTCACACACAAAAGTCCCACGGTCAGGTGGCTCCAGGGTTTTGTTTCATTTTCAGTGTCTCAAAGAATTCTAGGACAGCTTCATCCTCTCTTTCTGGTCTGCCATCTGCCAAGTGTCAGTTTTGTCCTGAGGCTTATTTTTCTCACAATCACACGATAATTGCTGTAGTTCCAGCCATAACATCTACACATAACCACAACCAGTGGAAAAAGAGGCCATATCTTCCTGTACAATCTTTTAAAAAGTCAGGATACTATTTCCAGAAGACCCTGACAAAAACAATCTTTCACATCCCATTGATAAAAATTGAGTCATATGTTCATATTTCAAACACACTGGCAAGGGAAAGAATTTATTATGATTGGCTTAGTTTACTCAGGATTCACTACCTTGGCAAGTGACATAGTCACTCTCACTAAAGTGCAGATGATGGAGTAAAATCAGCCTTCTGTTAACAAGGAAGGAGGGGTAGTATGTATTGAGTAGGTATCCAACAATGTCCACCGTGCTCCTCAACAGTGAAAAGCCTTTGTTCCTTAACAGCAGATTTAGTCTTTTTAAATGGGCAAGTAGTTCTAATGCCAACACACATGAATAAGGAAGATGGGTGATCCAACGAGGTAAAATCTTTCTAGATCAACATCTCTTAAGTGCATGCTAAAGCCTTGCTCCTTAGAGTGTGGTCCATGCACCAGTGTAAGTGGCATCACCAGAAGCACTGCAGACCTACTGAATTAGGATTTGCCTTTTTAGAGTGATACAGACGGAAAAACGATTCATACGCATTTAAACTTGCTCTAAGCAACATTAGTCCTACAGAATGGTATTTTTAAAGTGTCACATAGCTAATAAAGAATTGTTATCCAGACGGATTAAAAACCCTCAAAATTCAACAATTGAAATAAAGCCCAATGAAAAGTAGGTGAGATATTTGAACAGACATTTTGCCAAAGAAGACATATAGATGGCAAATAATCCCATGGAAATATGCTAAACATCATTAGTCATTAGAGAAATGCACAACAATATAGCAACACCATTAGAATGGCTAAAATGAAAAAAAGAGTGGCCATGACAAGCGTCAGTGAGAATGCAACTAGACTTCTCATAGCCACTGGTGAGAATGCAAAAATCCATAAATGTTTACAGAATAGTTTGTCAGTTTCATAAAAAGTTAAAGGTTCTAAAAAGCTAAAGCTACACCAACCATACGATTGAGCCATTCCACTACTAGTTTTTTCCCCCACCCACCCAAAAAATGAAAGGTTAGTTGGGGATGTCGGGGGGTTATGGTGGGATAAGGACACATATGTAATACCTTAATAAAAAAAGTTTTAAAAAATAAAAAAATGAAATAAATATTACATGTGAAAAAAAGAAAGATTATGTCCTTACAAAGACTTATACATTAATGTTAATAGCAGTTTTATTATTAATAATCCAAACCAAAAATAACCCAAAGTTCTATCAACTAGAGTGTGGATAAACATACTCTGACATATACATAAAGTGGACTATTACTCAGAAATGAAAAGGAATGAACTGATACATATGATGACATAGAAAATTTTCAAAATAATTTTTCTGAGTGAAAGAAGCAAAAAAAAAAACATAACACACTATATGATTCTATACATAAAAAAATACTAGGAAGTGCCAACTAATGGCATAAATCAGATCAGTGGTTGCCTGGGAAGGAAAAGAGGAGATGGGGATAATAAGTAGGTAGGACTGGGAAAGGGTAGGAGGAAATTTGGGGCAGTGATGGATGTGTTAAGTACCTTGGTGGTGGAGATGGTTTCATATACATATGTCACAACATACTTAACTGCATATTTTGAACATGTGCAGTTATACAAAATATATAAATAGGTCCAATAAAGTGGTTTTCAAAAAGTATCGCATGGTCAAAAAGTTTAAAAATAATATTCAATGTTTCCCAGGTTTCCAACCTTGGAATTTGGAAATGCACATTCACAGATTAAAATCTCAGAGAAGTCTTGCACTAAAGAAATGTGCTTAACCTAACTTTTCACAAAGTTGTACGACAATAAAATCAACCCTTCCACCCTGTAACAGCTATTAATCTCTTATAGACACTTGGGAAATGCTGCTCTATAACTGGTTCTCAAAGTGTAGCTCCCACACCAGCCGCAGCAGTTTCACCTGGAGACTTGTTAGAAATGCAAATTATCTGGCCCTGCTTCAGACCTACTAAATCAGAAACTCTGAGAGTGGAACCCACCAATCTGTGGGTTCTTTTGAAAATTTTTAAATGTTGACATTATTGCAAACTGCCGATCTGTGTTTTAACAAGTGCTCCATGTGATTCTGTAGCACGCTAAAATTTTAGAAACACTTTTCTAGAATTACGTGACTGATCTCTTGTGTTTCTAATAAACTGACTATGTAAACAATGGTAGTATTATAGTTTAAAACATCCATTGATTCATTCTACGAAGACAATAAGTTGAATGGGGGGGGGACCCGTTTTTGGATATGTAAATGCTGGCAAAGTTGTTTTATAAGAAGAATGGTCTCAACCTTATTCATGAACCTCATATATCAAAGTAGCTCAGTGCTCCAGGGAAAGGCACCACAAAAATGCAGTGCTCAAACCATCATGAAAGTGCAAATACACCCCACAGAGTGGGGCAAAGTATTTGCCAACTGACAAGAAACTTGCATCTAGAATGCATAAAGAACTATTACAACTCAATACTGAAAAAAGACAAATGACCCAATTTTAATAAGGACAAGGGATCTGAAGAGAAATTTTTCCAAAGAAGAGATGTAAATGGCCAATAACCATGTGGAATAATGCTCAATATTTGTTAGTCATTAGGGAAATAAATACAAATCAAAACAACAGTAGCACTAATGGAGAAGCTCAGTACATATTGGTTGAGAGAAAATATAAAAAAAACTAATTCACACACACACAAAAAGAGCTTTAAGACCAAAAAAGACAAGGAGGAACCTTACATGCATATCACTAAGGGAAAGAAGCCAGTGTAGAAAAGCTACATACTCTATGTTTCCATTTGTATGACATCCTGGAAAAGTCTAAACTACAGAGACAGTAAGAAGATTCATAGTTGCCAGATGTTCAGGGGGAGGAGGTGATAAATGGGAAAAACCCAGGAGTTTTAGGGTAATGAAACTATCCTGTTAGATACTGTAATTATGGATGCATGATTTTATGCATTTGTCAAAACACATAGAACTGTACAACACAAAGAATGAATCTTCATGTAAACTATGAACTTTAGTTAATAATTAAGTTCCATATTGACTAATTAATTATAACAAATGTAGCATACTTATAAAAGATCTTAATAAGAGAGGTAGTTTTATATTTGTGTGAGGGATGTATTATGGGAACTATCTATACTATCTGCTCAATATTTCTGTTTCACACCCACGAGGATGGCTATAATTAAAAAGACATAGTAGCCCTGGCAGGTTTGGCTCAGTGGATAGAGTGTCGGCCTGCAGACTCAAGGGTCCCAGGTTCGATTCTGGTCGGGGGCGTGTGCCTTGGTTGCGGGCACATCCCCAGTGGGGAGCGTGCAGGAGGCAGCTGATCAATGTTTCTCTCTCGTCAATGTTTCTAGCTCTCTATCCCTCTCCTTTCCTCTCTGTGAAAATTCAAAAATATATTTTTAAAAAGACATAGTACATGTTGGTGGGGGTGTGAAAAAATTGGATCCCTCATATACTGATGGTGGGAATGTAAGATGGTGCAGCCGCTCTGGAAAAGTTTGACAAGTTCTCATAATTGTAAACATAGATACAATACGACCCAACAATTCAACTTCTATGGATTATCCAAGGGAACTGGAAACATGTCCACTAAAAAACTTGCTCACAAATGCTCATGGCAACATTATTCATAATAGCCAATGGTGAAAACAGCCCAAATGTTCATCAACTATTAATGAAGGTATATCCATAAAATGGAATTTTACTTGGCCATGAATTACTAATACATGCTATAACATGGATTGACTGTGAAAATATGCTAAATGAAAGAAGGCATCGGAAAAGACCATATATCATATGATTCCATTTATATGAAAGGTCCAGAATAGGCAAATAGAGAAGGTACATTAATGGTTGTAAGAGGCTGGGAGAATATGAAGTGACTGCTAGTAGAACATGATTTATTTTGGGGGTTATGAAAATGTTCTAAATTTAGATAATGATAGTTGTATACAACTTCATGAATATACTAAAAACCATTGAAATAATACTTTAGAGGGTAAATTTTGTTGTATGCAAATTATACCTCAAAAACTAACATAAAAAACGCAGTGCTAGCTACTTCTATTGTAAGTTCAAGCTGTCTCTCAGCACTTTGTTGCATAATATCTAGATAACATGTTGATAACTATCTGTCTTGAATTTTTAAAAGCGAAACCATATGAAATGCTTGTATTGCTTAACTAGAGGCCCAGTGCATGAGAATTTGTGCACTTGGGGGGATCCCTCAGTCCGGCCTGCGCCCTCTCGCAGTCCAGGACCCCTTGGTGGATGTCCACCTGCCAGCTTAGGTCTGCTCCCTGGGGGATCAGGCCTAAGTTGGCAGGCAGACATCCCTCTGGCAGCCCAGGAGCCTGTGGGGAGTGGGCCTAAGCCCTTAGTCGGACATCCTTAGCACTGCTGCAGAGACAGGAGAGGCTCCCGCCACTGCCGCTGCACTGGCCAGCCATGAGCCAGCTTC
This sequence comes from Myotis daubentonii, assembly GCF_963259705.1. Classification (NCBI taxonomy): domain Eukaryota; kingdom Metazoa; phylum Chordata; class Mammalia; order Chiroptera; family Vespertilionidae; genus Myotis; species Myotis daubentonii. The sequence continues at coordinate 44,097,512 of NC_081861.1, read as the reverse complement.
TGGCTGAGCGGCGACCCCCCTCTCCCCTGGTGGAAGTGCACTGACCACCAGGGGGCAGCTCCTGCATTTAGCGTCCGCCCCCTGGCGGTCAGTGTGCGTCATAGCAACTGGTCATTCTTGGTCATTCCGCCATTAGGGTCAATTTTCATATTACCCTTCTATTATATAGGATGCTCTGTTGCTATCTGGAACTTCATTATTCCACTTCCTCAAGTAAATTTCCCCCTCTTTAGTTCCCTTGTGTATATATTTTTATTGAATTTATTAGGGTGACATTGGTTAATAAAATTATATAGGTTTCAGGTGCACACCTCTATAATACATCATCTCTATATTGTATTGTGTGTTTGCCATCCCAAGTCAATATGTTTTGATGAAAACATTTTACAAACCATATATAAATAACTATATCGCAACCAAACCAACATGCATGTTAGGTAAATTATGATGTAACCTGGATCTTAATTGAAAAATTTGGGAGATATAGTAAACAATTTTAATGATCAAAGGATTATTTATTAAATAATTGATACTATGACTGTGCTAAATGGCATTTACTTGATTGAAAGCATGAATGTCCAACGCTAACTGTACTCATATAAAGCAGCAGTGAGACGTCATCCAAAGTCTGACCATTATTGACAGTCAGTTAAATGAAAGTACTCACCTTGAAACACCCCCTCCTTTGCCCACTGCTCCACCTCTCCTCCCTTGGCAGCTCTTCTTTCTTCTTTCACTCCTGACTATAGATATTCCCCCAGGGTTCAGTCCTTACCCTCCAGGATGGATGTGAATTGGGGGGGGGGGGCAAAAGGAAGACTCTAGTGTGCTGAATAGTGGTCTCCCAAAAAATATGTCCTAATCCCAAGAATCTGTGAATATTATCACATGTAGAAAAGAGTGGATATTAATATTATATGGCATAAGATGTGATTAAATTGAGGATCTTGAGAGGAGGAATTTATCCTGAATTATCTGGGTGGGCCCTAAAAGCAATCGCACTTATCTTGATGAGATGAGAGGCAAGGGAGTTTTGAGACAGATGAGGAGGCAGTGTCACCACGAAGGCAGAGATTTGGCCAGGAAAGGGAATGAATTACTAATGCATGCTATAACGTGGACTGACTTTGAAAATATTCTAAATGAAAAAAAGCCACTCACAAAAGACCACATATTGTATGATTTCATTTATATGAAATGTCCAGAATAGATAAATCCATAGAGACAGAAGGTACATTAGTGGTCACAAGGCACAGAACTTCTGGAGCCACTAAAAGCTGAAAGAAGCAAGAAATAAATCCTCCCTTAGAACCTGTAGAAGGAGTTACCCTAATAACACCTAGATTTTGGACTTCTGCCATCCAGAACTGGAAGATGATAAATTCTTATTGTTTCAAGGCAGCCATTGTCTGGTAATTTGTTACAACTGCCACACACAAAAAAAATATACTGCCTTTCTGATTTCTATGACCTCATTCCTTTGCTCAATAAGTCATAGACTGTGAGCTTTAAATTTCTAGAAGCCAGAAAAATTATTGCAAGGAGTCCTAAGATCCTTATATGAAACAAGCCTGGTGTTAGATCATATACATTTATCTTGCGTATACATCTATTATTTTTTCAAATGCATTTACATATGGTGTTTAATAGGATATTAACTCATACAGTATTACTAAAGTCATATAGCTCTGTTATTATACAATGTCTTAAATAATAGATATTAAAAGTGACACTGTTATGTAAGTTTACAATTACATTTTTTAAAGTTTTTATTGTGATAAAATAAACATAATATACTAGTAAAAATTTACCATTTAGCCCTAGCCAGTTTGGCTCAGTGGATAGACCATTGTCCTGTGGACTGAGGGGGCCCAGGTTCAGTTCTGGTTAAGGGCACGTACTGTGGTTGCAGGCTTAATCCCCGACCCTGGTAAGAGTATGTGTGGGAGGCAACCAATGGATGTTTCTCTCTCTGTATCTCTCCCCCTCCCTTCCACTCTCTCTAAAAATTGATGAAAAAAAATCCTTGGGTGAGAATTAACAAAAAATATAATTTTAAACATTAACATTTAAACAAACCATTCTAAAGTATACAATTCAGTGGCATTAAGTACATTCACAAAGTAGTGCAACCATCACAAAGATCTAGTTCCAGGAATTTTTCATCACCCCAAAGGGAAACTCCATATCCATAAAGCCGTCACTTCACAATACCCCTTCCTCCAGCCCCTAACAATCACCAATCTGTGTTTTGTCTCTTTGGATTTTCTTATTTTTTATATCTCATGTAAATGGAATTATATAATATGTGTCCCCTTATCTGGCTTCTTTAACTTAGCATAAGGTTTTTAATTTTCATACATGTTGCAGCATGCATCAGCATTTCACTGTTTTTCATAGCTGAATGATATAGTCCATTGTATGGATATACCACCTTTTTTTTAACCCATTCCCCCACTGATGCTTGGGTTGCATCCACATTTTGGCTATTGTGAATAGGGCCACTATGAACATGGGTGTACATGATTTTGTTTGAACACTTGCTCTCAATTATTTTGGGTATTTATCTAGGACTAGGATTTCTGGGTTATATGGTAATTCTATGTTTAACTTATTGAGAAACTGTCAAACTGTTTTCCATAGTGGCTGTGTCATTTGGGCATCCCACCAACAATGAACCAGAGTCTCAATTTCACTACATCCTCACCAACACTTGTTATTTTCTGTTTTGTTTTATAGTAGCCAACCTAATGGGTGTGAAGTAGTATATCAGTGTGTTTTGATTTTCATTTCCTTAATGGTTAGTTATGCTGAACATCTTTTCATGGCTCATTGGACTTTTGTACATCTTTGCAGATACGCCTTATTCAATTCCTATGACCATATTTTAATATTTTTTTCCTTTTTGTTGTATTATAGGAGGTCTTCATATATTCAGGATACTAGACTCAAATCAAATATGTGATTTTCTAACACTTTCTTCCATCTGTGGATTGCATTTTCATCATCTTGATGCTGTTCTTTGATGCGGAAAAGGTTTTAATTTTGATGAAGTCCAATTTATTTCTTTTTGTTGTTTTTTATTGGGCTCCTGGTGTCATACATAAGAAACCATTACCAAATCTAAGGTCATGAAGTTTTATTCCTATATTTTCTTCTAAAAGCTATATTGGTTGGAGCACCATCCCCTATATCAAAAGATGGCAGGTTCAATTCCTGGTCAGAATACATACCCAGGTTTTGGGTATAGCAGTTGGGGTGCTTGCAGGAGGCAACCAATCAATGTTTCTCTCACATCAATGTTTCTTGCTCTCTCTCTCCCTTCCTCTCTCTAAAAATCAATTAAAACAAACCAAAAAAAGCTGTATAGTTCTAGGTTTTATATTTAGGTCTCTGATCCATTTAGAGTTAATTTTAGTATCTAGTATTAGGTAAGGTTACATCAATCTGCATGTGGATATCCAGTTGTTTCATTTTTACATATTTACATATTTGAAATAATGTGTTCAGTGATAGTCACTGCAGTATTCTTCGTTGTAGCGAAAACACTAGAAACAATATACATGTTCAATAAAATTGTGATACACCCTTATAATGTATTATTATGTAGAGATAAAAATAGTATTGTGGGTAAATATTTATTGTAATGGAAAGATGTTGATAAAAATATCACTATGTGAGAATTAAAATTAATTAAAGTGTAGTAGCTGTATATATATAACTGTGTGCATAGAAAAGGACTTTATGGGATGTACGGCAAGGAGCTAATTGTGGCTACCTCCAGTGGTGGCGTTGTGTGTATTTATTTCTTCTTTTTGTTTACATTTATTTTCTAAAATTTTTATAAATAAATAATTATTGTTTTTAATTTTATTCAAAAGGTTATTGTCTTATTACCAATAACTACTCTTCATTTTCTAAAAGGTCAGAAATTATTGTTTTAGTCTGTTTCAGCCTCCAGTACCAACCTGTTCTATCCTGTGTTAGCTGACTTCCCTGTCTTGGCATCTTGCCTATCTGATCTCTAATTTCTTTCTAATACTTCTCATTAAAGCAGACTACACTTTCAAGTCAAATCATTCTACCACACAACTCTTGTCTATTGAATTTATTCATCAAAGGAGGTGGCATGTGGGTGGGACAGGACTGTCACAGTGATCACCTTCCAGTCTAGATTAGTCCTTATTTCTATTCTAAATCTGTGGTTAAATTGGCCGGAAGATTATCCTTTATTACTGTGTCATTGTGACTAGTGACTAGTGGAGGCATTGCAGAAAGATGCATATGCTGAGAGGCAAAAATCAGAAATAAGTAATGAATGGCTGACCAAGATCTTTGTTTCTGGTTAAGACCAACATATGTAGTAGTAGCTGTTGCTCTCTAGCCTAGTGAACTTATGTTCTTGTTCGTTTTATGAGTGCTGATTATGGAATTTTATTGCTGTATCTGCTTGCCCTTAAACAGTTCTGCTCAAATCTTTGGATATGGCGTGCTGATCTGCAACCAACATTTAGATATTTTTCTCCTTTGTATTTAATGGATTCCAGGAGGCCTGATCTCTTGCCAACGTTTTCTTTATGATTCTTCTATCCAATGACTAGCAGGCAGACACAGAGTCAACGTCTCAGAATCAATTTCTCTCTCTCTCTCTCTCTCTCTCTCTCTCTCTCTCTCTCTCTCTCTCCTCTTCCCCTCCCTCTCCCACTCTTCTTCTCTCTCAGAAAGCTTTTCTCAATAGCATGGACTTAAAAAATCAACAGCGTGTAAATTTTCTTTATTAAGGAGATTTGTTTTTCTGAAATGATACTTCCACTATTTGAATTAACAGTTGGAATGAAATTCAGTTAAAGTAATCAACTGTTTATATCTATTCTGTCTCTTTTTAATTTTTTTTTTCCTTCTGGATTGCCACAGAGTTCTTTTTCCTGTTATTCACATCTGTCAGAATCTTAGTCACAACATTTCTAGTGGGTTTTTTTTTTTTTAGCTTAAGCTCTTTTCAGCCAATATCCAATTAAATCATTTGAAGTAAGCAAGATCATCTTTGATATCTGATCTTAATTGAACTCAAACTTTGTGTACAGCTTATACTCTTCATTCAAAGGGCTTCATATTGCCAGAGATCCACAAAGTTTAGGGAGTTTCAGCTCACTAATCATTTTTCAGTGTTTTCTACTCTTTGATCTTTCTCCTGTGCCTGCTTGACAAACATAGACATAATAGCTGTGTCCCTGTGGACATTTTCCCCTGAAATTATATTTCTTTTCCCTTAGAAAAAAAAATCTAATTCTTTTTGTTAACTTCCAGTGTGTTTGGCACATGTGTGTGCTAATAAATCATAAATAGGAAGCCTGATTCTCCTAAGAAAGGAAGATAGTTTATCATATGCCTGTGGAAAAATACCCCGGGCATTTCTCCATCAGCTTTATTAGTTTCAAGAGAATAATTTGTTGCCATATGCCCTAGTCCTATAGATTGAGTGGAGCCACCTTGCCAGAATATTTATACCATATATATAATTCATGTGGAAGTGGGAAGGGGAGCATGATGGGACCTAGAATACAGAAAATCTTGCATGTGGCACTCTTTCAGTCTTCATTAAGGTCACACCCTCCTTCTTGAAACAGTTTTCCCTTCATTTCTGTGACATCACCGTCTTCCAATTCTATACCTTTTATCTAGTTACTTCTCTGGTATCTTTGTTGGTTCCTCTATTTTTGACCAAACTTGTGGAGTTCCTTAGGGTGTGGTCTTTTCTTTTTTTTAATTGATTTCAGAGAGGCAGTGAGAGGGAGAGAAAGGTAGAAACATCAATGATGAGAATCATTGACCGGCTGCCTCTTGTACACCCCCTACTGGGGATCGAGCCTGAAACCCAGGCATGTGCCCTGACTGGGAATTGAACCATGACCTCCTGGTTCATAGGTCAACGCTCAACCACTGAGCCACACCAGCCAAGCTGGTCTTTTCTTCTTGGATGATTTTATTCATTCCCAGTTATGTGCCAGTGACACCATCCTAGATTTTCACACTGACGGTAAAATCTACCTACCATAGGTATCTGATCCACATGAAAAATTCAACAGGAAAAGTATATTCAAGGTTTATACCACATCCCCCAAATTCCTGTTCCTGCTTCAGTATTTTGCATTTCAGTTAAAGGCACCACAACCACCCAGTTACTCAAGTCAGAAAACCAGAAGTCAACTTCAACATTATAGTCTCTCTTCTGCCGTCAATTAATCACTAAATCGTGTTGATTCTACCTCCAGTATCTTCCTCAAATGTGTCCACTTCTGTCCATCTCCATTGACAGGACTCTAAGGCAAACTGACAGGTATCACTGCCTCTAGCTCTAGCCTTACCCAGCCCACCAATCCATTTTGCACACTGTACTTCTAGAGAGTGACCTTTTAAACACATAAAACAGATTGTGTCACACATGAACATGAAAATCATTTCTTGATTTCCTATGGCTCTCAGGGGTAAAGCCCAAATGCTTACCTTACTCACTATCCTTGAACTATTCTGCCCTTCTTTTATAACCTCCAACAAGCAAGTTCTTTACCATCTCAAATCCTCTGCACATGCTGTTCTATTTGGAATATCCTTCAATACCATCTCCCTCCACTCCCAGTTTAATTTTCAAATGAATGAATAATGAATGCCACTGGAACTGGCACTACAGAAACTATGGATGGTGACAGGAAGTTATTTGGTTTACCTAATAGCAAACAAACTAAACAGAAAAATACACAAGTCTTATAGGAACGTCTTCCCATCAGACCTGCCTACCTTAGTATGAATTTACATAAATCAAACTTTGTTATTCTTTTTTTAAAAATACATTTTATTGATTTTTATTACAGAGAGGAAGGGAGAGAGATAGTTAGAAACATCGATGAGAGAAACATCGATCAGCTGCCTCCTGCACATCTCCCACCGGGGATGTGCCTGCAGCCCAGGTACATGCCCTTGACTGGAATCGAACCTGGGACCTTTCAGTCCGCAGGCCGACGCTCTATCCACCGAGCCAAACCGGTTTCGGCAAACTTTGTTATTCTTGTTGGTATAGCAATAATCTTATCTATACAGAAAAATGAGTAACTAAAAAAAAAAGATATTTCTGCAGTGTCCATATGATTAAGTTCAAAAGTTTGAATAAAAAATGGAAATTTTATTTTGTCATTATATAGAAATAAATCCAGATTTTTTACTGAATGTTTTAGTTTTTATCTAAATACTAGAAGCCCGGTGCACAAATTCATGCACCAGTGGGGTCCCTTGGCCTGGCCTGTGGGATCAGGACGAAACCGGCTCTCCAACATCCCCCAAGGGGTCCTGGATTGTGAGAGGGTGCAGGCCAGGCTGAGGGACTCTACCAGTGCACAATCGGGGACACGGGAGGTTGGCCAGCTGGGGAGGGACTGCAGGAGGGCTCCAGGTCATGATCGGCTCATCTCAGTCCCAGTTGGCCAGACCCCAGCAGCAAGCTAACCTACCAGTTAGAGCATCTGCCCCTGGTGGTCAGTGCACGTCATAGCAAGCTGTTGAGCAGTCTTAGGATATCATTAACATATTATTCTTTGATTGGTTGAATAATCGACTGGTCAACCGACCACTTAGCATATTAGGTTTTTATTATATAGGATTTGTGGCTACCTATATACATTTTCTTTATTAAGCTATCCACTTATTTTCATGAATCTTTAAAATATGATACTGACGTTATCAAACTAGAATCCTGTGGATCTAAGCTACCTGGTAGGCTAAAAATAAATGAATTTTTTAATAATAACATGGATGAAATCGGTTTGGCTTAGTGCATAGAGCGTCGGCCTGCAGACTGAAAGGTCCCAGGTTCAATTCCAGTCAAGGGCATGTACCTGGGTTGCAGGCACATCCCCAGTGGGAGATGTGCAGGAGGCAGCTGATCGATGTTTCTCTCTCATCGATGTTTCTGGCTCTCTATCTCTCTCCCTTCCTCACTGTGAAAAAATCAATAAAATATATTAAAAAAATAATAATAACATGTATATGATAAATTTTCTCAAAATTATAATTAATAGCAAGATAGGATATCAGAAAAAGTCAACAGTGAGATTACATTTGAGTCAGATGATTAGTGGCTCAATAATTTTCTTATTCTTATATTATTTTATACATGTATTTTAGAAGCTAAATTGTCTTTGCTTTGTGTTTTAACTATATATGTATTTCTTTGTCTAGTAATACAGAAAGGATATTGCCAATAGGAAATGTTAGAACAATGACCCATCTTAGTCCAATTTTATCCCTAGATTGCTCAGAGTTTAAAATAAATAAGGCAAATTGTCCTAAGCGTGTAACCGGATACTGTCCAAGGTCTGTCTCTTACTGTAACAGGTGTGCTTTCAATGGCCTTTTATTGCTCTTTTTATCCCCCTCTTGTTCTGTTGTCTCCTAGAGTCAACAGCTGTGACTACTGTTTGGTCGCTATAGCACCCAGATTCCTTTTTCCCTTAGCCTTTCAGCAATCTCATTTTCCTAATGTCTTCATTTTACTGCTACTGATTATGCTGCAGTGTATATTGTGGTAGCTATTAGACTCTGAAGCTCTATTTAATCTAGTTTTATTACAAATAATTCTATAAATTTGTGTAGATGATACCAAGCTGACTCTTTCTGAGCATGGCCTAGAAACACCCTGGCTCCCTATGTCATGCTCTAACACATCATGGCCTCTTAGTTGGGAATGACCTAAGATCCCAAAGTAAAGTACATACCCTAAGCCTGCCCGAAGCTAGACACACGTTCTACTCCCAAATATTCATCCCTCACTCATTCAAAATATATTTATTGAACAACAACTTTGTGCAAGGCATTGTACTTGGAAATTAAGATATAGAAATAATTAAGATACAGCCCCTGGCCTTAGGACTTAAAAGTCTCATGGTAGAGAAGACACAAACATAGACAATTATTCAGAAATATGGTAAATAAGAATGGAGGAGAACTGTAGATGGTAAACTGAACAAAAGAAAGTACTTTTGTGTCAGGAAAGGTTCCTGGAGGAAGTAACTAACGCCTAAGTGAGGCTCTAACGGAGCTGCAGGAATTAACCTCACTGAATACTAGAGAACAGCTACCTCAGGTAGAGGTAGCAGCATTTTCAATGCACAAGATCTTGAGATAACATGGCTTAGTAGGTGAATTATCAGTAATTCCTCATGACTGGAATATAGGATTCAAGGGTAGGGTGAGGGGTGTGGTCATCAAGAAAAAGTGATCACTGGTTTGACCCTCTAACTGGACCCAGCAATTGCAGGCTCCCTATCTCCTCCCCTGGGCTTGGAATGTGTGCTCAGCTTGTCTTCCCCGTGCTAGAAGCTGACCAACCTTGAGATAGAAATTCCATGATGAGATTATCTGGACTGGGTATAGGATCGACCCCAGCTAAGGCCTCCATATAAACTTTTGAGATTTGTCTGGTGAGCGCAAAAGAACTACTCATCTTGCAGTAGTCCCCTTGTTTATTAAACCTGCCACCTACCAATCTGGAGTGCTCTGCCCTTTTCTTCCTTCAGCCTTCAGCTTTGGAGTATACCTGAGAAGCTCCCAGAAAAGGGACCCAATGGGGGGGCCTGGTAGAAAGAAGACTGAGGAGGAGAACAGAGACAAGTTAGCTAGACTAAGAATCATAAGCTTTATCACATAGGACAATGGGGAACCAAAATGTGTTGTAACTAGGGATGTGATATAATCAGAATAGCATCTTACATGGATCACCTTGGAGGCAGTATGGAAAATAGATAGGGAAAGGTCACAAAGGGATGCAATAATTGAGATGAGAGATGAGGGTTAACGGAACTAAAGCATTGATAGAAGGAATGGAGAAGAGAAGACATACTCAAGAGATATTTAGAAAGTTACATTGCCAGTACATGTGATAATATAGTTATGATACAACATGAAAAGCATTATAATAACAATAAAAATAGAATACTATCTAGAAAAGAAAGCAAACCTTTTTTTGTCTGGGAGCGTTGGCCGATACTCTACCGAGAAGAGCTGTGGTTAACCCAGGCAGAAGAAACATGTGCAAGGGCACAGATGAGAAAGTAATTGTGTGTTCACTGAATGGTTTGAATGGTGTGTGTGTGTGTGTGTGTGTGTGTTCAGCAACAGAACACTTTTTCCATCTAAATCTTTCTCTAAACCTTAATGTTTAAAATAGAAGTGATGAACCAATTCCTCAGGCAAAGTATTTTGGCAAAGTATGTCATTGCAAAATTCTGGGGTACCCTGCCCTGTGAGTCCCTATGGAGTCCAGCTGAAAACTTGCTGAGGTAGAACTTCAACTACTGAAGTCCAAATCACTGAGCTGGGCTAGAAGTGGATCCTGAAACTACTCAGAGAAATGACATGAGCTGCCTCTTATTGGTTGTTTCATTGTTCCCTGAGTCTAAGCTGAGTGCCATATACCACCTAAAATATTTTAGAGAGATTTCTTTACCCCCTGCAGTCAAGGAGAATCTGAAAATCCAGGTAAATGGGTCACTTTATTTATGGTTCTCATCTTGCTTTTCAATACCGAGTTCCCTTGTCCAAAGGCCAATTGCATTTCTGTAACAACCGCCGCCCCCCTCATCTCTGTATCAGTCTTCTACACTTCAGTCTGAGCATAAGTAAATAAGTACACTGAGTGCAGTATATGGGTTCTGGGGTCCCGTGTCACAATGACTCTACAGTGATTTTTAAAAATCACACTTTAGTGTCTGAATGGGGTCAGTAGACATAATACCTTCTTCCCTATTCCACTTCCCTGCTTTTTACATTATTCTGTTCTATTGGTCAATGTTGTTTAAACTGGTTACTCCTAGGACTCATGAAGACTTCAAAGAAATATGTCGGCAGGTTTTGTTTGTGTGGCTGTTTTTAACCGGCTTCCAGATTTTTAACTTCCATGCATGTTGTCTCTTAAATTTGATCTGCCTGAGAACATACCTGATGGTTCTATTTTCCCACCTTCTCTTCTCCCACTTTACAACAACAGGCACGTCTCTAGCTCATCTCAAGGCTAAACTTGGTGCCTGGCCTCCAGGTACAAAACAAAGAGACCATTGGAATATTGATGCTGATATTGCGAAAGTGCATTACTTCACTGATAACAAATTCTTTTGTAAGTGGAAGTGGTTTTCAATGCCTTGCTTTCAACAAAATCTGAGCACAGCCTAACAAAGTTGCCATTGGATTAATCATTACATATAATTTTGATGATAGATTATTATGTAAATTTTTGAGATATTATTTAGAAAGTGCTCAATTGAATGATATTGTTTTAAACTCCATTCATTCCAATCCACTCATGTAAACAACATTTTTCAATAGTTAATCTATTAAAAATGTTGAACCGGGTCTCATTCTAACAATAACTAACATTCATCGACAAATACATAAATTAGTTTTTTAAAAATATCCCCTTTCATCACAATAACATATGTTCCCAATATACTCTATTTAATGTTTAATTTTAAAATGTTGTAATGTTTTTGTGTTGTTTTAATCAATTGTGTACTAGTGATTATAATGAAAACAGTCCCAAAGGCTCAGAGTCTTATAACCACAGGAAATAAAACATTTTTATAATGTAAGTTTATACATGTTTTTATGAGAGAGATTATGATGTAATGATCAAAGACTTTCAAGAATAAAAATATATTACAATAGGATACAATTCTGTGGAGTGACTAAAATGAAAATAAGAGTTCAGGAGAAAAACATGTGATACAAAATTTCTAACTATTCAAAAGGAGTTTGTGTATCTTTTAAATGGACATAGTGGATCTCAAACTGCTGTTGTATTTGGCTCCAGTTAATACATTTAAAAGAGGGATCAACTATTTTATATTTAAATATTTGCAATATGCCAGAAATTACATTATTTGCAATCTTTAAACTTTCACAGATCCCTCCATAAAAAGTTGTTAGGTGTTGATTTTAAGATATACTATGGGGAATGTAGTTTTAGAGGTTATGCAAATAAAAACATTTGAATACTACTGTCATAGGTGGAGAGTTAAGTAGGGAAGTTTAAACCCACCTGCAGCTTGGAGGATCTTCTTCCCATGAGTTGCCAAGAATAAAGCAAATTGGAGCCACTACTAATTTATTCCTTTTGCAAGCCAGAAATAGGGACTCTTCCCAGGCCAGAAAAGGGACCATCTTTCCCAATCACTTTTCAGTGTCTCTTCCTTTAACCTCCTCTTCCCCACTTGTACCTTTGCTCCCATTTAGCCTTCTTTTAGATACCCCTGTCTCCCCTCCACTAACCCAAACTTTCATTAGGGCCTCCCATTGCTTGAATACAAATACTCCTATAATTAAGGAGAGGATAAATTCAAAAGAGCTCTAAGTCATTTTGTTCAGAAGACAAAAGAGAGAGAGGTTTAATACAAGCAGCTGCTGTGTCATCTGCTGAGGATTCGCAGCTGCCCCCTCTTCTCTGGAGAATTGTCCTGGGCTGATAGGAGCTGTCCACCAAGAAGGTAACACCTCAATCTGGAAGCAGCCACTATCCACAGATTGAGAAGAGCTTTAAAGGGCTGGCCTCTTGCCCTGGCCTGTGTTGCTCAGTTGGTTGGCACATCACCCATACACCAAAAGGTAGATTCCCAGTCAGGGCACATACCCAGGTTGTGGGTTCCATTTCCAATTGCTCTTCCAAATCAATTTTAAAGAGATTTTTTTAAAATGTACGCTTTAAAAAATGGCAGGTCCCTTGCCTCAGTAGGGAGCAACACTGCTGTGTGGTTTATGCTCGAGAACTTTCTGGGGTAGATCAAGTCACTGTGGCACTGTCTTTCCCAGCTCTGAAACCAAGCACAGGCATCTCCTCGTTGATATGTTTGATCAAGTATCTTTCCCCAAAAACATGCCTGTTTTGAGTATTGAAAATCTGTTGAGGTAAATTCCTCCTCCCAACACCAGCCCCTATGACCTCAAATAGTAGCTGGTATTTTATAGAATTCTGTAGTGACTGTTAACTCTTCACCACCTGATGTCCATTTCATGTGTAGATTCCAACAGCCTTGACTTTGGGGAACCTAGTGCACAGGGGATAGGCCATTGCATGTGAAACAGTCATTCATCTATTAATTCACCCAAAAATATATATTGAGTACTTAATATGTCTCACAGACTGTTCTGGGCTCTTAGGGTAGATACACCAGTTAACAAAATAAAGATCCTTGCCCTCATGAGTCTTTCCCCCTTCGTGGATTCTAGCAGGGGAGTCTCAAGGGTGGGAGGTTAAAGCAAGGGGCCGCAGTATTAAAGTAGGGTCATCAGATTAAATTGATGCAAAAGAGTAAAATTTTCATTCACAGCATTTTTACCAGACTTCAATTAATATTACACCAATTGGCATAAGACACTGTGGCTAGGCCCTTAGTCCTACATTCAAGGGTTTTCTACTTCCTCAATTGATTTACATCTCCTCTCTGATTACTGTTGACTGCAAAGGTACAGAACTTTTATATCTACCATCATTTACTCTTTATCATTCAGAATTGTTTTTATCACAGAAAAAAAAAACATTCCATCAAATACTGGTCATTTCTCACCAAGTTCAACTTTTGTATTCTCTAATTTTATTTTCATCATGAATATACTGATCTTGTGACACTTATAACACTTTCTGTACATTTGCACTTATGATGGTACAGGATTAGAGTTGCCAAACTTAAATGCATTTAAATTTAACTGAGAATTTCACAGAAACAACAATTTTTTAATAAGTATGTCCCATGGAATATTTGGGACATTTATATTTACATTGTATATATGTTGCATATAAATATATATTATATACAGAATACTTATGCTTTGTTTATAGTTAAAATAATTTGCTGTTGATATAAAATTCAAATTTAACTAGCTATCTTACATTTTGCCTGGAAATCCTATTCAGAATTCACTTAAATCTATCAAGGTTGATTGAATGTCTATCATGAGTAGTTCTCAGTGTGACCCTAAGCCCAGTAGGATCAGCATTACCTGGGAACTTGTTATGAATGCAAATTCTCAGGTTCACCTTAGACAAACCAAATTAATAAAATAAAATAAAACTCTGGACTTGGAGCCAAGCAATCTGTTTTAACAAGACCACCATGCATACTAAAGTTTGAAAACGACTGATACAGACAACTCTGTTAGTGTCTGGCCCAGATCTCACCAGTGCACCCATCGCGCAGCTGCTAAAGAGTTGGTCACGGAAGCCTCACAGTTGTCACCCTTTCTCTGGGAATTGCCTTCAGCTGTCAAAGCTGCCTCTCTCAGGCACTTGTGTCCCAGGTTGGGGGTAGCTTAATAATTGTGAGCCACTGAGAGAGGGATAAATGGCTGACTGACTTCATTATAAAAATAGGGATAGTTCTGCAGTGAGGATTATGTTCCATGGATCAGCCTCATGGATCAGACCAAGAAGACTTTATCTGATACATCTTTTCTGGGTCTTTTTCCTTGCCTGGCCTTTTTCTGTCACTCACTTACAGGTGTTTCCTAAAGAGCATTTCCTTACATATTGTTTGCAATCAACCCCTACTTCTGCAGACTCTGACACAAGAATGATGGAACTAATAATGTTCATAAAGTATTCTGAACACAGAAAATTCAGCAAGCCTACTGCATAACAAAATTAAAATGGAACATGTAACCACTGATGCTCTTTGACGACAAGGATTAACTATTGGAATGTTTTAAGCATCAGATTTTAAGAGCCAGAATTTAGCTAGCGAAAAGGAGAGAAGAGGATGATGAATCTAACACAATAAAAAAAACATTAGCAAGATTAAAATAATAAGCTAACATTTATTGTTTTCTACATGCCTTCATGCAAATCATGTAACAAAACAACTCAGTTGCAATTTGAATATTGAGACCTTTGAGATGTAGCACCATATCCCCAGCACTTTGCATGGCACCTGACTCACAGTAGATCTCAACAAATGTCTGTTAATGGAAGAAAATTTTGTGTTCAAGGTGACATCAAGCTTTCTAGGTTGAAAGCAAAGATGAATACCCTCAATAAAAACATAAAGCTGGGAAGAAGATGAGTTTATTTTTAAATAAAGGGTATGAGATGGCCAAAATTTGAGAAACTCAAAGAAGATATTTCTAGATTGATGAAAAGGTATGTCAGAAAAGGTGAAAGATCACAGCCAAACATGTATATTAGAGAGTGGTTTCCCATGATAACAATGTCATACATATAAGCTCAGTATTTATAATTTGGCATAAAGCTTAGGCATCTGATTACAATTTTAAAAATCTAAAAAGAAAATGGCTAAATACAAATGTCTAGTTGTTTTTTCTTCTTAATGATCTTTTAGAAATTTTATTTAAAGGAAGCTTTCTGATAAAGCACTTTCAACTTAACAGAAGATGTCTCTGTGTAGCAAGCGATTGTAGAAGAAAGTTATTCTCATCAGGAGGCAACTTTGAGAAGACTGGAACCATCAAAATAAAATGCCATTGGTATTTCACATTTTCCTTGGGAGAATTTTGTGTTTCAATTAGCCTGTGGGTTTTCACATATTTTTTGGCAATTTAGGTTCCCCAAAAGAGATTTCAACTGATACTTTCTAAACCAGCCACATCTGAATCATTGCACTGAAAAATAAGATTTTTAGTTCACTGTTTGAGATTTTTTAAAGTACTGCTTTTAAGGCTAAGTTAAAAAACAGATTTTCCCTACAAGTCCTTGTTTCTTTGTATTATTCACCAATTATATTATGTGTTGAAGATGTGATGACTCATGCTTCCCAAGAACCATCTGTATTGTCAATGTAGCTGCATTTTACTCTAAGAAAAGCAATTTCATGTATGTTGAAGAAAATACAGGAAATATGGATGCTGGCTCACGAGAGATAAAAATCAAATGTGCAGGCAACCTAGAATTTAATATGACTCTAAGTCCAATGGGAACCATAAGGACACAAGAAGAGAAAGGGCTGAAGTGACAAGAACAGACTGGAGAAAAAGTAAGATGGAAAAACTGGGCAATTGTCTCAAGAGCAATTCATGTAGCCTGACATAGATCAAGTGTCCATGCTAAGGTTTTATTCAGGGGATTTGAAGGAGAGCAGTCCAACTTGGCTGTCAAAGCGATTGCTGCAGTATAATTGGTCTAGAATCTTAGGTTTGTGCCTGAGGTCCAGTCACAAAAACCTATTTTTCTATAGTTACCATAGTTGTCCTGGTTGACTTGAGGGCAAATGAAGTTGAAACTAAGAAAACAGAAAAAAAATTGGACAGGTACAGGAGGAGGAGGAGGAGGAGGAGGAGGAGGAGGAGGAGGAGGAGGAGGAGGAGGAGGGAGGAGGAGGAGGAGGAGGGGGAGAAGAAGAAGAAAGGAAACCAGACCATTTGTTTACAACATATACAAAAATGAAATCACTGTGGATTAAAGACTTAAATTAAAACACAAAACCATAAAACTCCTAGAAAAAAAACAGGCAGTAAACACTCTGACATTTCTCTTAGCAATATTTTTTTCTGACATAGCTCCTCAGGCAAGGAAAAAAAAAGAAACATATGGGACTATATCAAACTAAAAAGTTTTTGCACAACAAAGGAAACCATCAACAACATGAAAAGACAGCCCACTGAATGAGAGAACGTATGCTCCAATGATACATCTGATAAGGGGTTAATATACAAAATTTATAAAGAACTTATACAACTCAATACTAACAGGACAAACAATCCAATTAAAAATGGGTAAAGGACCTGAAAAAACACTCCTCCAAAGAGGACATACAGATGGCCAACAGATATATGAAAAGATGCTCAACATCACTAATCACCAGAGAAATGCACATTAAAACCACAATGAGCTGAAACCAGTTTGGCTCAGTGGCTAGAGCGTCGGCTTGCGGACTGAAAGGTCCCAGGTTCAATTCCGGTCAAGAGCATGTACCTGGGTTGCGGGCACATCCCTAGGAGGAGATATGCAGGAGGCAGCTGATCGATGTTCCTCTCTCATCAATGTTTCTAACTCTCTATCTCTCTCCCTTCCTCTCTGTAAAAAATCAATAAAATATATATTTTTTAAAAAACCACAATGAAATAGCAACTCACACCTGTCAGAATGGCTGTTATCAATAAATCCACAAACATCAAGTGTTTAGAATGTAGAGAAAAGGGAACCCTCATGTACTATTGGCAGGAGTGCAGATTGGTGCAGCCACTGTGGAAAATAGTGTGGATGGGCTTCCAAAAATTAAAAATGGAACTGCCTTTTTAATACCATATTAATTGGCTAGTTATTAATAATAGAAAAGGAACAAATGGAAGGCCAGGCATTGTAGGCATTTCATTTGGACAGCTTCACCAAGAAGCTGCAACTTTGCACTCCCCAGGGAACCACCGGCCCATTCTCTGCAGATCACTGGGAGAAGTAACTAGACAAAGGGAAAGCTGGGTATATGGGAAATGAGTCAAGGTGACCTAGGGAAGGGGCTTACTGTCAGTCAAATCTGGGAACAAAATTCAGTGGCTAGAGAAAGTGAAGCCAATCCAAGCCCACAAAATTGGGAAATACATAACCCCCTAAACAAAGGAGTTCGCTCTCTTGTTGCTCTTGGCTCTTGCATTTGCCCATTTGTCCCACAGCCATGTGGATCCCATACACAATGGACTGATGGACTATAGCTAGCCTGATGCTCAATTGGACTATGACCTAACATGGAACAGAAACTCTGGACACGGGCTCTGATTCTAGCCCAACTGAAACCAAAGCTACACTTCTTCTTTGGTGGAATTAAGGGAAATGGGACCTTGGAAACTCAGGGATTTAATTCCATGCAAATTAAAATCCCTCATTCTCCCATGCAAGTCTCAGAAAATCCTTTTTCTTGAAAGAAGCCCACTCCCACTAGCAACAGGTGGGGAAGAGGAACTCTCCCTATCAATAACATTATGACCCAGAGAGTCCATTTCTGGGTATATTATTTTTAAAAATATATTTTATTGATTTTTTTACAGAGAGGAAGGGAGAGGGATAGAGAGTTAGAAACATCGATGAGAGAGAAACATCGATCAGCTGCCTCCTGCACACCTCCTACTGGGGATGTGCCCACAACCAAGGTACATGCCCTTGACTGGAATCGAACCTGGGACCTTTCAGTCTGTAGGCCGATGCTCTATCCACTGAGCCAAACCCGTTAGGGATGGGTATATTATTTTTTAAAAAAACCAAAACAGTAACCTGAAAGAATATATGCACCCCCATGGAAGCATTATTTAATTTTTTAAGTATATTTTATTGATTTCAGAAATCAAGGGAGAGGGAGAGAGAGATAGAAACATCAATGATGAGAGAGAATCATTGATCGGCTGCCTCCTGCACAACCATTACTAGGGATCTAGGAATTGAGTCCACAACCTGGTCATGTGCCCTCACTGCGAATCTAACTGTGACCTCCTGGTTCATAGGTCGATGCTCAACCACCGAACCATACCAATAGAGCATGCATGCATTATTTGCAATAGCCATAATATGGAAGCAACCCTATTGCCCATCAGTAGATGAGTGGATAAAGAAGTGGTGAGATATATATAATGGAATATTACTCAGCCATAAAAAGACTGAAATCTTACCATTTGCAACAACATGGATAGACATAGAGGGTATTATGTTAAGTGAAATAAGTCAGTCAGAGAAAGACAAATACCATATGATTTCACTTATATGTGGAATCTAAAGAACAATATAAATAAATAAATAGATAGATAGGTAGATAGATAGATAACAGAAACAGACTTATAAATACAGAGAACAGACTGATGGCTTCCAGAGGGAAGGGAGATTGTAGGACTGGGTGAAAAGGATGAAGGGATTGAGAACTGCAGATTGGCAGTTACAAAATAGTCATGGGGATGTAAAGTACAGCATAGGGAATATAGTCAATAATAGTGTAATAACTGTTTATGGTGCTAGGTGGGTACTGGAAATATCAGAGGGAACACTTGGTAAAATGTACAATTATCTATCCACTATGCTATACACCTAAAACTAATTTAAAATAATATTGGATGTAAACTACTTGAAAAATAATTTTTTTAAAAGGAGACCTGGTCATAAAAATAAATAAAATAAATAAAAGTAAGAAGACAAACTTAAGCTTGGCCCCAGGCTTATCTAGGCAATTATCATTTTCCTGGGTAGGTTTGGAACCTGAGATTTTTCAGTGTGGTTGTCCATGCATCCTTCATGGTGGGGCACTAAGATCCTTTCTGGACATTCAGAAAGAGAAAATCTTTATCCTCTGAGGATGGTGATGAGAAACTGGTGACAAAAATGGGGAATATTCTGTGACTTGAGTAGTCCTGGCATTTTTGGCCAAAGAAATTGGCGTTAACAGAAAAGTCTCAGATACCCTTCTAGTGAACATCTTCTAACACTCCACTCTTCAAAACTGTGATCTCAAGTTGTGTTAAGGGAATAGAAAAAGGATTAAAATAAATGTACTATTCAAGGTATAATGAAAGTAATACAAGTTCACTCTTAACAATTTTCTTTCCTTTCTTGCGTTAGCTGCTAATAGCCAACAATGCATCATTTGGTATCAACGGATGCATTTCAATGAACCTGATAGAGATCAGGAAGTACAATTGATTACTGTTAACAAGGTCAAGGGGACAAAAAGATTGTTACTATGGTGTGCAAATGAATATTAGTCTAATACTCAGCTGAACATATGTATGCATCAGGTTATTTTGTGTGTGTGCTCAAATCCATATTCTAGAGGTTGTATTTAATACTGCTCACTTGTCATATAGTCATGTTTTTTTTATTAGCAATTGTTCATAAGAGAAGGCAGTAGATACAGTCGTTAAGATTGTAAACTTTGAAGTCCAGGGCGCAAATCTAGTTTCTGCCACTTTCTGGTAGTGTGATCTGGGCAGGTCTCTGAGAGTCTCTGAGCCTCCATCTTCACATAGCACACATTGCACCGGGTTATAGTGAGAGGGGAATAAGGTCATGCATGTAAATGGATTAGAAGAATGTTTGGTGTATAGTAAGTGCTCTCCAACTGGCAGGTGCTGTGATACTGCTATTATTACATTCTTCTCATTATTAAGTGATGGGCTCAAATGAAAGAATATTATTTATTAAAGTCCCGCAAAGAGCATCATGACTTCTAAGAATATTTTTGACACTTGAGCAAGTTTGAGAAAGATTCCCCTCGTATAGCATAACTGTGCCTGAATCCAATAAATTATACCTTAGATGTAAATTAGACTAAAAGTAAACCTTTGGATAAACAAAATCCACACCCAAAGGTCAGAGGATTATGAAATTCAGTATCGCCAGGAAGAGTAAATATTACTGCTGCATTACAGCTGCGTTTCCATGATCACACTAGCTCCGTGTGAAAGGGAAGAAACAGAAGTCGGTGTTTTTCTGGTTTCATTCCCACACACTTTCTAGGAACTTCACTCCCCATCCCATACCCACACAGTCCCATATGTCCTCTCCCCTGTCACCACCGCCTACTTCCCTGCTGTAAAGAGGGGGTTGGAGGCTCTGGAAAACCAAGAAGATATCTCAGAATTCTCTGGGATTTGGTACTCATGGCCACCACATGTCTCCCACTTCTTTTTGTGTAGAGCTTGCCCTGGGTATATATACTGTCATGGTGAATGGCCATCAAAAGCAAGACTCCTACTGGCACTGCCAAAAGTATGACTGGTGGCCAGAGGATCCATGCACAGGCTGCCAGCCAATAAGGAAGGTGCTGTCTTCCAATGCTGCAGAAGCCAGGGTGCTGCCAAAGCTGTTGGCACTGAGGTTGCTGGCATATTATAATAAAGTTCTTTTTATTTTCACTTGTTCCTTTATTAAACCTCCCCTATTGTAAGATTCAGACATGGTTTCATTCAGGGACTGGGCTAGATGATATCTGTGGGAGACACTGCTAGGCTCATAATCTAGCCAAACCCCTTACACTGGCCCTATGACCCTTCAATCAAATTAGGTGCCACCCTTTTAAATTTGGATAATTTATTTCTCAGGAGCTATCTTGATGCTTATGCCTTATCAAACCTCCTGATGTGCACAGCCAATCATGCCTGACTTTTAGAGTAAACACCACTTAAGTTGATCATGGTGGTCTTTATTATGGTGGGATAGTCAGAATAAAGGAATAGGGACAGGGAAGTGAAGTTCATTGAGTAGTTCAGCTTTTCGGGCATTAGTGAATACCCACTATGTGTTTCACAACAATCTTGAAGGCTGCCATTGCTATACTCATTTTACTGGTATTATACTCCATTTTGCTAATTCCCAGTCAGTTAAAGCAACAGGATCAAGGTCACACAGACAATAAATGACAGAATTAGAATGTGGAGCCAAGTCTCCTCCTCCAATTGTCCCTACCTGCGGTAATAGTCTGTGCTTTGTCACTAGGAGTGATTATATTTGGCCCTAGGGGATTAGGGGGAGATGTATAAGAGGACACAAGCACACACATTAGATTCTATAGCATTATATCTTTACAACCGACTGTGGCCGCTCTCTAACCTGGAGGTCAGCAAACTATGGCCTTATTGCCTACAACCTGGTTTTGTAAATAAAGTTTTATTGGAACACAGCTCATTCATTCACCCACCTACATATGGTCTACAACTGTAGAGATGAGCGGTTGTCACAGAGACCATATACCTGAAAGCCTAAATCATTTGCTTTCTGACCCTTTAAAGAAAAGTTTGGCAACCCCTGCTAACCCATGAAAATGTTCCATTGGGTTCAGAGATATCTTGGTTACCAAATTATATTCCCCAGCCCTATTCCTTCTAGAACCGTGGTCAGCAAACTGTGGCTCGCAAGCCACATGTGGTTCTTTGGCCCCTTGAGTGTGGCTCTTCCTAAGCCTTAGGAGTACCCTAATTAAGTTAACAACAATGTATCTACCTATATAGTACTGTTGATATTTGGTTCTGTTGACTAATGAGTTTGCCGACCACTGACCTAGACGAGGCTCAACTGGGCTGACTGGGCACTTCAAGTCTCTGCCACGTATCTGTTCCATGCCAGTAGGCTACCTCAGGAATGTCCTCATGGAGATGACAGAAACACAAGAAAGAGCAAGGCCTCTCAAGTTGTAGACTTAGAAGCATCATACTTATACTTCTGCTTCATTCTATTACCCAAAGCCAGGCACATGGTCAAGTCCAGAGACAGAGGCAGAGGACACTTCAAAGTTAAATGCCCAAGGAGGTAGATGCAGAGAGGGTAAAAGATCATTCAACCCATCAGCAAGACCTATCAATTCTACCTTAGAAATACTTTCCACACCTGTCCACTACTCCTTCTATCTTATTGCTACCACCACTTCAGTTCACCATGATCTCTCTTACCTATCACCACCTGACTGCTCTGTCCAAATCGTTCTTGTCCATTCCTTCTCAGACCATTCTCAATGCAGCACCGAGAATAAACTTAAAAAGAAAACCTGCTCTGACCACTCATTTAATTAAGTCTGCCAAATGGTTTCCTATTGTTCTCAGGATAAAGGTGAAAATCCTGACTAAGGCCTGAATTGTTTTCAATTTTCAATTAAGGGGTTATTTTAAAGCAAATAGGTGAACCTGGTGAAAGGGAGAAAGAGAGTGAAGAGGGAGTGTGGGAAAGAGAGGCTTTGCAATGACTTCCATGTGAGGACAGCCTGGGACCCCTTTCTCCAACCTCATCTCCTTCCATCCCTTCTTTCACTTTATGGTTGGAACACATCATAATTCCCCAACTTGTACAGTATTTCAAGCCTCTGGGGTCTTACTTGGACTGCTCTGTGTCCAAGTAGAGTTCTTTATCCCTCGTTTTGGTATAGAGTCAAAATCCTCTGCCTTTCTCCTTTCCTTCTTCCAGGGAAAAAGAAGAGAGGAGAAGAGCCCTGATTGGTTTGGCTCAGTGGAGAGAGCTGAGGACTGAAGGGTCTCAGGTTTGATTCCAGGAGAGAGAGAGAGAGAGAGAGAGAGAGAGAGAGAGAGAGAGAGAGAGAGAATATGAGGGGGAGAGGGGATGAGATGGTTTTTAGCAAAGGCCAGCTTAGGAGTACCCTAATAAAGTTAATAACAATGTACCTACCTATATAGTTTAAGTTTAAAAAATTTGGCTCTCAAAAGAAATTTCAATCGTTGTACTGTTGATATTTGGCTCTGTTGAC
Source organism: Myotis daubentonii (assembly GCF_963259705.1). Taxonomy (NCBI): domain Eukaryota; kingdom Metazoa; phylum Chordata; class Mammalia; order Chiroptera; family Vespertilionidae; genus Myotis; species Myotis daubentonii. The sequence goes on along the minus strand of NC_081861.1, from coordinate 44,074,302 downwards.
TAATGAGTTTGCTGACCACTGTTCTAGAACCATAAGAAATCTGAAGAAGATCTAGTCCTGTGTTTGGAGGGAAAAATCATCAACCAAAAGTAGCTTCAGAGCACTAGGTCAGGAAGAATAGCACTATAGTGCTATTCTGTTAAACTGAATGTGAGCACTACTCATATATTTAGGCTGTACTTGTGCCTGGATCCTCTCATCAGTAGGTGAAACAAGCTGTGACACATCCATACAATGAAATACTACTCAGCAATAAAAAGGAACTATTTCTCTGTGTAACATTGTGGATATATCTCAAGGGCCTTCTGCTGAGAGGGAAAAAAAACACAAACTCAAAAGGCGACATATTGTATTATTCTATTTACATGACATTATGGGGAAAAATAGAACTACAGGGACAGAAATCAGATCAAAGGTTTCCAGAAGCTGGAATGGAGTGAAAGGGTTGATACAAAAGTTGTGGGAAGCAGAATTTTGACCCCTATGACCTCAATTCTGGTTTTATGCCGATGAATATGTTATAGTACATGGCAAAGGTGAGTTTGCAGTTGTAATTAAGGTTATTAATCCGTTAACCTTAAAACAGCTAGATAAACCTGGATTATGTGATCATAAGAGCTCTTAAAAGCAGAAGAGGAAGGCAGAGAGATTGGAGGCACAGGAAGGATTCAACCTGCTGTTGCTAGCTTGATGATGGAGAGGCTCAAGTGTCAAAGACAGGGGGACCTCAGTCCTAGAGCCACACAGAACTGAATGTGCCAACCCCCGAGTAAGCTTGAAAGTAGGTTTTTATTCAGACCTCCATGAAGGAATTCAACCTGGGCAAAATTTTTCCAGCCTTATGAAACCTTGAGCAAAGATCCCAGCCACACCATTCTGGGCTTCTGACATACAGAAGTGTGAGATAATAAATGGAGTTGTTTTACACCAATAAGTCTGTGGTCATTTGTTTGGGCAGCAATAGAAAACTAATACAAAAGAGCACGAAGACACTCTTTTGGAGAGAGGAAAGACTCTATCATTTTGATGACATTTTAATTTTTTCCAGCTTTATTGCGATGTAATTGACATATAACATCATGTAAGTTGAAGGCATACAATATGATGATCTGATACACCGATTGTAAAATGATTGTCATGTCACTTGATGACTAGTGCTATGCACAAAAATAAAGCAAGGAAGGGAGATAGGAAATATGGATGGGAAAAAACTTAAAATAGAGTAGTCAGGGAATGCCTCACTGAGAAAGTGGCATTTGAGCAGAAACCTTTATAGGTGAGCAAGGAAGCCATGCTTCTATCTGGTATGAAAGTACTCCAGCAAACACACACACACACACACACACACACACACACACACACACACACACACACACATCTATGCGAAAGCCTTGCTTTGTCTAGGAAAGCAAGGAGCTCAATGTGGCTGAAGCTCAGTGGGAGTAGTAGAGGAGAGTGATGGGGAGTTACTCTCTTACATTACCTTATAGGGTAATGTGAGGATTTTTGTCTTTTACTGTGAGTGCTGGTCACAAGAGATTTTTGAATAAGAGAACGATTTTAAGAGGGTCACTTGAGCTGCCAAGTAGATAATAAAATGTAAGGGAGCAAGGACAGAAATAACATGACCAGTTTTAAGACCAAATAAGAAAAAGACTAAAGTTTCCTTCTTTGAATTATGGCTAAGAGAAGTGAAAATTCGGTTTTTATTAAACAGTAAAATGACACTGTGGTTCTATTCCTTTCTTTTCTTTTCTTTAAGTAAAAAATAGTTCTGTGTGGCAGAGTCCTCATGAAACAGTCCAGTTCAGCTAGGTGCTTTGTTAGAGACCTGAAGAAGTAGGGTTGTTGCATTGCATCACAATGATATTGCAAGCTAATAATCTGCAGATTATATGACTTGTCTGGGCCCACATTTTACATTAACCTCTGCCTATCCCAAGCCTCCAACCTTTTTAGGACAGGCTAGAAATCTCTAGTCCTTAGATGGCAAATTCCTGTCACCCCTAACACCATTCTCCCAACAAAGACAAATCATCGCTGCTTACAATACACTATTGAGCGTGGAACTAGTTTCAGAATGCTTCTCAGCCATGTTATTTTAGACAGCCATGGTGATTCATTAGAATGGACACCAAGATTAAACGTGTTTAGCATCACTAGTCTCACAGCTGCCACATTACTTAATGCTTCAGGGCATCTGCGTGAGAGAATGAAATGTGGCTGATACCCAACCATGCTCTGCTCTTCATGGGCTGGATCTGTGTCTTTTTCTAAATCAGATGAAGGCACTGTATCGGCTGGCAGCAGCCCTGTCCTAGGGGAATAAGCAGGGGGTCACTTAGTATAATTGGTGCAAGGAGAGAGAGAGAGAGAGAGAGAGAGAGAGAGAGAGAGAGAGAGAGAGAGAGATGACTGGAAGCATTCATCTTTGAAGAATGGCTAAGATTTGATTTTTTCTCTACCTATTTTAAATAGACAATGATTTGTATGATGACAAGGTTAGGGTGAAATGGGTCTAACTATGCTAGATGTAAGGAGAGAGCTGTAGAAGCAGGATTATAAAGATGAGATTTGGCCTTGCCTAACTGAGATGTTGATATAAGTGGTTATTTGCCTCTGCCTCTTGCCAACTAACTAAAGCCAACATTGGCTTCTCAGCAGGTTGAATGTTGTATTCCTCTCTGTTTGATAAATTGAAATATAACATAAAACCAAGAGCAGTTTTCGACTTATTGATGCATTTTTACTCATTGTTTACTTATATCCTGTGTTAAAGAAACACACGTATGATATTCTGGTACTACACACTTCAGTGGTTCTCAACCTGGGCTGCACATTAGAATCACCTGGGAATCTTTTTAAAATCCTGATTTCTGGGCCTCATCCTCCGGAAATTCTGTTTCTTTGTTACTAATGTTGTAGCCTCACCCCATAACAAAGAAACAGAATTTCTGGAGGATGAGGCCCAGAAATCAGGATTTTAAAAAGATACCCAGGTGATTCTAATGTGCAGCCAAGGTTGAGAACCACTGCACTAGATAATTAAGTGCTAAATGATTCATAGTGCCACAGTTCCCCAGGTGATTCTGATTGACATAACTTGGCTGAGACACATGGAGCCTAAAGAGTAAGTCATCTGGCCTGGAGGGGGAAATCAAACCAGAACAGTTATGAACTAGCTTTCAAGTTCAACAAATAAGACTGTTCACTACCCACCTATGGACCTGGAGGTCACAGTTCAATTCCCGGGTTGTGGGCTCAATCCCCAGTGTGAGGCATGCAAGAGGCAGCCAATCAATGATTCTCTCTTATCATTGATGTTTCTGTCTCTTCTCCCTCTCCCTTCCTATCTGAAATCAATAAAAATATATTATTAAAAAAGACTGCTCACCTGTCCCTTACTGGTATATAAGGACATCCTGACATTCCCCATACTGTAATGAGAAGCTCTTGCTAAATGAGGATGTATTGGACTACAAAAGTTTCAACTGAATAAATGCAGAAAAAATGGAAGAGCAAAACTTCAGCCCCAAAGCTGAGGCCATTCCAAGGAGAAACTGTTTAATGCTCGTGCTCTGGTAAGATACCAGTAACAAAGGCTGCCAGTCACAGAACTCTCTGATGAGGCTTACTCTTAGCCGGTTTCATTAAGAAGAATTGTCATTTGATGGAAATCCTTATTTCCCCACCTGCCTTGCTTTCTATAATCCCCTTCATCATTTGAGTTGCTTTTCCCTACATGTTCTCTAACTCTATTATTCCTGCCTTATACTGGGACCAGAACAACAATAAAACAGCTCAGGCGCAGACACCTCAAGAATTTATGGATAAGTAGGGTGACTACTTACTAATTATTTTTCTCCTACATTTCTTAATGATATTCAAAATTTTTTGATTATTTCAGCCAAAACAACACTTGGCCAGATGTCTTCAGCGAACAGTCTATAAGGACTTTTGGCTCCCTTTCCTAGGGTGTAACAGCTCTGAATTCATCATTTTAAAACATGCTTGAAGAGGTAGAGAAATAAGGAAATTGGAGCGGTGGAAATATAGATGTGATTTGAAAAATCAACTTGAATAGAGATAAGTTGTTGAGAACATTCATTTGGGTGACTATGTGGAGAAAAACATCTCATATGTTAATAATCCTTTATGATTTAAAAGGGTCTCTCATATCCTATCTAATAAAAGAGAAACATGGTAATTAGCCATACATCCGCTACCCTTCCCATTGGCTAATCAGGATGATATGCAAAGTAACTACCAGCCAAGATGGCCGCCAGCAGCCAGGCAGCTTGAAGCTAACATGAGGCTTGCTTGCTTCAGTGACGGAGGAAACCAACGTTCCCCACCTGCCTTGCCGGCCTCTGAGCTTGCAGTTTGAAACATTGTTACAAATATAGAAGCTAAACAAAACCCCAGAAACCTGCTTTCAGCCAGCTGGGATCTCAGAGCTGGAGTTGATACAGAGTTTCGATTATAGAACCCAAACAAACCAGATACCTGCTTTCAGCAGCAGAGGCCTCAGAGTTGGAGCCAGAGCTAAAGCTGGCCCAGAATTTAAAAAAAAGAAAAAAAGGAGCAGTTGGGAGCTTCAGTCATCTGCCAGCCTGAAAACAGCCCTCAGCCCCTCACCCAGACTGGCCAGGCACCCCAGTGGGGACCCCCACCCTGAAGGATGTGTGACCAGCTGCAAACAGCCATCATCCCCTCACCCAGGCTGGCCAGGCACCCCAGTGGGGACCCCACCCTGATCCAGGACACCCTTCAGGGCAAACCAGCCAGACCCCACCCATGCACCAAACCTCTATCCTATATAGTAAAAGGGTAATATGCCTCCCAGCACCGGGATCAGCGTGACAGGGGGCAGTACCCAAACCCCCTGATCGCCCTGCGGCTCTGTGTGTGACAGGGGGCGGGGCCACAACCTCCCTATCCGCCCTGCTCTGTTCATGACAGGAAAAGGCGCCCCAACCCCCTGATTGACCCTGCTCTGTGCGTGACAGGGTATGGAGCCCCAACCCCCCTGATGGGCCCTGCTCTGTGCGTGACAGGGGATGGCGCCGCAACCTCCCCATCGACCCTGCCTTGAGTGTGACAGGGGGCGGTTCCCCAACCCCCCAATTGGCCCTACCCTGAGCATGACTGAGGGTGGCATTGCAACCTCCCAATCCGCCCTGCTCTGTGCATGACAGGGGCCAGCGCCCCAACTCCCCAATCGGCCCTGCTCTGAGCCCAACCAGGGGCTGCACCTAGGGATTGGGCCTGCCCCCTGCCACCAGGGAGCAGGCCTAAGCCAGCAGGTCGTTATCGCCCGAGGGGTCCCAGACTGCGAGAGGGCACAGGCCAGGCTGAGGGACCCCCCCCTCCCTCCGGAGTGCACAAATTTTTGTGCACCAGGCCTCTAGTATATATACACACATATATGTTTTTTTCATTGTTGAGAGTATAAGTCTCTCATTTCCACCACCCCACTTTATCCCTCTCTACCCAGCCCCTATCTACCCACCCCCAGGTCTTTACCACCCTATTGTCTGTGTCCGTGAGCTATGCATATAAGTATATAAGTTCTTTGTTTTAGCTCTCCTCACCACCACCACCACCACCACCCCACATCGAGGTATATCAGTCTGTTCCATGCCTCCATGCTTCGGGTCTTATTTTGTTGGTCAATTCATTTTCATTAGTTTTCACTTTTCCCATATATTTACACATAACCCTCACAATAACTCTGAAGAGAAAAGTGAGTGCATTTTTCTAATACTACATGGTAATTATGTAATGAAGGTGGTATTATAACAGAAACCTGGCTCCTTATTTCATGTTTTACTGCTTTATTATTTGTTAGGATTCCCTCTAGGGCCTAGGCAATCTTGACATCCCAAAACAAATTGTATATTTTAGAAAAGGTTTTATTTGAAAGAAAAATATATAAAAATTTGAATGGTAAATTTATTTTTATTTATTTATTTATTTATTTTTATTTTTTTAATTAAATCTTTATTGTTCAGATTATTACATTTGTTCCTCTTTTCCCCCCCCCCATATCTCCCCTCCTCCCATTTCCCGCCCCACCCTCCGCCCTCACTCCCCACCCACTGTCCTCATCCATAGGTGCACGATTTTTGTCCAGTCTCTTCCCACATCTCCCACACCCCTTTCCCCCCCAAGAATAGTCAGTCCATTCCCTTTCTATGTCCCTGATTCTATTATAATCAACAGTTCATTCTGTTCATCAGATTATTTATTCACTTGATTCTTAGATTCACTTGTTGATAGATGCATATTTGTTGTTCATAATTTGTATCTTTACCTTTTTCTTCCTGTTCCTCTTCTTAAAGGATACCTTTCAGCATTTCATATAATCCTGGTTTGGTGGTGATGAACTCCTTTAGCTTTTCCTTATCTGTGAAGCTCTTTATCTGACCTTCACTTCTGAATGATAGCTTTGCTGGATAAAGTAATCTTGGTTGTAGGTTCTTGGTATTCATCACTTTGAATACTTCTTGCCACTCCCTTCTGGCCTGCAAAGTTTCTGTTGAGAAATCAGCTGACAGTCGTATGGGTATTCCCTTGTAGGTAACTGAGTTTCTTTCTCTTGCTGTTTTTAAGATTCTCTCTTTATCTTTTGCTCTTGGCATTTTAATTATGATGTGTCTTGGTGTGGTCCTCTTTGGATTCCTTTTGTTTGGGGTTCTCCACACTTCTTGGACCTGTAAGTCCATTTCTTTCACCAGGTGGGGGAAGTTTTCTGTCATTATTTCTTCAAATAGGTTTTCAATATCTTGCTCTCTCTCATCTTCTGGCACCCCTATAATTCTGACGTTGGTGCGCTTGAAGCTGTCCCAGAGGCTCCTTACACTATCCTCGCATTTTTGGATTCTTTTTTCATTTTGCTTTTCCGGTTGGGTGTTTTTTGCTTCCTCGCATTTCAAATCATTGACTTGATTCTTGCGCTCCTCTGGTCTGCTGTCGGGCGTCTGTATAATATTCGTTATTTCAGTCCATGTATGCTTAATTTCTAGTTGGTTCCCCAATATAAGATCGAGGGTCTTATTAGTTTTCGTATAGATCTCATTAAGTTTATTGGCAGCTTCTAAACAGTTCTTGAGAGACCTTAAAAGTGTGGTTCTGAACTCTATATCTTCCATTGACAATTTTGTCCTGTTTCTTTGCCTCCGCATTTTGTTATGCTTCCTTGGTGCACCCCCTAGTGGTCTTTGTTCGCAGTCTTATAGTTAAACCTTGATTGTTGTAGCTAATACCAGGGAGGGTTTGACCTCCAGGCCAAGTGGCTATGAGAATCAGCTGTGTCAGCAGTGAGAGAACTTCTGTCCTCTAGGGAGGTGCTAATCTAGCCTTTGCCTGAGGCTATCCGGCAAATGCCTCTGTGCAGGGCTTGGGCGGGGCGGGTCGCACAGGATCAACAGGGTGGGCCGGAGAGAGCAGTTATGGCGGCTCTCAGTCCTGTCCCCAGGGGCTCTGCCTCTCTGAGTCCCAGCACCTGCTGCAAAGCTGGGAGAGAAAGCTGCACTCGCTCTGACCGAAGCCAGACAGTCCCGCTTCTCCCGTTTGAGTCTGGGTCCCTAAAGACTCGCCTGTATCTGGAGCTCAGAGTCTGCGACTCCCTCCCGATTGAAAACGCCAACCGCGCCCTCCGCTACCAGCTTGCTCCGCGCACTCCGCACCTCAGAATTTGACCTCAGCACTGCGCCTCCTCTGAGTGTCCGTATGCGTTTCTCTTTCCTCCTAGTTGTAGGACTTCCACTCAGCCAGCGTTCCTGTGGTTCTGGGTGATGTCCGTTCTGTCTTTTAGCTTCACTTTTGAAGTAGTTGTTCAAAGCAGCAAACTCCGGCGTTAACCTATGTCGCCATCTTGGTTCTCCTGAATGGTAAATTTATGAAGAATTTTATGAGACAAGGTAACCAATGGAGTAGGCATGATAAAATGCTTATCCCACTCAAATCTGAAGAAAATATAGGACTCTTTTTGTGACTGTCCATATTGGAAATTTAATCATTTCGAGCTCTAAAACCTTAGTGGTCAAAAAAATACAAGAGCCCTAGCTGGTTTGGCTCAGTGGATAGAGCGTCAGCCTGCAGACTGAAGGGTCCTGGGGTGGATTCTGGTCAAGGGCACATGCCCCAGTTGCGGGCTCGATCTACAATGGGGTGTGTGCAGGACGCTGCTGATCACTGATGCTCTCTCATCATTGATGTTTCTATCTCTCCTTCTCCCTTCCTCTCTAAAATCAATAAAAATATTTTTTTAAAAAAAATACTACAGAGGACCTAAGGGGAATTTTTCTAGGTGTACCGGTTAATAATTTGGATTTTGTAATCAAAGAAAACACAATAATTTCAAGAGAAACATCAAAAGTGTTTTATTCAAAGTAATGTCCATCGCTAGATACACCTTTCCCCCACCTTTCAGGTAATTTGTGGACACCGTCCCAATAGAACTTTCCTTGTTTTGCGGCAAACCATTCAGAGACCCAATTTTCCACTTCTTCGTACATTTTGAAGTGCTGCTCAGAAAGTGCGTGTGCCATGGATCAGAACAAGTGGTCATCTGAAGGAGCAAGGTCTGGTGAATAAGGTGGGTGGGTTAATACTTCCCAGGCAAGATCTTTTAACCTGTCTTTAACTGGTTTTGAAGTTTGTGATGGTGCATTATCATGAAGCAAAATTACTTTGCCATCTTCTGGCCCATTCTGGTGTTTCACTATCAAAGCGTGGTTCAAATTGCCCTGGATGTTCTTTGCCTTTCACATCGAAATCATCGCTTTTAAAGCATTTAAACCAGCGTTCACAAGTATTTTGAGATGGAGAATGTTCACGATAAGCTTCCTGAAGTATACGATAACTTTCAGCAACACTTCTGTTCAAAATAAAGTAATGAATTAAAACTACCCGCAAATGCTCTTTTTTTTGGCACAAAATTCAACATTTTTAAGCATAAAAATATCTATGATGTTAACACCTTCAGAAAATTTGACATATGAAGTTTTGAAGCTTGTTGTCAATACAACAAAAAAGCATAATATCGAATTGCACATATATCAACATATGTGTAACTCCATCTATTGGGAAAAAAATCCGCATTATTAACTGGTACACCTAGTACTTAAATAAGAGCTGCAGGGTCAATGGGGGGGGAAAAAAGGTACATCTGCATAACTTTCAACAATAAAGATAAATTATAAAACAAAAAATAGGTAAGAGCTGCAATTGTCAGAAACAGCTACAAATGGAGGACTTTTATAATTCTACTTGGTCTGTGGTGAAAGATACTTTCATTTGATGCTGGGAGCTGATCTTTATCAGTCATATTACTTTATGAGCCATTTGCTTTGCAAGAAAGTATTTTTTCAATTTCTTTATTGATTAAGATATTATATATGTGAAGAAGGTATTTTTTTCTCTTTTAATGGAATGAAATGGTACAAGGTTAAGGCTCACTATAAAACAGGAATGCAGAAACAACATTAGCCCATAGTTTAAACTTGCCACTGTAGAAATTATAAAGCAGAAAAATATAAATATGTAATGAAGTCTATTACCCACTGAAAAACTCTGAAAAGACCTTGATATAGTTAAGACTATCAACTTTAATGAACTATTCAAATTCACTAAAACATGCAAATGAAAGAAAGCATTGTATATTTCACAGTTCTTCACATTTCAACTGACCAAAAGGTTTTGAAATCAAGAATATACATAGAAGAGCAGTCTTTCTTTCTACCAATATGATGATCAATGCTTCTCTCTCATCATTGATGTTTCTATGTCTCTCTCCCTCTCCCTTCCTCTCTGAAATCAATTAAAAAATATATTTCTTAAAAAGGTCTTTGTGGTTATCAATTTGTAGTCTATTCTGTGAATGTCCAAATCTGAAACTATAAAAACTAGCTTTTTTATTACTCTTAGTCATCTGCTTTGGGAAAGTACAAAAATCCTGGGGATTGTTTTTTTTATTACTAACATGCTATGGATAGATCTATAATGTCAATTGATAGTTAAGACAATTATCTGAAATAATTCAGACAAAAAGCTCACTCTTGCCTGCATTTATGAAACATTTTACTCTGTTTTTTGGTGCTCAAGTTGCAGCAGTGATGATAATAAATTTGATGTTAAGTTCTCTATACCTTAGAAAATTAGCATTAGAAGTGGGACAGGGGTGAGCATCTATTAACCACCTGATTTCATAAGTAAGGAACTCAAGCCCAGAGAGGTGAAATGACTTGTCCGATAACACAGAACTAAATGTTGGCACAATTGGAATACAACTAAGTCTCCAGTTTTCTAGTGTAGTTTACTTTTGACTTCAAGAGACTATCTCAAGTTTCAACTGGTTATTGCCAAAAGTATATGATTCCTGTTGTATAAAACTTTCTGATTTTAAAGTGAGTGCCTGGTAGGTATACTTGACACCTGGTAGGTGCCCCCCGTTCAGTGCTAGTTAACTTATATTATTTGGAAGAATTGACATCATTGCAATAATGAGTCTTCCAAACAATGAACAATAGAAATCTCTCCATTTATTGTTTTAGAGAGTATTTAGCTTCTTTTGTCAGCTAAGTAAGATCAATTCTCTCTGATAACACGTTTTATTTTTTTGTTTTAAATATATTTTTATTGATTTCAGAGAGGAAGGGAGAGGGAGAAAGAGATAGAAACATCAGTGATAAGAATCATTGATCAGCTGCCTCCTGCATGCCCCCTACTGGTGATCGAGCCTGCAACCCCAGCATGTGCCCTGACTAGGAATCCAGCCATGACCTCCTGGTTCATAAGTTGACACTCAACCACTGAGTCACACGGGTCAGGCTGATAACACGTTTTTCTTGGCCTCAAACTATTACAGTTTTGCAGAACAGTTTCTAGGCCTTCCTGCTTTATCTCTCTCTCTTTAAGATTAAATGATAACCAGTAAAATTCAAGGAAAGTACAATGTGTTCATTTAAGAGAGATCTGTTACTTGGCTCAAAATTAACATAGAAATGCCAACAAGACAGTTACATGACATTCACTGTTGAAAGCTTTTCAGGAAAAATATTATAAGCTGACATTTAATTTTAACAGCTTTATTAGAGTATAATTTGACATGCAATAAATGGAGTACATTTAAATTGTACAATTTTATAAGTTTTGACACATGCATAGAATCATTACCATAATCAACATAGTGAACAATGTTCACTATCACCCAAAAAAGTTCCCGGTGCTCCTCTGAAATCTTTTCCTCAAGCTCAACCCTTGTCTCCCACATTCCTAGGCAATCACTGATTTGCTCTCAGTCACTACATATTAGTTTGCATATTCTAATATTTTATATATACATGGAATCATACATCTAAACTATTTTTGTCTAGAGCATGTCACTCAGCATAATTATTTTGAGATTCATTCAAGTTTTTGCATGTAACAAAAGTTCATTTTTTCAGCAGTCAGCAGTATTCCATTGTATAGATATATCACAATTTGTTTATCCTTTCGTCTGTTGGTGGGTATTTAAGATGTTTCCTATTTGGGGCTATTTTATAAATACAGATGACATGAACATTTGTGTACAAGTATTTGTATTCCCATATGCTTTACTTTTTCTTGAATTATTACTTAAGAGTTGAATGGATGTGTCATACTATGCTATGTGTGTGTTTAATGTTTTAAGAAGCTACCAAACTTGTTTCCAAAGTGTTTGCATCATTTTACATTTCCATAAGCCGTATATGAGCGTCCCAGTCCCCCTCCACATTCTTGTCAACATTTGGTATGGTCGGTCATTTTCATATTTGCAATTCTAATAGATGCGTAGTAGTATCTTATCATAGTTTTAATTTTCATTTCTTCAATGTCAATGGCTAATGATGAGCATCTTTTGCATGTGTCTATTTGCCATTCATATATTTTCTTTAGTGAAGTCTAGTCATATCTTGCCAGTATTAAATTAGGTTGTTTGTTTTCTTATAATTCGGGCTTGAGAGTTCTTTAGATAATCTGCATGCAAATCTTTATCATCTATATGCAAAATTTTCACTCAGTCAGTGGCTTGTCTTTACATTCTTTTAACAGTGTCTTCCTTTTTTTTTTCTTTTAAAAGTATCTCATTTCATCTTCGCAACAATATCTTGTGAACAACACGACTACTGTTATTACAATTTTGAGGACAAGGTAAACAAGGCTCAAAGAAGTTAAATAATTTACTCAAAATCACAGAGCTGGAACAATATCTTTCAAAGAGCAGAATTTTTTAATTTTGATAGTCTATTTTATCAATTTTTTATTTTATGGGTTGTACATTTGGTGTCTTATCTAAGAAGTCTTTGCTAATCCAAGAATACAAAATTTGCTATATTTTCTTTTAGAAGTTTTATATATTCAGGTTTTATATTTTGGTCTATGATCCATTTTGAGTTAATCTTCACATATAATAAAAGGGGTAGACCTGTAATCCATTGTTGAAAATCAGCTATCCATATGTGTGTGGGCTTATTTCTGAACTCTATTCTCCAGTAATCTAAGTGTTTATAAAGATAAACTAGTATAAAGACATTAGTGCCATAAAGTTTTGATTAGTGTAGATTTATGAGTTTTGAAAACAGATATCCTTCAACTTTGTACTTTTTTACAAAGTTGTTTTTATCTATTCTAGATCCTTTATATTTACATATGAATTTGAATAAATATGGATCTATACATCAATTTGGAGAAAATTGACTAAATGACAAAATTGAGTCTTCTGATCTATGAACACCATTTATCTTTATTTATTTTTTTAATAAATCTTTATTGTTCTGATTATTACAGTTGTTGTTCTTTTGTCCCCCCATAGCTCCCCTCCAACCAGTTCCCAACCCACCCTCTGCCTTTAAACCCCCCACTGTCCTCATCCATAGGTGTACAATTTTTGTCCAGTCTCTTCCCACACCCCCCACACCCCTTTTCCCCCTGAGAATTGTCAGTCCATTCCCTTTCCATGTCCCTGATTCTATTATATTCACCAGTTTACTCTGTTCATCAGATTTTTTATTCACTTGATTTTTAGATTCACTTGTTTAGATATGTATTTGTTGTTCATAAAATTTATCTTTACCTTTTTCTTCTTCTTCCTCTTCTTAAAGGATCCTTTCAGCATTTCATATAATACTGGTTTGGTGGTGATGAACTCTAGCTTTTTCTTATCAGTGAAGCTCTTTATCTGACCTTCAATTCTGAATGATAGGTTTGCTGGATAAAGTAATCTTGGTTGTAGGTTCTTGCTATTCATCACTTTGAATACTTCTTGCCACTCCCTTCTGGCCTGCAAAGTTTCTGTTGAGAAATCAGCTGACAGTCATATGGGTTCTCCCTTGTAGGTAACTGACTTTTTTTCTCTTGCTGCTTTTAAGATTCTCTCTTTGTCTTTTGCCCTTGGCATTTTAATTATGATGTGTCTTGGTGTGGTCCTCTTTGGATTCCTTTTGTTTGGGGTTCTCTGCGCTTCCTGGACTTGTGAGTTTATCTCTTTCACCAGGTAGGGGAAGTTTTCTGTCATTATTTCTTCTAACAGGTTTTCAATATCTTACTCTCTCTCTTCTTCTGGCACCCCTATAATTCGGATGTTGGTATGCTTGAAGTTGTCCCAGAGGCTCCTTACACTATCTTGATATTTTTGGACTCTTTTTTCTTTTTGCTTTTCTGATTGGGTATTTTTTGCTTCTTCATATTTCAAATCTTTGACTTGATTCTTGGGATCCTCTTGTCTGCTGTTGGATCTCTGTATATTATTCTTTATTTCAGTCAGCATATGCTTAATTTCTAGTTGGTCCTTTTTCATATCCTCCAGGGTCTCACTAAATTTATTGGTGGTTTCTAGAAAATTCTTGGAAAACCTTATAACCGTGGTTTTGAACTCTATATCCAGTAGCTTTCTTTTCTCCATTTCTGTCATTTGTGATCTGTTTCTTTGTCTCCGCATTTTTTATGCTTCCCTGTGTTGATAGAGTGGCTTTGTGTGCTAGGTATCCTATAGGGCCCAGTTGCTCAGCCTCCCCAATTACCTCAGGTGGACACTCTTGGTGCACCCCTTTGGGGGCTTTGTGCACAGTCTTGTGTAGTTAAGCCTTGATTGTAGTTGGTATCACTGGGAGGAATTGACCTCCAAGCCAATTGTCTGTGAGAATCAGCTGTGTCTGCAGTGGGAGAACTTCAGTGCTGGAGACACCCTTATGGGGCAAGACTTGCTTCAGTGGGGCTTTTGGTGATCACTGAGTCTGCTCCCTGAGTGTGTCCCTTATGGATCTGAGGAGTTGTAATCTGGATGGTCCCAATCTGACCACTGGTACACAGGCTCTTGGATCTAGGAGGCGCTAATTTAGCCTCTGCCTGAGGCTACCCAGAAGGAGCTATGGAGAGATCTTCAGTTTCCTCTTCCTTGTTTGGGGTTTGGAGGTGCCCAGATGAGGCCCAGCTGTGAAGCAATGCAAGCTGCTCTGGGGCCTTGGGCCTTCTTTTGCATATCCTGGGTCTCTCTGACCCAGCTGCAGTTTGTTAGGTAATTTTAGATCTCAAAGGGCCAGCCCATTCATATGCAAAAGCCTCTGCTCACAGCTTGGGTGTGGCGGGGTCTCAGGGAATCAAGAGGGTGGAGCAAGCAGCTATGGCCGCTCTTCAGTCCTACCCTATGAGGCCCCGCATCTCAGTGTCCCGGTAATCGCTGCAAGCACCTCTGTGAGAAAGCCGCCCTTGAGTTCCAACTAATGCCAGAAAGTCCAGTCTCTTCCCGTATGAGTCTGGGTCCCCAGAGATTTGCCTGGAACTGGAGTTCAGAGCAGCCGGGAGCTTGAGACTCCCTCCCGATTGAAAAAGACACTGGGATCCTCCGTTGCCAGCCCTTTCTGCACGCGCCTCGGTACCTCTGCACTTTACTTCCGCAGCTCCTCTGAGTCTCAGTGTGCTTTTCTCTTTCCTTCTAGTTGTAGAATTTCCACTCAGCCAGCCTTCCTGTGGTTCTGGATGATGTCTGTTTTGTCTTTTAGTTGTAGTTTTGAAGTGGTTGTGTGAGGCAGCAATTTCAGGTGTTTACCTATGCCGCCATCTTGGTTTCTCCTCTCTATAATTTCTTTAACTTCTTTCAGTAGTATTTTGCAGTTTTTGGTACACTGGTCTTGAACATCTGTTAAATTTTCACCTACCCATTTCATGATTTTTTTAATGTTATTATCACAGCATTGTTTAATTTAAATATGATTTTCTGTTATTAGTTGCTAGTATATAGAAAGAACATGGAAGATTCTATTTTTAAATTCCTTATATCTAGTTGCTTTTTGTAAATATAAGATATTCTATATAGATGACCATATCATTTGCGAATGAAGACAGTCTTTTCTGCCCTGGCCGGTTTGGCTCAGTGGCGTCAGCCTGCGAACTGAGGGGTCCCGGGTTCGATTCTGGTCAGGGACATGTACCTTGGTTGCAGGCGCATCCCCAGTTGGGGGTGTGCAGGAGGCAGCTGATCGATGTTTCTCTCTCATCAATGTTTCTAACTCTCTATCCCTCTCCCTTCCTCTCTGTAGAAGAATCAATAAAAAAAATATTTTTTAAAAAAGACGGTCTTTTCTTTCCTTCCAATCTAAATGCCTTTTATTTTTGCCTTAATACACTTACTAGAACATCCAGTACGATGTTGAATAGAAGTGGAAGGAACAGATCTTTTCATCTTGTTCCTGATCAAGAGCAAAGCATTCCATTTTTTACCATTGTGTGATGTTATCTAAAGGTTATTTGCCTGGCCGGCGTGGCTCAGTGGTTGAGCATCAACCTCTGAACCTGAAGGTCACTGTTTGATTCCAGGTCAGGGAACATGTCCAGGTTGCAGGCTCGATCCCCAGTGGGGGTAGTGTGCAGGAGGCAGCTGATCCATGATTCTCTCTCATCATTTTTTTCTATCTCTCCCTCTCCTTCCTCTCTGAAATCAATAAAATATATTTTTTTAATTTTTATAGGTGTCTTTTATCAAATTGAGAATGTTCGTTTTATTAGTATTCTGAGAGTTTACAAGGAATGAACCCTTTTTGCTGCTGAGTTGTAAGAGTTTTTAAAATTTCTTTATAATTTCCTTGTTGGATTGTTCATTGCTAGTGTATAGAAAAAAAATAATTTTGACATGTTGATCTTGTATCTTATAAATTTGATTAATTAATTTACTAGTTATAATTTTTTGTGGATTCTTTAGGATTTTGTACACATACACTCAAATAAGCATATACAGATAGTTTTATTTCTACCTTTCAAATTTGAATGCTTTTTATTTCTTTTTGTTGGCCAATTACTCTGACTATAACTTCCATTATGTTAAAATATACAATTTTTATGTTTGAGGATGTACATCAAGTTCAAACAAAATAATGAACTTTTCATGCAAAGGTCTGTCAGTATTTGTTACTGAAAAGAATATTCCATAATCAGCATATTAATATGTAACTTATGTGCTCATGCATAAATGTGTGAGCTTAACAAGTTCTCAGAGAACATGTGTTAAGAATGGCAGACCTGGCCCAGCCAGAGTGGTTCAGATTGTTGAGTGTCATTCTATGTACCAAAGCGTTGCCAGTTCAATTCTTGGTCAGGTCACATACCTGGCTGTGGGTTTGATACCTGGTCCTGGCACGTATGTACAGAAGGCAATGGATGGATGTTTTTCACTCACACCTATGTTTCTCTCTCTCTCTCTCTCTCTCTCTCTCTCTCTCTCTCTCTCTCTCTCTCAGATATGTGAAACCAGAAACACCAATCAGAAAGGATATATGCACCCCTATGTTCATAGCAACACAATTCACCATAGCTAAGATTTGGAAACAGCCTAAGTGCCCATCAGCAGATGAATGGATTAAAAAAACAGTGGTACATCTACACAATGGAATACTATGCTGCTGTAAAAAAGATAGAACTCTTACCTTTTGCAACAGCATGGATGAACATGGAGAGCATTGTGCTAAGCAAAATAAGCCAATCAGAGAAAGATAAATACCACATGATCTCACTCATTTGTGGAATATAATCTTATGTGAAAAAAGGCTAATATGCAAATTGTCTTCTGGACAGGTAGATTGACCAGGGGATGGGGCCGGCCGACCAACTGCCCAAAGCCCCTCCCCCCAGCCAGCCCAGCCTGCTCGGCCCCAATTGGGGTGGGCCAGCTGGACCCCCCCCATGCATGAATTTGTGCACTGGGCCTCTAGTGAACAACATAAACTGATGAACAAAATTCTATACAGAGACATAGAAGAATTGAACAGACTGTCTAACCTATGAGGGTAGGCAGGGGAAGGGGAGTTTTGCATAAGTACAATACACAAATGCACTGCTTGTGTTTTAACAAAGCATATAAATAAAAAACAGGAGTGTGCAAATCACATTTTTAAATTAAGACATTATAGAATGTACAAAAATGTTTAAAAGCAATAACTTTTAAAATTGAATATGATGTTTAATGTTATTTCATCATCCAGGATATCTGTCATAATAGAGTTAAAGTCTTGATAAGCTGTCTCAGGGTTTCATAAAAAGGTTTTCTTATGACACAATAAAGCAACTCCTGAAAATCCATAATATTTTTTAGAATTTTTGTTTTCATAATTTGATACCCCTCCCAAAATTGTGTGGAGGAAAGGGGCCACATGCTAACCTGACAAGCTCAGGGAAGGCCTGCATGGTGGTCTTGCAAACTCAGAGACCTAAAGTAACCACAAAGGATGGTCTGAAATTAAACGTTACCTAAAAGCAGTTATGGTGGGTAGTTATGTCCTAGGCTCGTATCTTCACTGACAAGGTCAACCTTTACCTTAACTGGCCTATCTGTCTTTTTGCATCTTCCATAGCATATCCTTGAAATGTCTGGGTAACTTGTAACTTCCATCCCCCCCACCAACCCCTTGGGGCACAACATAATGTGCCTGGGCGCTAGGAGAGATACCATAAATTCCTTCATTGTTATCATGTTACCTGTTTACTGTTGACTATCCTGCACCCTAAGTATGTGTCTATCATTTTACTTTTTATCCAATCCCAGAGGTTTCCTCCCACTTTGCTTTCTCCCACCTCTCTAATCTATCACCAATGGAACTAATTTCCTTTTTTAAAAAAAATTGAATTTATTGGCGTGACATTGGTTCACAAAACTATACAGGTTTCAAGTGTACAGCTCGACAAAACATCATGTGCACCCTTGTTTTGTCCACTCATTGCCCAAGCAAAGTCTCTTTCTGTCCCCATTCTCCCCCCCTCCTTTTTGCCCACTTCCACCTACCCTAAACCCCTTTTACCTCTATCACCATACTGTGATAAGTTTAATTTCATACCATATGGTGTGTGTGTGTGTGTGTGTGTGTTTTAGCTAATCCCTTCACCTTCTTTCATCCAGTTTCTCCCATCCTCCCTCAACTTTGAGATCTGTCAGTCTATTCCATGCATCCATGTCTCTGTTTCTATTTTGTTCTCCAGTTTATTTTGTTCATTAGATTCCACGTGTAAGTGAGATCCTATGGTAGTTGTCTTTCTCTGACTGGCTTATTTCACTTAGCATAGTAATCTCCACGCCCATCCATGCTGTCACAAAAGGTAAAGTAACAAATGAATGAATAAATAAATGGGAACTACTCTCTTTGGAAATAAGGAGTAATTAATCCTGGAAGCAGACATCAAGGTATTCAAATGTGAAAATATATTTTTTTCTGGTAAAATTGTTTAATAACTAAATGCAGAATCATCAACTCTTCAGACAATTTTGAACCCTCTGGTGGAAGTATAAATAGAATGTTCACTAAAATGATCAGAAAAGGTGAAGCGCCTTGAGATATATTTGGGGATGTGGGTTCTTTAATTAAAGGAAAATCCCATGTGAAGTCTACATTTTGGCTCACTACATATTCATTTTGGGTGCTCTCAAAATTCTCATTTAAAATATTTCTACTGCCCAGCTGGTGTGATTCAGTGGGTGAGCATCAACCTATGGACCAGGAAGTCACAGTTTGATTCCTGGTCAGGGCACATGCCCGGGTTGTGGGCTCGATCCCCAGTGTGGGGCGTGCAGGAGGCAGCTGATCGATGATTCTCTCTCTCCCTCTACCTTCCTCTCTGAAATCAATAAAAACATATTTTAACAAATAAATAAATAATAAAATAAAATATTTCTACTCTTCGGACTCAGTTCCTAGACTCCCCACACTCTCCATCCTCCCCCACCTCATTCTGGCTGAAACTTCATAAGCAAGAACATTAGAGTTGAGGCACTTACAGTTGAGACACTTGTCTGAATGATTCAACCCAGATCAACAAGTGAAGAGCAATTGGGACAGGACAAAAAAAAAAAAGAGAGAGACTTTTTGCTCACTTTTTTGCAGAAGGGTGCTAGTCTTTAAAATAATTCATTTATGAAATGAATGGTCTTCTTCACAGATCTTTGCATTCATTCAAAGAAATCTTGTATGCTGAAGAGACATGCAGAAATGGGGAAAGACGAAAACCCAGACACTAAAAGCAAACCTGCCTCCTAAAATGTTACCAGCCCACTGGAATATTATATAATCAATCAATGCTCTCTAAGGTTAGGGCTGCGAAATATTGCATGGGTCATACTTATACTAAAAGATTATTTGTTACTTATCTTGAATTCAAACTCGACTAGGCATCCTGTAATTGTATTTGCTAAATCTGGCAAGCTTATTAAGGTATTACTCCATCACATCTGGGGCACTCAAAATTCAGAGTCAGGTTTTATAATTTAACATTCTAAAAAGAACAGAGTTTTTACACTGCTCTGTGGAGAAAAAAAAAAATAACTTTTGTTCCTTGATTGTAAAAAACAATTGAAATCTAACTGTTGCATTACTTTTCTAAAGGTTTAAGGGCAGTAATAATTTCTTCAGCAGAATGTAGAGTCTGAGCTCCTAGGTAGTATCAATATCAGTGCAAGAGCATGTTCTGGGTTGATAAGTTTGGATTCTCTGCCTTCTCAATCATAGTCCTATAGCTATCACTACCAGACTTCATGTTTCAGTGAGCTGGGGGAAAGGGGTAAATTCAGAAACACCCCTTTGCTAGTAGTCCTGGCTCAGTGAGCACAATGTAGGCTCTGTGTCTGCCTCACGCTGGCTGAGCCATGGAGGGTTAAAATCTTTTTCAATGTTGCCACTCAAATTGCTGTTTACCATCTAAAGTACAGGGTACAGAGCAAGGAGAAAGGTCACAAGGGTCATTATGCTTTGGTGGCAAAAGGCCTATCATTATTTTCATTCTATTCAATGCCAACAAACGGTTTGTTAAAAGACAATGTTGGAAATTCTCCACTTTCTCTTTTTGAGGACTGTTTTATTTCCACAACCTGTGGAGTAGAACGCAAGCTCTGCACATGCAGCGCCGCGATTGTCAGGGTCTTTTGGTGCCCACAGGCTGTCCTCATCCAATGACACTACGCTCATTGTTGAGGCAATTGAATTTCATTTTTTTCCTTATATTGAGTTGAAACATTGAAAGAAATATTGTTGCTGAAGCTTGCTTCATAAGACTGATCTATCATTTGGTCCGTCACTGAGGGAAACTAATCACATGAAGTTTATGGCCTGCGGAATCTCTCCCTTCTCTGAAGATATATTCTTTCATTTGAGCCACTCACATGACATGTATCCCTGTATGCTGTGTATTATATTTGCTTGTGGCTTATCTCCCTCATTAGATGATAAAATTGTGAGATCTCAGCAGGGTCTCTGTTTACTCATTTTAATCCCCTCATCCAGAACTTTACATAGTTTGCATACTTCTTGATGGCTGCCAAATAAAAAACTATGTGAACTCTTTTCATTCTGTACTAGCTATAGCACCATCATACCCCGACATGTGGGGCTTCCAAATAGCTCAGAAAGGAATTTGTTCCTTGTGTTAACTCAAAATAAACGACTTTGCAATTCAGTTTTCCGGAACTACTTGGATGTGGAGAAAGGTACCGGCATTTCCCCATTGTCGACGTCCAAAAAGTAAGTAACGCAGCAACTAGAATAACTTCTTGAACCCTTTATGGAAAAAGAGAGGTTTGGCTCAAGTGAGTATTGACTATTGACTAGAAGTGCAGTGTATTTTAGAGTCTTAAACAGGTCTTTTTTCCTGTTCTCAAAGCCAGGTGGTATGAGGGAAGAAGGGGTAAGGGGTGGAGGGAGGGCAGGAATGGAAGATATCTATAATACTAGAAACAATAAAAATTTATTTAAAAAAAGAAGTCAGGTGGTGAACTACAGCCTGGCTTGTATATTAGTAGTTGGATGCTGGATCGGGGTGCTGAAAGACCTGAATGGGACCAGAAGAGGATGACAAACACTGAAGAGCAAGAAAAGTTATTCCGAAATAAGGGGAGCGGGTTTCTTTAATATAAAACCTTGACACAAGAGCAGGATAAATAATGCGAAATAAAATTTTAGAAGGAGCCACAAACAAGTGGGAGGCTAGTTTAGAGAGATTCCACTGAGTAGACCAGGGAAATATACAGGGAACCTCGGTTCTCAAGCAGTTCTGGAAGGCTGTTCGAGAAGTGATTGGTTCAAAATAATGTAAATTGAATTAACCCATTCCAGACCCCCAAAGATTCCCTGTTTTAACCTTTCTTATATACAGTACATGTCTAATGCACTGTTTAATCTATAAATACTTCTTTTCTTAAATGTATCGAAGCACCCCCTACTAGCCTTAAACTAATCCCTTTTAGCACTGGGTCCAGGGGTGTCTTTCAGGTCAGCATGCAGTACCTTTGCTTGTTCATATATCACTGCCTCTGAAATGATTGTCACTGGCTAACTGCTTTTTGTTAATCCAAATCAACAGCAGTTTTCCCATCTCTTCAGTTGCCTGTGGTCATTGTTTCTTTCACAACCTCAGCAACATTAACTCTCTTGATGGCCTCTTTATATTTTAAAATTGTGCTAATCATTGATTTTGCCAGCAGCAAAAGCATTCTCTCCTTTGTTTGTTGCTTGAGAGATGCTTTTTGGCATGCTGAGGTATCAACTTGAAAGGGTTGTCAGGTAGAAAAACTGAAGTTTGGTTCAACAACCTAGACATTTTTTCGGTGAACAACTTAATTGAGAACCGAACAGTTTGAGATGGGTGATATTCAAGAAACGAGGTTTGACTGTATTCAATATTTAGGAGGCTAAGGACAAACTTTTTCATTTAGAGAGAACTGGACCTAGATTCCAGAACAAAGGAGCCTCTTTTCCTTAGAAATAAAGGTGAGAGGGATGGGGGGAACATGAAAGAGAAAGAGAACCAAAGAGATAGATCAAGCAAAACAGGCTAAAATTAAGGGAGGAAGAAATATGCATCTCATAGAATCAGAGCTAAAGTAATGAGCTTAGGCACTATTCTAGAAAATCAGTTAAGAACTATTGAAATTAGGTTAATCAATTTAAAAAGGATACCGAGCACTTACTATGTACCAGTCATTTTACCGGTATATTTCATTTAATCCTCAAATAACTACTAAGTAAAAACTTTTATCTTCATTTTCCAGATTTTAAAAATGGTGGGTCATACACATCACACAGAAGGTAAGACATTGAGAGGACATTCCAACTCAGGAATGATTCAGGCGGTTCTGGTTAGACTGAATCCGTGCCCTTTCCACTACACTTAAACACTAGAACTGGCATCAGGCTGGTTCAAATAACTATGCATATCTATATTCACTGCTATGAAGTCTACTTAGTACCTTCTACTATTTAATAACACTGGAATATATTAATTTTGCAATAAATAAAGGCAACTGAAATTCTACAGAAGGGAGCAGTGAAAGGGAAATTGGATGGTTCAGAGGACAAATTTCCATTTCCTAAGGTTGTGACAACAGAAAAATTATAGACTTGGACTCCTTCCACCTCCCCTCAATGCCCATGGCTTTCAATCCTCTAATTCTATGAACCAGTTTACAGGTGTGAACCTCATACAGGTATGTCCTTACCTTAGACCAGACAAATGCTGAATCTAAATGGGGAGGGGGAGGTAAAAAAAAACTTCATAAAGGAACTTGTTGGTTATTATTCACATATCTTAGTAAGACTGAGACCACTGAAAGAGCCTTCCAACTTTGGTCCTGCTGTAGGTCTGCCAATCACTTGTGTTCCTTCTACTATAGCCCTTTAATCTATGTCCTGCCTTCTCCCGCCCCTAACCCCCCACCCCCACTTCAAGTCCTTCCAAGACCTGGATTTCTCAACCCTGAACTCTAACATTGTCAACACTGAGTCACAGGTACCCGGTGCCACATCGTCCAGAGGCAGATCAACACCAGCACTTCCTTTGATTCTATTATTAACAATCAAAGCCTATGAAATTTACAAAGCACCCTTACATTTGTTATTTCACCTGGTCCTTGGATCCTTTATACAGTCATGCATCACATAATGACATTTCAGTCAACAACAGACAATGTATACAATAGCGGTCCCTTAAGATAATAATGAAGTTGAATTTCTTGTAAAAAAAGAAATAATATGTAGTTTCAGGGTATTTTCTCTTCTGTGACAGGAGCAATATCTGTGGAACGGGGCAACAGATTCCCTCTCACTCGCAGCATCTCCGTTGTGAGGGGACAGATCACTCCCCCATCAGTCAGCCACTGAGCTGTTTCAGCACAGAGCAGCCTGTGCGCCCAGCACTACATACGCAGAGGGCACTGCAGTCAGTCCGCCCAGGTGTAGCCCATGGTCTTCAGAGTTCATTGCTGCAAATTCTTTGTTGAGGACATAAGATTCTGTACAAGTGAAAGGAGTGTTTAGGGGTGAGATAGGCAGGTTTAGGAAATTTTAGGAATTAAGGGGCCCATGGAAAAAGCACAGGGCTACAGAGCTGCAGGAGGTACATTTCCATCGAGTAAGGGAGCTGGGAGCTGCAGAAGGTGTACATTTACAGAATAAAGGGAGGGAAGCCCCTCATTCAGAGAGGGAAGAGGAAAGCCCAAAGGGAATAGGAGAACAATAAGGGGGAAGGAGAGGGGAGTCTCTGGTACCTCACATGAGGTTTGAGCTCTGAAGTTGCTATAGTGACCAAATCAGAGGGGATAGTGACCAATCAGAGGGGATACCAAGGCACAAAGAACTGCAGCCTATATAAATCATGGAAAAAAGTGACTCAGTGGGACTCTTTCCCTCTCCCCACGTGGAAGTCTGTGCTTGTTTCTCAATACATTTCCACCTTTTGCTATACCACCTTTTGTCTGTGGTTTCATTCTTCGACTCCACCAGACAAGAATCCGGGAATCATCCTGCCCAGAGGAACACCACACGTTCCAGTTCAAATTTCCCATTTCTCAAGGACACAGGTCCACAGGAGCTGCTTTAACAGGTATTAAGTGCCGCTGACACTTCAGTAAAAGCCTCTGTGACAGTATGGAGCCAGCCTGTCCCTGTACTTTGGGAATATGTTCAGGTTGTCATAGGTAAAACATAGCAAAATTTTATTTCTTCCATCAGTGCAATGCCAGAGGCCTGTGCCAGATAGTGTGAATGGAGCCAGTAACAAATTTCCAAAGTCAAACTATTGAGTGCCCAGTTCTATGCCCTCTCCATGTTAAATGCCCTCTTTTTTATGCATACCACAAAGTTCCTTACTCTGACCCCCTGCTCCAGCATGCAATAAGGAAAACCACATTGCCACGATAATCCCTGTGTCCTTTTATCTCTCCATCTTGGTTTCTTCTTCCTACTGATCCTCAGGCCTCCTTTCACTCCCTCCTGCAGTCTCTGTTACGGTGATCCACACCTGACCCAGCCAGTTTCTCCTCAATATTTCCCAGCAGTCTAGCCCACATCCCTGTGCATTGAGCAACACTTAAAGCTTCTATACCCTATGTCTTTTTAAATATATTTTTTTATTAATTTACAGAGAGGAAGGGAAAGAGAGAGTTAGAAACATCAATAAGAGAGAAACATCGATCAGCTGCTTCCTGCACACCTCCCTCTGGGGATGTGCCCACAACCAAGGTACATGCCCTTGACCGGAATCGAACCTGGGACCTTTCAGTCCGCAGGCCGATGCTCTATCCACTGAGCCAAACCGGTTTCAGCATACCCTATGTCTTTCAGTCAGAAAGAAGTAGGGGAGAAGCTTGTGGGACCGTGTTTATAAAGTCTACAGTGATGTACAGTAATGTCCTAGGCTTTCACATTCACTCACCACTCACTCACTCACTCACTCACTCATCCAGAGCAAATTCCAGTCCTTCAAGCTGTACTCGCGGTAAGTTCCCTATACAGGTGTACCATTTTTTACCTTTTATACCACATTTGTACTGTACCTTTTCCATATTTAAATATGTTGAGATACACAGGTACCATTGTGTTATTATTACCAACAGTATTCATTATAGTAATATGTTGTGCAGGTTTGTAGCCAAAAAACAATAGGCTATATCATATAGCCTAGTGGTATAGTAGGTAGGCTACAACATCTAGGTTTGTGTAAGTGCGTTCTATGATACTCACAAAACAATGATTACCTAATGACACATTTCACAGAAAGTATCGCTCTCCTTAAGTGACACATGACTATACTTGGGTAGTTTTTTATTTAAATTTTGTTTCTCAATTATAGTTTACATTGAATATTATTTTGTGTTAGTTTCAGGTGTACAGCATAGTGGTTAAACAATCATATAATTCACGAGTTCCCCCCAATATTTCCAGTACCTACATGGCACCATACACAGTTATTACAATACTAGAGGCCCGGTGCACAAAAATTTGTGCACTCGGGGGGGAAAGGGTGGGCCCCTAAGCCCGGCCTGTGCCCTCTCCCAGTCTGGGACTCCTCGGGCGATAACGACCTGCTGGCTTATGCTTGCTCCCTGGTGGCAGAGGGCAGGCCCAATCCCTAGGTGCAGCCCCTGGTCAGGCTCAGAGCAGGGCTGATTGGGGAGTTGGGGCACTGCCCCCTGTCACACTCAAGGCAGGGTCAATGGGCAGGTTGCAGCGCCACCCCCTGTCACGCACAGAACAGGGCCAATCGGGGTTGGGGCGCTGCCCCTGTCACTCACAGAGCAGGGCTCATCAGGGGGGTTGGGGCTCCGTACTCTGTCACTCACAGAGTAGGGCCGATAGGGGAGTTGGGGCACTGCCCCCTGTCACACACAGAGCAGGCCGGATCAGGGGGTTGGGGCGCTGCACCCTGTCACACTCAGGGCAGGGCCGATGGGGAGGTTATGGCTCTACCCTGTCACACACAGAGCAGGGCCCGCGGGGGGTGGGGGGGGGGTTGGGGCGCCGCACCCTGTCACACACAGAGCAGGGCCGATCAGGGGGTTGGGGCACCACAGCCTGTCACACACAGAGCCGTAGGGCAATCAGGGGGTTGGGGAGCTCCCCCTTATCAGGCACAGAGCAGGGCCAATCAGGGGGTTGGGGCGCCTTCCCCTGTCACGAACAGAGCAGGGCGGATAGGGAGGTTGTGTCCCCGCCCCCTGTCACACACAGAGCCGCAGGGCAATCAGGGGGTTTGGGTGCTGCCCCCTGTCACGTTGATCCCAGTGCTGGGAGGCATATTACCCTTTTACTATATAGAGGCCTGGTGCACGGGTGGGGGCTGGCTGGATTGCCCTGAAGGGTGTCCTGGATCAGGGTGGGGGTCCCCACTGGGGTGCCTGGCCAGCCTGGATGAGGGGATGATGGCTGTTTTCAGCTGGTCGCATACCCTTCAGGGTGGGGGTCCCCACTGGGGTGCCTGGCCAGTCTGGGTGAAGGGCTGAAGGCTGTTTTCAGGCTGACTGAAGCTCCCAACTGCTCCTTTTTTTCTTTTTCTTTTTTATTCTGGGCCAGCTTAGCTCTGGCTCCAGCTCTTAGGCCTCTGCTGCTGAAAGCAGGTATCTGGTTTGTTTGCTTTCTATAATCGAAACTCTGTATCAACTCTAGCTCTGAGATCCCGGCTCGCTGAAAGCTAGTTTCTGGGGTTTTGTTTAGCTTCTATATTTGTTACAATGTTTCAAACTGCAAGCTCAGAGGCTGGCAGCGGCAGGTGGGGAACGTTGGAGTCCTTCGTCACTGAAGCAAGCAAGCCTCATGTTCACTTCCAGCTGCCTGGCTGCCGGCCATCATCTTGGCTGGCAGTTAATTTGCATATCGCCCTGATTAGCCAATGGGAAGGGTAGCGGTCGTATGCTAATTGCCATGTTTCTCTTTTATTAGATAGGATATTTCACTATGTTCCCTATGCTGTACTTTACATTCTCGTGACTACTGTGTAACTACCAATTTGTGCTTCTTAATCCCTTCACCATTTTCACCCAGCTCCCCGAGCCCCATCCCTCTGGCAACCATCAGTCTGTTCTCTGTATCTCTGAGTTGATTTCTATTTTGTTTGTTTTGTTATTTAGATTTTACATATAAGTGACATTATATGATATTTTTCTTTCTGTCTGACTTTTCACTTAGCACAATAATCTGCAGGTCCATTCATGCAGTTGCAAATGGTAACATTTCATTCTTTTTTGTGGCCTAGTAATATATATCTATATATCTATCTATATATCTATCTATATATATATAGATATAGATATATATAGATAGATATATAGATAGATCGATATATATATATATGTATATATATATATATCCCACAGCTTTTTTATCCACTCCCTTATTGATGGGCACTTGGGTGCTTCCATATCTTGGCTATTATAAATACTGCTGCAATGAACAATGGATGCATATGTCTTTTCCAGTTAGTGTTTTGGGTTTTTTTCAAGTAAATACTGAGAATTGGAATAGCTGGGTTCATTTTCTTCTTTTTTTAATCTTTATTGTTGAAAGTATTACATATGTCCCCATTTTTCCCACATCGACCACCTCCAGACCACCACCGATCCCCACCCCAGGCCCTTACCACCTCACTGTCTGTGTCTATAGGTTATGCATATATGCATAAAAGGTCTTTGGTTGATTACCTTCCACCCACCTACCCTCCCCCACCTTCCCTCTGAGGTTCCACACTCTGTTCCATGCTTCCATGTCTCTGGATCCACTCCGTTCATCAGTTTATTTTGTTAATTAGATTCCACATGAGTGAGATCATGTGATACTTGTCTTTCTCCGACTTATTTCACTTAGCATGATGCTTTCCAAGTCTCTCCATGCTGTCTCAAACGGTAAGAGATTCTTCTTTTTTACTGCTGCATATACCATTTATTCCATGGTATAAATGTACCACAGCTTTTTGATCCACTCATCTACTGATGGGCACTTGGGCTATTTCCAGATCTTAGCTATTATAAATTGTGCTGCTATGAACATAGGGGTGCATATATTCTTTCAGATTGGTGTTTTGGAATTCGTAGGATGTATTCCCAGAAGTGGGATGGCTGGGTCAAATGGCAGTTCCATATTAATTTTTTTTTTTTAGAAAACTCCATACTGTTTTCCATAATGGCTGCACCAGTTTGCATTCTTTGTCTCTAGTTATATAGCCTTTATTTCAAAGTCTATTTTGTCTGGTATAAGTATTGCTACCCTAGCTTTTTGTTTCTTTATTTCTATTTTCATGAAATATCCTTTTTTATCCTTTACTTTGATTCACTGCATGTCTTTTGATCTGAAGTAAATCTCTTGTAGACAGTATATATAAAGGTCTCCTTTTGTTATTCAATCAGCCTCTAAATGTCTTTTGATTGGAGCATTTAATCCATTTGCATTAAAAGTAATTATTGATACATATGTATTCATTGCCATTTTGTTGCTCATATTTTTTTTTGTTTTCTTTTTCATCTTGTCAAATAAGTCCCTTTAAAATTTCCTATAATATTGGTTTGTGGCGATGAACTCCTTTGTTTTTTATTATCTGGGAAAATCTGTCCTCTGATTCTAAATGATACCTTTGCTGAATCGAGTAATGTTGGTTGTAGGTCGTTGCATTTCATCTTTGAATATTTCATGCAAATCCCTTCTGGCCTACAAAGTTTCTGTTGAGAAACCAGCTGGAAGTCTTATGGGAGTTCCCTTGTATGTAACTAAATGCTTTTCTCTTGCTGCTTTTAAGATTATCTCTTTGTGCCGAAACCGGTTTGGCTCAGTGGATAGAGCGTCGGCTGCGGACTGAAAGGTCCCAGGTTCGATTCCGGTCAAGGGCATGTACCTGGGTTGCGGGCACATCCCCAGTAGGAGATGTGCAGGAGGCAGCTGATCGATGTTTCTCTCTCATTGATGTTTCTAACTATCTCTTTCCCTTCCTCTCTGTAAAAACTCAATAAAATACATATAAAAAATTAAAAAAAAAAGATTATCTCTTTGTCTTTAAACTTAAGCATTTTAATTATGAGGTGTCTTGGTGTGGGCCTCTGGCTTCATCTTGTTGGAACTCTTTTTGTGTCCTTTTCCTTCCCTAAGTTAGGAAGTTTTCAGTCATTATTTCTTCAAGTAGGTAGGTTCTCAATCTCTTGCTCTCTCTCTTCTCCTTCTGGAATCCCTATGATGTAGAAATTGTTATGCTTTATGTTGTTCCAGTGTTCCCCTAAACTACCCTCATTTTTGTAATTCTATTTTCTTTTTGCTGCTTTCATTGGGTGTTTTCTGGTACCTTGTCTTCCAAGTCACCAGTTAGATCCTCTGTTTTATCTAACTTGCTGCTGATTCCTTCTAGTTATTCTTTATTTTGCATATTGTAATTTTCATTTCTGACTGATTCTTTTTTATGATTTGTGTGTCCTTTTTTATTCTAGTATCTCTTTGCTTAAGTTCTCATTGAGTTTATCCATTTTCCCCCTACATTCCTTGAGCATCCTTATAACCATTGTTTTGAACTCTGTATCTGATACATTGCTTGTCTCTTTTCATTATTTTTTTCCTGAGGATTTCTCCTATTCTTTCATTTGGGGCATGTTTGTTTCCCCATTTTGCCTGCTTCTCTGTGTTTGTTTCTGTGTGTTAAGTGGATCTGTTATGCCTTTCAATCTTGGTAAAGTGGCCTTGTGTAGGAGGTGTCCTGTGGTACTCATCTGAACTAGGTGCTCCAGGAAAGTCCTTTGTGTCAGTTATGTGAGCCTTACTGATGTAGTTGAGTCTTGATTGCTGTTAAGTTCTCCATGGGCTGTGTTGACCCTCAGTCTTACTATGAGGATTGACCTCAACCACAGAGTATGAGCTACTAGGCAGGTACTAACCCCACAGTGCTTTATTTGCTCCAGTAGGTTCTGTTGCCTGCCAAGTCTCTCTTTTGGTGTGCTGATTGTGGAGCTAATCAGGTCATGCTCCGATGTGGTCTGAAACCTGCCACTGGGTCTATTTGTTCTGGAGCCCCATGGGAGGGAGTCCGGTGCAAGTCAATGCGGTCTGTGCCTGGCTCTAGGCTACCTATTAGGAGCTACAGAGTGATTTATGGTTGGTGGCTACTTCTGCTGGACCTGTGTGCACATGAGAATGGCCAAGTTATACTGAAACTGGTTTCCACCAGTATTGAGCCAGGGCCAGGTCAGCAAAAGGACCAAGACACCTGAGATCCACCTCTGCCTGCCAGCTTCTTGTTAGTCTCAGTCACTGCAAAAGTCTCTTTGGTATGTGAGTTGTGTAAGGTAGGTTCTCAGTGAGTCACCAGGTAGGGGCAAGTCATGTGCACCAGATTGATACAAATACAAATTTGGTGCCAAGATTGGGTCTGAGGCCACTCCAGCAAAAATCTCAGGGTACACCAAAGCCAGCTGATATCTGCAAACTGTTATGGTGGGGCAGGGTCTCAGGGAGTCAATAGAGTGAGGACAGTAGAGTTCATCAGGCTAAAACAGATTAAGATTTGGCAATGTGGAGGGAGGGCTCTTCACAGGAATGTTGGCACTGGTTGGGGCTCATGGGAAAAATGGCCCTTGCCCTATAGCCACATAATTCAGGCTTTCCATTTGCATCTCTGACATCATCTGAGTCTGCCCAGATTTTCGAAAGCCTTCCAAGAAAGGCTGCACTAGGGACACAAACTTGGAAGGACTGTGCCACAGGTTGTCAGGAAAGTGGGGTTAGTTTATCTCTTCAGGCTGATGCCATGGTGGTGTGGCCCTTGTTGGGATGCACATTGGGAAAATCGTTCTCACCTCGAAACAACACAATTTAGTCTCTGTGTGTGTGTGTGTGTGTGTGTGTGTGTGTGTCTCCAATAGCCTCTGAATCTGCTCAGATCTCCTCAAAAACCTTCTAAGGAAGAGTGTACCATGGGCCCAGGGTGGCCACTATTTGATTTTCCACAAGGCACAAGCTTGCCGGGGCTGTGCCAGAGGTTATCAGGAAGGAGGGTCTAGTGCAGTGATGGGGAACCTTTTGAGCTCGGCGTGTCAGCATTTTGAAAAACCCTAACTTAACTCTGGTGCTGTGTCACATATAGAAATTTTTTGATGTTTGCAACCATAGTAAAACAAATATTTATATTTTTGATATTTATTTTATATATTTAAATGTCATTTAACAAAGAAAAATCAACCAAAAAATGAGTTCACGTGTCACCTCTGACACACGTGTCATAGGTTCGCCATCACTGGTCTAGTGCACCTCCTCAGGCTGATGCCATATAGATGGAGTGCTCCACCCAGGAAAAATGGCATCTCTTGTTGGTGTGGGAGAGAGACTCAGCACTGGGACTTTGATGACTGTCCCTCCTGTCCTCTCCAAAAAGCCACACAACCCAGTATTTCCCTGTATGACTCCAAACCACTCTGAGCCACCTTCCTGACACAGCATAAGTGGCCACAAATGAGGTTTTGTGCATTGGCCCTTTAAGAGGTCACCTGGGTTTCTAGCAGTCTCCTGTCTCACCCTGGCAGACAGAATCCCCACCGATTTTCACAACCAGATGGCATGTGGGCTCTACTTTGGAGAGCACAGCATGGAGTTAGGAGTTAGTGCTCCTCAGGGGGTCCTTTGCAGCTGAGATATCCCTCTGAATTCTCAACTGCCACACATGGATACGCAGGGCAGCCCTTCTGTAATCTCCACCCTTCCCACCAGTCTCCATGTGGCTTCTTCTATAAATCATTGGTTATAAGACTTTTGTTTCACTAGTCTTCCGTTGGTTATTGTGGTGGATTGTTCTATAATTAGTTGTAATTATGATTTAGTCCTGGGAGGAGGTAAGTGTAACTTCCACCTACTCCACTGCCATCTTGGATCTGGAATACATGTACTTCTTGCCCTCATTTTGAGGATCAGAAGCCTAAAGAGTTGTGACACGCCTTAGGACACAGGATATTAAGTAGCAGAGTTCCTTTTTCTAATTAATAGGCCAGTGCTCTTCCACCTATACCCTGTTGCATTCTGACTGCTCCTTCTGCCTATTGGCTAATATACTAGTTTCAGATCTTTTGTTGTCTACAAGTTCTCACATGGTTGTTTCTATTCTTTGCCTTCATGTGTTCACTTCTTAAACTAATCTTCCTCCCTAGCCCAGAGATTCTCAAACTTTAGAGTGCACCAGAATCACCTGAGATGCTTGTTAAATGTGGATTCTGAGAACTCAACTCTAAGCAATTTGATTTATTGTGTTTGGATGGGAGGATGCAGGAATCTTCATTTTAACAAGTAATCTAAGTCATTATGATGCAGGGAGTCCAAGGACCACCCTTTGAGAAATGCTATTTAAGCTATTCTGAAATAAAGCTACATTCAGATAACCCTCAAAGTGAAAATTGCTGGGGGGATTCTTCAGTGTGAGTGTTGTGATGCCTTGAGTTACAGAGCTCTTACACAATGTGAACTGAGTAATGTGAAACATTCAATCAACACAGTTGTTCATTGCAATAAAATGTCAACATTTTAAGTCTTTTTTCAAAAGACTTCTTAAGAATCATTTCTCCACACAGTCATGTTTAAAAGGAATTACAGCTGCTCCTATTTTTGTAATTCACACTTTCAAGTCTGTCTATAAATACTAAAAATGAAAAAATGCAGCTATAACTATATTTGCAGTTATGTAAAACAAAGCCATTGCCTTCAAAATTATAAGCCTGACTAGTTAAAACTAACAAAAAACTCTAGTGAATAAGAATGTATTTTTAAGCATATAAGCAATGGACAAAATCACAAATAGAAAAATCAATAGATTTGGACTGTACAAAAAATTTTTTAAGAAGCTTAAAATCCATTATTAAATAAGAAAACTTTTAAAAAACCACAAACTGGGAAGAAATATTTGCAACAAACATTAAAAAGTGATGATAGACTTAAAATATTAAAAAGCTCTAAAAATCAAAAAGCAAAATAAACAAAGAACAAGAATAGAAGTAAATAAACATGAGACAATTTCAAGAACATACTGAAAATATTTTTTAACTGTTCAATATTTTAAAATAGTAGTGAAATACACCACTTTTGTCAATCAAATTAAACACGTTTAAATGATTATTTGGGAAATAATTCAGTGAAATGGACAGGCTTACACACCATTGGGGAGTGGATAAATTGGTTCAAGCTTTCTTTAAAGTAATTTAAATATTGTTATCATAAATGTCTTTAAAAAAACACCACACAGACACAGTAAGTTCCTTTGTAGGACTCTAGTGCAATGAAACAATCAGAAATTCAAACAAAGTTTAAGTACAGATTTATATTTAAGATGTAAAATTTGGAATCAAACTGAATTTCCAACAATAAAAACATGTTATTTTAAATAAATAATCCATGGTATAGTCGTATGACAACATGTTATATAACACTTTAAAATGGTGTTTTCAAATACGTAATGGTATTTGAAAATGTTTCAGATCTAAGGACACTTTGAAAAGTCAAGATATAGCATTTTATATATAGTATTATCCAAATTTAAAAATATTTTATATGCACATTAAAAACTATAAATAAATACATCAAAATGAGAGCAGCTATTATTTCTAGGTGTTGAGATTTTTATTCTGGTAATACTTTTCTGTACTATCAATTCTCTACAATGAGCATATGTTACTTTCATAATCAGAAAATGCAACAAATGGTATTTCAAAAGTCCCTCTGGAAGTATAACATAAAGAAGAAAAAGTTGTCAACTTAATTAATTTATAGTTTGCAAGTGACAGAGAACACTCACCACTTGTTTCTGTGGTAACCACTGGAATCCATTTATGGAATGCCAGTGACCTTATATTCTCAAGACAACTGCTTATCTGTCTCCCTAAATGAAAGAGGGGGATATGGAGTAAAGACAACAGTCTCTGAGAACAGATGTCTGAAGGGAGATAAAACAAGTATCAGGATAAAGTAAAAGGAACATTTTACTAGCATTCCTTAGTCTAATATTTTAATTTAGGATTCTTAGACTATAACGTTTCTCTTTATACTAAAAATCCACTACACCAATTGATCAACATAACACCATTAATATTTTTTAATGTTTTCTTAACAGAAAAGGGTTTCCTTCAAGAATTTTACATTGTATGGAGTTTCCTCGAAAAATTAAATATGGATCTGCCATTTGATGCAGTGATCCCACTTCTAGGAATATATCCTAAGAAACCCAAAGCACCAATCAGAAAGAATGTATGCACCCCTATGTTCATAGCAGCACAATTTACAATAGCTAAGATCTGGAAACAGCCCAAGTGCCCATCAGTAGATGAGTGGATAAAAAAACTGTGGTATATTTAGGTATACCATGGAATACTATGCAGCACTAAAAAAGAAGAATCTCTTACCCTTTGAGACAGCATGAGAGATGTGGAAAGCATCATGTAAATGAAGTCAGTCAGAGAAAGACAGGTATCATATGATCTCACTCATATGTGGAATCTAAGTAACAAAATAAACTGATGAACAGAGTGGATCCAGAGACTGGAAGCATGGAACAGAATGTTGAATCTCAGAGGGAAGGCAGGGGAGGGTGGGAGGTAATGGCCTAGGGTGTGGGGGGCAGGGGGAGGTTGGAGGGGTTCGTGGGGGGAAAGAGGGACGTATGTAATACTTTTAACAATGAAGAATTACATTTTTAAAAAGAATTTTACATTGTAATTATAAGAGAAATGTCTTATTCCCCATGTTGGAAGGTTGGGAAGGGGTTAATTTGGTTACTTAAAAGACTCAAAAAGAAAGAGACACATGCTGGGATACTTAATCCACCCCCTCCAGACCAATTTGGCTAGAGAAAATACCAAAGAATCTTAGGCATCCATATTCATTCTGCGTTAATCAGGCTTGATAGGCTGATGAGATAGAGATAATTCTAGTACACTATCTGCTAGCTAAATACACACCTAGAACCCAAATTTCTTCATATTAAAATCAGCTTGGAAAATGGTTACTTCTTGGTTGCTGGGCAAAGTGGGAGTCAATGTGGGAGTCACTCCAGGTAATCTGAGAGGGAGGGAGAGCCAAGACTTTTTCCCCAGCTCCATAGGAGGTCATTACTTGAGCATTCCCAAACTCAAAGCAGGGAATAGGACTTGGTGAGCTGAATTCTTTTTATTTAAAAGGAAAGGATTTCACAGGTTGATGAGCTGTATCTAACTTGTCACACCCACTAACACACTGAGTAGTCATTGTACACATTCTAATTCAAAAGCTACTTAAGGTTTATACATCTAAATCTCCCCTCCCACTCCTCTCCAACAGCTTGTCATGAGGCCTGATAGATCATTATTTGTCAGCATATTTACAATATTGAGAGGGAGAGCAAGGAGTTAGCTAATAGCCCATTAGCAGAAATGAGTCTATCTAATTCAAACCTGTACTTTGGCACTTGGCAAAAGAAAGCAGACTGAGCACGAAAGTGGCAAGGCAGACATTGTAAGGATTCTGTAAAGTTGTGGAGGAGAGTTACTCAAATAAAGGAAAAGAGTGAGTGAAAGCCCTAAAGCAGCGGTTCTCAACCTGTGGGTCGCGACCCCTTTGGGGGTCAAACGACCCTTTCACAGGAGTCGCCTAAGACCATCGGAAAACACATATATAATTACATATTGTTTTTGTGAGTAATCACTATGCTTTATGTTCAATTTGTAACAATGAAAATACATCCTGCATATCAGATATTTACATGACGATTCATAACAGTAGCAACATTACAGTTATGAAGTAGCAACAAAAATAATTTTATGGTTGGGGGTCACCACAACATGAGGAACTGTATTAAAGGGTTGTGGCATCAACAAGTGAATCTAAAAACCAAGTGAATAAAAAATCTGATGAACAGAGTAAACTGGTGAATATAATAGAACCAGGGGCATAGAAAAGGAGTGGACTGACAATTCTTGGGGGGAAAGGGGTGTGGGGGTGCAGGAAGAGACTGGACAAAAAATGTACACTTATGGATGAGGCCAGTGGGAGGGGTAAGGGCAGAGGGTGGGGTGGGAATTGGGTGGAGGGGAGCTATGGGGGAAAAAAGGAGGAACAACTGTAATAATCTGAACAATAAAGATTTAATTTAAAAAAAATAAATAAAGGGTTTCGGCATTAGGAAGGTTGAGAACCGCTGCCCTAAAGACAGATTTTGCCTACATTAAGTCAACAGACGTTTATTGAGCCAGCCCTGTGTTGGCACTGCAAATACAGGGAAAGAGGACTTCCCTTAAAGATTTCACAGTCTAGTCGGGAAGATACATACGTGAATTCAAAGATACAGTCAAATCCTATTTTAATAAAGACTCTGGCAGACACAGTCTCTTCTTCATCTTTCATCAAACATTTATTTACTCTATT
This sequence comes from Myotis daubentonii, assembly GCF_963259705.1. NCBI lineage: Eukaryota > Metazoa > Chordata > Mammalia > Chiroptera > Vespertilionidae > Myotis > Myotis daubentonii. The sequence goes on along the minus strand of NC_081861.1, from coordinate 44,037,637 downwards.
ATACCTATTTCTAACTAAGTACGTGGGACCTAGTTAGAAAACAGGGACACAAAATCCAGTAAGGCGGAATCACTGCCCTTAAGGAGCTTCCTATATCTAGTTGGGGAAATAGACAAATCAATAATGTGTTGTTCAGTGTGATGATTGCAAGGTAGAAGAGGGCATAGAGGGGATAAAAGGTGATGGAAAAAATAAAAAACAAATGAAAAAATACCATGTCATCTAGCTGGGGAAATAGACAAATCAATAATATGCTCCTTAAGGGCAGTGATTGTACCTTACACAATGCTTTGAACGCTAGGTATGAGATATTATCAGAGTGCAAAGATAGAACCATTATCTCTGCCTGGAGGGGCTGGAGAAGTCACCTCCAAAAACCTGTCATTGGATGTGGGACTTAAAGGATGGTTAGGAATTTGTTAGGTTAAAAAACGAACATGGGCCCTAGCCAGTTTGGCTCTGTGGATAGAGCGTGGGCCTGCAGACTGAAAGGTCCCAGGTTTGATTCTGGTCAAGGGCACATGCTAGGGTTATGAGCTTGATCCCAGTGGGGGGCGTGCAGGAGGCAGCCAGTCCATGATTCTCTCTCATCATTGATGTTTCCCTCTCTCCCTTTCCCGGCCTCTCTGAAATCAATTAAAAAAAAAAAAAAACGAACATGGAAGAAGACCACAGAGAGAAACAGAAGACAGATAATGAGGTATTATTTATCAATACTATCATTTGTGTTGTATTTGATCCTTCATTCAGTGACAAATAATTGAGCACATGCTTTATGCCTAGCACTATGCTAAAGTGCCAATTCTCTGAATTTACTAATAAGGGTACCAACACACACAGACTTCCCCAGAGCCACACAGATAGTAAGAGACAAATTCAAACCAAGTTCTGACTGTCTACTAAACGTGCATTTTCCATTCCACCCCCCCCCCCCAAAACTGGATTATATAGGTATGCAGTCACATTTGAGAAATGATGAAATATCTGGTTTGGCTACAATAAAAGGGAATGTGGGAGGGGGTGGGAAGTGGTAGCAGAAAATCTGTGGCATGTTACACTAATTTGCATGCTAACATTTACATATCTGATCATTTGCATTCAATTTTAGGAAAGGAGAAATAATTTTTGTTCCTTTCCAAGAAGATGCTGGAACAGGTACAAGGATAACTTTCTAAAGTTTTTAGAAACTTATGACCCCACAATGTTGAGGGGCAAAAAAACCCCACAAGGAATTAAAATTGATTCTCAACACAACCATTTTTTAGTTGTAAAAATTTATAATACTATCGGTAAGCATACAGTTAGCCCTTTGAAAGGTGAGCTGTTCCAAACCTTCAGAGGATTTCCTTTCCTCCACAAATTTCTGTAAAACATCATGAATATTTATTACCTACCTTTCCAGACAATAGCCAGAACCCAAGCAATGCTAAGGGAACAGCTGTCTGAAGCAAATATGGAGAAGAGGACCAAACAAAACTGACAACCTTCATGTTACTAGTACCCCGTAACCATATTGTGTTTATGTTAATTTCATGTTTGTAGTCCAAAACCCCAAATTGCCCAAATCACCATATATCTTGAAAATTTACTTATCAAATTAAATCTCATTAAATGATCTGAAAATAAGTTAATAGTGTTACAAAATTGAAAAAAGTGTTTTGCAATCAAGACTGAGTTGTTGAGTAGTGCACACCAATAGTCTTTTTATGAGATTTCTATTATGCCTTCAAGGCAGCAATTGAAATGACTTATCTTAATGATCATGGAAAAGAACTGTAACCTGTACTGAGATTTAAGCCATTGGCTTTAAGTTTATAAATGTTAATGTTTAAGCAAATATTTAGTTTCCATGGAGCACAAAGCATTATAATTAATTTAATGGCTTTTAATAAGAACAACTAAAAACAGAAATGAACTGTAAGCATGGTACTTTCATTTTATGTAATTTAACATAATTGACAAAAACTACTAATACTTATGCATTTCTTGAATTCATATAATACTTTATCCTTTCATACACATCATACATGTCGTAAATTATGTATCAATTTCCCTTTTAGAAACTGACTTTGTACTTCTAATTATTTATAAAACACTGAGACATTTGGAAAAAATTATAATACTATCGGTAAGCATACAGTTAGCCCTTTGAAGGCTGAGCTGTTCCAAACTTTCAGAGGATTTCCTTTCCTCCACAAAAAAAAGTGGGTTGATATAAATATTAATGAATGTATTGATTCATTTTTAATTTTATAAAAATATTTTCATAAAACAGAAATGAAAGGATTCCCTAACTTCCTAAAGCAAGTTAATCTCAGTTCAAAAGTAAATAGTATGCCTAGTGTGGAAAGAGTATCTACTAACTCTATTATTAGTAGTATATTATCTTTAAAATTTTCACTGAATTTATTGGGGTGACATTGGTTAATAAAATTACATAGGTTTCAAGTGTACAATGCTATAATACAAGTATTGATTCACTTTTGAAAAAGTTATATTGAATTTAAAATGGAAAATAGGGTGTAGAAAAGACCTTAATGTTCTGAATCATTTCTGGTTTTAAAAAAAATCGAATATATTACTATTTTAAATGTTCCCAGACCAACTTTTTTTAAATCCTCATCTGAGGATATTTTTCCCATTGGGAGAGTGAAAGGGAGAGAGGAGAAGGAGGAGGAGGAGGAGGAGGAGGAAGAGGAGGAGGAGGAGGAGGAGAGAAACATTAATGTGAGAGAGACACATTAACTGGTGGCCTCCTGCACGTGTCTCAATTGGGGGCAGAAAGCAAACCCGTAACTGAGGTACAGCCCTGCGACCCTTCGTTCTCGAGGCCAATGCTCTAACCACTGAGAAAAACTGGCCAGGGCTCCCAGACCAATTTTAAAGAAAGAAGAATGCTGGACGACCGGTTCTAGTTTTGCACATACATTCTGCGCACCTGAGGAGCCCCAACACATAATCACATGTTGCTGGGAGGTAGGAGAGGCTGATATTCATATTTTGGTTTAAAGGAAGTACTGCCAATACTTTCCAATCTGTTATCTATGCCTCTCTCCTTGGTGGGTTTTCTGCTCTACTAACATGATACCTTATACTGATCCAGAATTATTATGCCATTTTAATGAGCAGTACCTGCTTCAATTAAGGTAAAAAAAAATTGGAAAGGATAAATAAAACTAGAATCTATTTCTCAGACTTGAAGAAAAAGGGTTTCATTAGCCTTTAGCAGAAGAGAAAGACTTTTTGTAGGCTCAACAATAAGGTAAGGAAGAAAGGAGAATTAAGGAAGCAAACCAGATAAATTCTTTCTATTGTTTGGCAGAATGACCTGACAAGTGACCTCTCTGCAGACACTGAATTGTTCCTAATGATGTGAATAATTTACTCCAGCTTCCAAAGGAATAATTTAGGGACTTTTATGCTTCTTAGGATCAGAGTAAATGATTAGAGAGCAGACTCAAAGAGAAGCCTGAATAAGGGATCTTTGTTTGGTGTGATCTGTTCCGGGGCATTTTCTCCAAACTAGCAAATCTCCACAGCTGAGTCTCAGGTTTCCCTTACCTTCCTTTGTCTCCCTGTCAAGCTCTCATCCTGGATCAAGTCCTGAAAGCTCGGATTTTGCATTGCATTTGGTTAGCAGAGTTCCTGAACTTGCTTGGTCAGTCCTGGCCCTACTTTTGCTATCTAGGTGTGAGGCTTTGAAGACTCACTTACACCCTGCCTGCCATTTGACCTCAGCCAGTACCCGTTTGTTGACTTCCCTTCTCCAGGAAACTGACAGCTGGAAGGGACGCCACCCTCCTACATGGCACCAGTCATGGTAATGTCACTGGAATGTATCATTTTCTGACATATTTGCAAATCCACACTTAAAATTGGATTACATAGAAAGAGAATTGTAATCCCCAAATGCCACATGGTAAAGTAACTTTATAGAAGGACATTGAAAAAAACACACAAAAGATTAGGGCAAGTCATTTCACTCCTGTGGGTCTGTTTTACTTATCTGTAATGTAAGAGAGATGATATATAATGTTCCTTCTCACACAAAAATTCTAGAATTTGCATTATCAAATTACGTTAGTTTTAAATTTGATGCTTCAGGAGACCTTATTATTAAATGAAGTTAAAGAAAATGTCAGCCATATGCTAATTGCTATCAACACATTTATTTTAGAATATATTTAACTTGCTTAAAACTATTTCCCTCACCCAATGATTTCTGTGACCCATAATTCAGAGTTCATCAGGTAGAAGAACAATTTGTGCTGTATTTTCTGGAAAATTTTATAAATTGTCTCTGTCTATATCCTGCTTAGAGGATAAACTTGAAAATCTGTTCTTTTGTATTTGTAACAAACAACTGGTTTGACTAAACTTTTCACTGAAATTATTCTATAATTTAATATCCTGTGGAATATAGCCTGGAAATAAAACACCCCTTTCTTCCAATCTTCATAGTAATAAAAAACTATATTATTAATCCTAGATATCACCTAAAATATTACTAAAGAAAAAGATGGAATTATATTCTTCCTGCTGCCATTGGCATAAATTGGCATGATTTAATCCTTAAACCAATATCGTTACGTGATTACTTAAACCTTTCTAAAAGTATCCAAGAAGATATATATATATATATATATATATATATATATATATATATATATATATATATATATATATATATTACTATTGGGTTCTATTTCTAACTTATCTGATTTGTTTAAAATGTTTTGCCATGTTTAAAACTCTTTTGTGGTCAATTGAAGCACTTTGTCCTTTCAATGAGAGAAGCAAACAAGGAATCATGCAGGCCCTGCTGACTTCTGAGTTTAGTTTGTTTCTTTCAGCACAGATCCTTCCTATGCTTGTTTTCTGCCATCACATGTCATATCCTCATAAGTACGGTTTTCCTGTGCTAAACTGCCTAATTGTGTCCATCTCTCTCTAATACCAGCTTTATTGGAATATAATTCACTATACCATTCAGTGGTCTTTCATGTATTTGCAGAGCAATGCAACCATTAACACAATCTATTTTAAAACATTTTTATGACCCCATAAGTAAGAGAACCCCATCAGCAGTAATTCACCTTTTTCCTCCAAATTTGCCTCCTCCCCTGCCCCCAGTCCTAGTCAACAACTAATCTACTTTCTGTCTCTACAGATTTTCCCTTTTTGTACATTTCATGTAAATGGAATCGTACAATATGTAGTCTTTTGTAACTGGCTTCTTTCACTTAGCACAATGTTTTTAAAGTTCATCCATATTGTAACACTGTCAAATTCTTTTTAAAGTCACATTTTGCATATTTAGTAGACACAAACTCAAATATGTATAACATTTTAAAATTTGACTATATTTTCTCTCTCTCTCTCTCTCTCTCTCTCTCTCTCTCTCTCTCTCCCTCTCTCTCTCACACACACACACACACACACACACACACACACACACACACACACACAAATAGTACTCCTAAACTTACCAAAATCTGGCCTAAAGTCTTTGGGAATCAAGCAAACATAATAGGCTTGACATGGCTGCTTCTTTAGGAGCTTGATTAGTGGTGTGGAAATTATGGATAATCTTCATGAAGTTTGAAATATGCTCTACACTTTATTCCTAAAGATCTTCAGTATACCTTTAACAGACCCTCCTCATAGGAAACCTCCAATATTTGAAATTGCATTCTGATGAAGGTTTAGGTTGAATATTTCCTCCAAAAGAATGGCTTTAAAATCAGACACACAAAAAGGTGAAGTCAAGCTATGTGCACTCATCTACCTTGCCCCGTAATTTACAGGCATGTTCATTTTTCCTCTGAAAACAAAATGTGATGTGTGCCAGTTGGTTATATAAACCTCATGGGAGGGGGATTAATATGGCTGTATCTAAAGTAACTAACGTGTTTGTAAGGTAATTTGAATGCTTTAGCAGACATTCAGACTGATATTAACCTCTGACGCTTGAAAAATATTTCAAAGTGCCTATTCAAGAAATTAACATTCATGTGCTATACATTTGTCCATTTCAAGTTGGAAAGGTGAAAACATCCCACACTCAGTAAACAATGGAAATAACTATTCAAATATTTATATTCTGGATCAAAAAAATTTGAGAATTTTCCAAGTCTACCAACATTTCACAGGCCTAGTATTTTAAGTATAAATTTTTTTTTAAATCATACTTAATTTTTTAAAACTTTCAGGTCAGTGGCTATTAAACTGAATTTTAACAAGATGTAGCATATTGACTAAAATAAGGAACTGAGGATCAGTCCCAGAACCTGAAATATCATGACATGGAACAGAATTATCATATAAAACAGAAATGGAAAGAAAAATAGATTGGTTCCTGGAAACAAACTGACAAATTAAGAAACAATTAAATAAATAGGTACAGAATTATACATTTAGACAATAAGAAAACAATTATGTAAATTGAAATATATTTTATTTATTTATTTAAATTTTTATTGCTTTCAGAGAGGAAGGGAGAAGGACAAAAAGAGAGAGAAACATAAATGATGGAAAGAATCATCAATCAGCTGCCTCCAGCACACCCCCTACTGGGGATCCAGACCACAACCCAGGCATGTGGAATCAGTTTAGCTGAGCTTGCATACCGAGCAAGCTCATTGGGTAAGACATCCTGGCCTCAACCAATCACAAGCACACACACACACACACACACACACACACATCTCCATGGCTTAAATATTTCAATCAAAAGACATAGAGCAGCTGAATGGATATGAAAACAAGACCTACATATATGATGTCTACAAGAGACCCACCTCAGAATGAAAGACACACAGAGACTAAAAGGAAAGGGATGGAAAAAGACATTTCATGTAAATGGAAATGAAAAAAAGCTGGGGTAGCAATATTTATATCTGATAAAATAGGCTTTAAAACAAAAGCTATAATAAGACACAAAGAAAAGTACTACATATGACAAAGGGATCAAAAAAACAAGAGGATAGAAACCTTGTAAATATTTATGTACCCAATATAGGAGCACCTTGTTATATAAAGCAAGTCTTGATGTATATAATTGGAGAAATCAACAGTAATATATTCATATTAGGGGATTTTAGCACCCCATTGACATTACTAGATAGGTTTTCCAGACAGAAAATCGACAAGGAAACCCTAGTCTGAAATGAGATCACATAGATTTAATTGATATTTACAGAGCATTTCACCTCAAAACAACAAAGTATACATTCTTTTAGATTATACGTGGAACATTTTCTAGGCTAGACCACATGTTAGGACACAAAACAAGTCTCAATAAACTTTGGAAGATTGAAATCATATCAAGCAACTTCTCTGACCACAATGGTATGAAACTAGAAATTAATTACAATTAAAAAACAACGGCGTTGAAAAACACACAAAGACATGGAGGCTAAATAGCATGTTACTAAACAATGAATGGGTTAACAATAAGATCAAAGAAGAAATCAAAAGATACCTTGAGAAAAATGAAAACAGGAACACAAGTCAAAATCTATGAGACACAGCAAATGCAGTCCTAAGAGGGAAATTCATAGCATTACAGACCTATCTCAAGAAACAAGAAAAATCTCAAATAAACATTCTAACTTTACACTTAAAGGAACTGGGGAAAAAACAATAGCGAACAAAGCCCAAAGTGAGTAGAAGGAAGGAAATAATAAAGATTAAATTGGAAATAAACAAAATAGAGTCTAAGAAAACAGTATAAAAGATCAATGAACCAATATCTGGTTCTTTGAAAAGATAAACAAGATTGATACACCTTTGACCAGACTAACCAAGAAAAAAGAGAGAGAACTCAAATAAATAAAATGAAAAAGGAAAAGTATCAAAAGACACCACAAAATTTGAAGGAATATAAGAAAATATTACAAACAACTATATGACAACAAACTGGACAATCTGGAAAAATATATAAAAATTCCTAAAACATATAATTTTCCAAGATTGAATCAAAAAGAAACAAAAAAATCTGAATAGACCAATTACAACCAATGGAATCAAAGCACTAATGAAAAAAAATTTTCCTGCAAACAAAAGTCCTGGACCAGATGGCTACACAGGTAAATTTTATCAAACATTCAAAGAATAATTGATATCTATCCCTTTTTAAATATTCCAAAAAAATCAAGTGGAGGGAAAACTCCTAAGCTCATATTAGGAGGCCAGATTTACCCTGATTCCAAGACCAAATAAAGACATTACAAAGAAAGAAAATTATAGGCCAATATCCCTGATGAACATCGATGCAAAAATCATCAACAAAATATTAGCAGACAGAATTCATCAATACATTAAAAAATCCCACCAAGATCAAGTGGGATTTATTCCTGGGATGCAAAGTTCGTACAATAGCTGCAAATCAATTAATGGGAAACATCACATATAAACAAAATGAAGTTAAAAATCATATGGTCATATCAATAGATGCAGAAAAAGCATTTGACAGAAATCCAGCATCAATTTATTTATTTATTTATTTTTTTATTGCTTAAAGTATTACAAAGGGTATTACAAATGTATCCATTTTATCCCCCCGCCCTAGACAGTCCCCTAGCCTCCCCTATCACCCAGTGTCTTATGTCCATTGGTTACAGAATCAATTTATGTTTTAAAAAACACACCTCTCATCAAAGTGGGAATAGATGAAGCATATGTCAACATAATAAAGTCCATATATGACAAACCCACAGCTAACTAAAAGCATTTCCCTTAAGATCAGGAACAAGACAGGGATGTTCACTCTCAACACCCTTTATTCAACATAATACGAGAAATCTAGCCACAGCCATCAGAAAAGAAGAAACAAATTGGGAAAGAAGTAGCAAAACTGTCATTGTTTGCATATGATAACATATTGTATATAAAGAACCCTAAAGATTCCACCAAAAAACTATTAGATAAATTCAGTAAAGTAGCAGGATACAAAATAAATACAGCCAAACCTCAGTTCTCTAATGTCTCTCATCTCGGACAATTTGGTTCTTGATCAAATTGTTCACAGAAAATATGTCTAGATTGTCAACCAAAACTTCAGTTTTCTTTCTACCTGACAACCCTTTCATGCTGATACCTCAGCATGACAAAAAGCGTCTCTCAGGCAACAAAGGAGAGAATGCTTTTATGGCTGGAAATCAATGATTAGCACCATTTTAAAACATAAATAGGCCATCAAGAGTGCTAATGTTAAGGGTGTGATAGTGTTCACAAAACAACAATGATAGGCAACTGAAGAGATAGAAAAACTGTTGTTGATTTGGATAAATGAAAATGAGTTAGCCTGTGATAACACTTGGGAGGCAGTGATATATGAAAAAGCAAAGATGCTGCATGTTGAAAGTGATTCATTTAAGGCTAGTAGGGGTGGTTCAATCAATTTAAGAAAAACAAGTGTTTATTTATAGATTAGACATGAATTTTATATAAGAAAGGTTAAAATGGGATCATGTGTGGGTCTGGAACAGATTAATTCAATTTACATGATTTCTAATGGGAAAAAATGTTTTGTTTTTTCAAACAAATCGCTCCTTGAACAGCATTCCAGAACGAATTAAATTCAAGAACCGAGGTTTCACTGTATCAAGAAATCAGTTGCATTTTTATACACCAATAATGAACTGTCAGAAAAGAAAACAATCCCATTCACAATTACAAAAAAAAATACCTAGGAATACCCCAGCCCGCATAGCTTAGTGGTTGAGCACCAACCTATGAACTAGGAGGTAAGGGTTTGATTCTTGTTCAGGGCACATCCCCGGGATGTGGGGTCAACACCTAATGGGGAGCATGCAGGAGGCAGCTGATCAATGATTCTCTCCATCATTGATGTTTCTATCTTCCTCATCCTCTCCCTTCCTCTCTGAAATCAATAAAAATTGATATATTTTTTAAATACCTAGGAATAAATTTAACCAAAGAGGTAAAAGACTTGTTCTTGGAAAATTATAAGACACTGAAGAAAGAAATTGAAGAAGATACAAATAAATGGAAACATATAACATGCTCACAGATAGGAAGAATTAACATTGTTAAAATGTCCATATTACCCAAAGCAATCTATAGATTCAACACAATTCCTATCAAAATACCAATTGTGTAATTCACAGAACTGGAACAAATATTCCCAAAAGACCACAAATAGCCATAGCTATCTTGAGAAAGAGAACAAAGTTGGAGGTATCACGCTTTCTGACATCAAACTATACTACAAGGCTATAATAATCAAAACAGCATGGTACTGGCATAAAAACAAACATATAGTTCAATGGAATAGAATAGGGAGCCCAGAAACAAACCCACACTTATATGATCAATTAATATATGACAAAGGAGACAAGAACATACAATAAGGTAGAGACAATCTATCCACTAAATGAGGTTGAAAAAATTGGACAAAAAAAATGAAACTAGACCACCTGGATTAAAGACTTAAATGTAAGACTCAAAACTATAGGCAGTAACTTCTCAAACATTTCTCTTAGTAATATTTTTTTCTGATATATTCCCTTGAGCAATGGAAACAAAGAAAAAAACAAATAGGACTACATCAAATTAAAAAGTTTTCGTACAGCAAAGAAAAGCTATCAACAAAACAAAAAGACAACCCACTGAATGGAAGAAGATATTTGCCAATGATACAGCCAATAAATATTGATATCCAAAATTTATAAAGAACTCATACAACTCAACACCAAAAAAAAAAAAAATCCAATTAAAAATGGGCAGAGGACCTAAATAGGCATGTATCCAAAAAGGACATACAGATGGCCAATAGACATGAAAAGATGCTCAATGTCACTAATCATCAGAGAAATACAAATTAAAACCACAATGAAAAAAACCCACCACCTCACATCTGTCAGAATGGCTATATATATATATATATATATATATATATATATATATATATATGGCTAAGGGTCCATCCGACCGGTAGCTTTGACATGCAATAACCACCAGGGGGCAGACACTCAACGCAGGAGCTGCCATGACGCACTGGCCATTTAAAATAAACGGCACTGAAGACCTGGTGCCGACAAACCAACACCTGGCTTCCCCCAAATGGGACACAGGCCCCCACCACCACCCCGGAATGACACCCCACCAAATCACAGTCAATGCTGCCAAGACCACATGGTGCAAAATGCAGCCCACAGCCCAGCCCAGCCTGGAAATGGTCACTGTGGGTGATGGGTAATGATGTCAAGTAGCAACGCCCAGCTTCCTCTCCCTAGCAACTAGCCTCCTTGCAGTTTCTTCAGCCCAGGAACATGAGTTGCTTTATAGCCAGGTGCAAATATTTTACACTTTAACCAAATGTCTGTGAAGCATTTTCACATGCCTCATCTTATTTGATCCTCCCAGAAGTCCTGGAGTAGGTAGATAGGAGACTAGGTAGAATCCTATTTTCTTTTCTTTAGCCGGAACATGGAGATTTAGAAAGTTTAGAAACTTGATCCGACTGAAAAGAAGTAAGAAATGGTGGACCTTGAAAATGACTTCAGGTTTTTTCACTGCACAGAATATAGTCAAGCACTGCTGCAGTTAAATATTGTACCCTTTGTTCTCCCTGCGTGATCTATAATAATAATCTGCTACATGGTGATATTTACTGTACTGCTGTGTTGCTGACAATTACCTAAAAGACAAGTTGGGGTGCTTCCCTGGGCTGGAAAAAGTTTAGCTAAATCAGAAAGCAGGACTAATTAAGCAAGTTTATTTTATATATACACTGAGTGGCCAGGTTATTATGACCACCCCATCAGTACTTCATTGACACTTCCAAAAATACTGAATATTAAAAACTTCCTAAGCAAATACTCTCAAGGTTTTATTATTATTATTTGCATAACTAATTCACTTCATTGTACTGATGGGGTGGTCATAATAATCTGGCCACTCAGTGTATAAAAGGCTAAGTTGACTTGCACATGTGTGATACATATAAAGCTCTCAGTGGTGCAAATCGCACTCATTTGTTTCAATCTGTCATTGTCAATCATGAATTTGGTTGACACTTCTATTATAGAGAAAGGGTGATAGCGATATTAAAATGTTTCTTCTAATTAATTTCTTTTCAATGTGCACGAATTCGTGCACCAGGACACTAATCATCAACAAAACAACAAACAACAAGTGTTGGTGAGAATGTGGAGAAAAGGGAACCCTCATGCACTGTTGGTGGGAATGCAGATTGGTGCAGCCACTATGGAAAACTGTACGGAAGTTCCTCAAAATAATTAAAAATGGAAATGTCTTATGACCCAGCTATTCCACTTTTGTGTATATATCTGAAGAAACCTAAAACACTGATTCAAAAAAATATATGCACTCCTATGTTCATTGCAGGGTTATTTATGATAGCCAAGTTATGGAAATAACTCAAGTGCCCATCAATAGACAAGTAAATTAAAAAGTGTGGTATAGCTTAGCTGGTTTAGCTCAGTGGATAGAGCATCGGCCTGTGGACTGAAGGGTCCCAGATTCAATTCTGGTCAAGAGCACGTGCTGGGGTTGTGGGCTTCATCCCCAGTAGGGGGTGTGCAAGAGGCAGCTAATCAATAATTCTCTCTCATCATTGATGTTTCTTTCTCTCTCTCCCTCTCCCTTCCTCTCTGAAATCAATAAAAAAATATATTTTTTAAAAAATGTGGTACATGTATACAATGAAATATTACTTGGTCACAAAAAAGAATGAAATCTTACCATTATGACAGCATGGATATACCTAGAGATTATTATGCTGAATAAGTCAGTCACAGAAAGATAAATACCATATAATTTCACTTATACTGGTATGTGGAATCTAATGAACAATATAAACGAACAAACAAAACAGAAACAGCCTCATGGAGAACAAACTGATGGTTGCTGGAGGGGTAGAGAGGTAGGGGACTGGGTAAAAAAGTTGAAGGAATTGAGAAGTACAGATTTGTAGTTACAAACTAGGCATGGGGATGTAAAGTACAGCACAGGGAATATAGTCAATAATATTGTAAAAGGTATGTATGGTGCCAGATGGATACTAGAAATATCAGAAGGAGCACTTTGATTGTCTAACCACTGTGCTGTACACCTGAAATTAATACAAAATAATATTTAATATGAACTGTAATTTAAAAAATAATAAATAATAAATGATATTCAAATGACACTCTATAAGTAATCATAGAAATATTTAAATAAGATTGCATTTTAGAGCCAGGGCCAAAAAGAGAGACGTAGTGCCACCACTTGGGCACACTGCAGCTTTGAAACTATGGACCAGTGCACTTCCATTAAAATGACATTTCTTGACAAAAAAAATTCTTGCTGGCCCTTGCCAGTTTGCCTCAGTGGATAGAGCGTTGGCCCGCAGACTGAAGGGTCCTGGGTTCAATTGCGGTCAAGTGCATGTACCTTGGTTGCAGGCTCATCCCCAGTGGAGGTTGTGCAGGAGGCAACTGATCAATGTTTCTCTCTCATCGATGTTTCTAACTCTCTATTGCCGGAAGCCAGCCCATCCTTGCTGCTTGACACAGTCGCTGCAGGGAAGAAACATCTGCACAGCTTATGTTTCAAGGGACCTGGCGTATATGGCATACTGTTCTTAATATGTTTGCTCACCTTCATGGTGCTATGTGTCTTAACCAAGGTCACCTCTCTGAGAAAGGTTGTTTCCCCAGGTAGGGATTTTCCCCTGAAGTTAGGGAGGGAATAAAACCCTTTAACTAAATGCCAGGCGGGTAGTTAATCACTTTAACTACCAACAATCACCCTTAAGCTACATAATCTTTACTCCCTGGAATGGAGATAAGAAACGCCCTAACCTTTGGAATAGAAATTGACAGGATTAAAATCAACTTGTATAAATACAGATGTAACAAGACAATAAAAGACAGAACCTGGCTAGGCTGCTGATCACCTGAACGCTGTCTCCATGTCATTCCTTCTTTGCTGACTCCGTCCACACCTTTGGGAACCCCTGGACCTGCTGAGGTTGAACCCCAACACTCTATCCCTATCCCTTCTTCTCTATAAAAAAAAAATCAATAAAATATATTTTAAAATATATATTTTTAAAAATCTTGCTGAATTATGGCATACTAATTGTTATTGATGAATGAAGACTTTTATTAAAGTTTTTATATAAGCTTTTTTGAATAATAAATAAGAAAGCATAAATAGCATATGTATAGGACTTAATTTTTGACTTATTCTAAATTCTACAACTTCAAAAATAAACTAAAATAGAATATGGTACATATATCCAATCTGGAAAACTTAGCTTGCAGAGTCCCTTCATGCTAAGTCTGTAAATTTAAATTTAAAAGCAGTGCTGGCCAGGTAGCTCAGTTGGTTAAAGCCTTGTCCTAATACCCCAAGGTTCTGGGTTTGATACCAGAACCCCGTCAGGGCACATACTCCAATCAACCAATCGATGAATAAATGAGTGAAGCAACAAATTGATGTTTCTCTCTCTCAAATCAATCAGTAAAAACCTTTTTTAAGAAGTAGGCGGAAGCTCCTTATCGGTGACTTACAGGCACCATAAAGGATAGAAAACTGAAATACCATATTTAATGTATCTAGAAATTTTGTGTAAAGAATTAAAGAAACTATATCGTGGGCCAATTATTAAAAACTTGTCATCTCATTTTGGAGTCTATTGTAAATGTGCATGGCATTGTAGTTAACCTAACACCATCATGTTGAAATCTGTATTGTTGAAACTAGTATTTTTGTGCTGACCCAAACCTGACCCAGGACAAAATCTGTCACAACAGAAGTGTAATGTTTCTGAAAGCATGATTGCCCTCTCACTTCTTTTTCACCTTCCTGTGCCTTTCATGAGGTTTTTCCAGTTGGTTAATCATTAATTAATATTTAACAAGACTTTTTCCCAGTGCCAAGCCCTTCTCTGCTTGTCTAGCCTTTAGGCCTTATATGAACTGCTCCACTCTTTCCTGTTGAAGAAGTCCTAACCCTGACTACAGGTTAATGTCTCTGAAGAAATTAATAACGGCAAATGAAGTGTGTGGGGGGTCCTTTATAAGAGCATTCACTTTTTCAGGCATTTTTCCTGAAATGCATGTAAAGTGGGATGTCATTGAACCAATTTTAAATTCATTTTGGAAATTTCCAAGCACACATTTCCTGAACAAAATGGTTCCTACTGGAACAGGGAAGATTTTATTTAGACTAGTCTTCTCCAGCTGTCTCACAAGTCAATCTCTAGCTCTGCCTGGAGAAACCCTCAAACTCCGGCCCTCTGGACCTGCAGTGAGTCAAAGGATCGAAATGTAGATAAGGAGGGGACACCACTACCTGTGTTAATGAAAGAGGTCAGCTATGGCTTGGAGGCAATCTCGTGGGCTAGAAGAAGAAAAGGTATTCTGGCAACAGGAGCCTGTGTCCAAGTTTTCTCTGGTGAAAGGAGACAGATGAGAATTGATGTCCATTTCTAGTCAAAGAAGTGGAAGCACTTTAGTTCTACCATCCCTTCCCACCGCCACCTCTTCCTGAATGGGCATACATACCAGACAGGTGATTTTGGTGAACAGTTTACTGAGCACGAAGCTAAACACTTGAGAGTCCCGTCCTATCCATAATCTGCTCCCCAGACCGCCCAAGGAAAGGGAGAATTGCTGATGTTTTCCCTCTGGGCTGACTGGAGCCAATAAAACTACTAGAAATGTCCCTTCCCATACCGAGATTCTCTTCAAGATTTCGGGGACAAACTGTACCCTCCATAGACTTAAATAGGGGTTTGGTGGCATTCAAACTCTCATTCCCGACATTCCCATCTTTTCATTTATTCCACAAGATTTTTTTGAACACTGTGGACTTTTCTGATCTCCTAGCCAGGGAGAAAGAAGCAGGCGCGGGGTCCAATCTCAGATCCCAGACCCAGCCGCACGGTTCCTGTCCCCATCGCCGCTGCCCGGCGCCCGGCGCGGTGATTATTCTCCCAGCTCTCCACCCAGCTGATGTGACAGGCTCTCGGCCCAATCGGCTTCCTGGTTCCCAGGCCGCCTGCAAGCACCACCCGAACCAATGGCGACGGCCCAGGGGCGGAGGGGCTGGCTGGAGGGGAGGGAGTGCTGGCTTTAGAACCGCAGCCGCAAAGATTCCGAGAGGCAGAAGTTGTCTGAGCGCGTCGGTCGGCGGCGGTCGGGCTGGATCCAGTGCTTTGCGACTTTAGGTAAGTGCTTCTTCGGCACCGGAGGGCACCAGGGTAGGGGGTGTGCCGGGGCGTTGGCAGGAGTGGGTCGGGGTAGAGCATCTCCCGGAACCTCAGAAGGAACGTGCCTTGCCCGGGGGGCGGGGAACAGAGGGGGGTGCGGGGCTGCAAAAATCTGTTTTCTAGCCTTTTGGTGCCAAGGCGCTCGTTCCCGGCAGGGATGGGTGGGAGTGACAGTGTTCCCCTCGACCAGCACCCGCCGCAAGCACGTTTTCTGCTCTTCACTCTACAGAGAAGGTTCTTTCCCAGTAGTTGCTTGACTTGTTGCCAACCTTGAGCTGGAGTCCCTGACGCCAACATTTGCCCTTCTTCCCTAACGTGGCCATGGCCCCGAAGTGGAAATCGAGCTCCTAACTTCCCTCTGTCGTCCTTCTCCAGCTACTGCCACCACCCCGCACCCCCCCCCCCCGGCCCCCGCTCCGGATTCAGGAAATCCCGGAGCCCACAGCCCGCGACGCCTCCGGCCCCCGCTCGCCCGCCTCGGGTGACCTCGCGGGCTCGCGCCGCCCCTGGCGCTTGGGGGTACCGTGTCCCCGGGAGGGGACGAGGCTCCGGTGGCCCGCCGTCCGCCTGCTTGCCGTGCCCTTAGCGAAAGCGTTGTGATCGCACCGCGTCTCCCTATGAGTAAGCACTTTTTCTCTTTCAGTAGCCGAACATCTCCCAAGCCTGGGGCAGTACCTTTCTGCTCTCCTCTCCCCCGACTCCCGCCGCCCGTCGGCTCCCTTCAGCAGCTCCTCTGGCTCTGTAGCCCGAGCGCGCGTCCGGACAGAGGCAGCCCGGGACCTCTCGGGGTGCTCTGGAAGGCACAGCCCCAGAGGCTGTGGGAGGAGGGGGGTACTTCCCCTCTCCCCCCATCAGCTGCACTTGCCGGTATTTACTTTTCTTCACCCGCTATCCTGAAGCGCTCTAATGAGAGGCTGGGGGACACCGACCACCCCCGCCCCGGCTTCTCCCCAGTCCCCAAGTTGCCACCGCCGCCGCTGCTACTGCTCTCCTTAGAGGGCGGCTCCGTTGGCCTCACTCCAGGGCAGGAGATGATCCCAGCCCGGGAAGTGGAGTGGGGTTAAAGCCTTACACGGTGCTTCTTTCTCTTCACCTGCTGTGCATTACATCCCTACTGCTGCACAAGGTTGAACTTAGTTAGATCTAACTGAGTTAGAGAGCCTCGCCTTTTCGGATCAGATAGACAGGATGCTCTGGGTGCCTGGCCTGCTGTGATGGATGGGGGATGGGGAAGAGAGCGTGGCTGGTCACACAGTAGGTAGAAAACGTAGGTGAAGTTAAAAACTACTGAGAGGTAAGCACTACTCCACTTAACTGGATGTCACAATGTGATTGGAAGCCTAAGTTTGATCCTGGAGATGCAATTTACAGCGAATTCCAAGGAAGTGGTGGGAGTCCCACCCATGCCAGTGGCCATCACGTGCCCAAAGTCTGATACCCCTAGGGTAATGGTCACATGACTTCTTTTGACTTTAAGATTGGAATGTAATGGCTGAAGCCCGAATTCCAAAAATTACAGCCTCAGAGAAGGGGAGGGGAGTTTGAACTAGCCTCTAGTCAAGGGAATTCTACTTGAATTTGAATGAGGGACAAAGAAAGGGAATTTAGTGGTCAGATTTTATCCAAAATAAAAACAGGAATGGTTTTTTAAATAAGGGTTTGAGATAAGTTTGTGCTGGGACATATAGCGCCGCCCCCTCCACCCATGAGCCTTCAATCTAGTGATGGCTTTTCTAAATTTAAAAAAAATTCTTACTAATTATTTTCTAGGAAAATTGTTATTTTATTCATACCCTATTTCACCTCTAACTGATAGATTTGAAGCTATATCTTATAATGTTAAAAAAAATAAGGCTTTATTCATATTCCTGGGTCTGGCCTATATTCTAATTGTAGAGTTCTGTTTGAAGGTGGTGGATTATCTCTTGACTACAATTAACCATCAGTTGGTTTCCAGAAGGGAGGAATTTGGGGGGCTGGGAGGAAAAGGGGAAGGGATTGAGAAATACAGATTGGTAATTACAAAATAATCACGAGAATGTAAAGTACAGCAAAGGGAATATAATCAATAATATTGTAATAACTATGTATGGTGTCAGGTGGGTACTGGAAATATTGGGGGAAACACTTTGTAAAGTATATGGTTGTCTAACCACTATCCTTTATACCTGAAACTAATACAGAATAATATGGAATGTAAACTGTAATTGAAAAATAAAAACTAATAAAAGAAAAAAATTAAATTAACCAGTTATTTCTGGTTCGGAATTAATTGGATCAGAAATCAGGAACAGCCCTGGCTGGTTTTGCTCAGTGGATAGAGTGTCAAGCTGACGACTGAAGGGTCCTGGGCACATGCCTGGTTGCGGGCTCATCCCCAATGTGGGGTGTGTGGAAGGCAGCTGATCAGTGATTCTTTTTCATCATTCGTGTTTTTCTCTCTCTCCTTTCCTCTCTGAAATCAATAAAAATATATATAAAAAAGAAAGGATTTCACTTTCAAAAAAATCAGGAAAAAAACAGGGGACACAAAATTTGACAAGTTAAGTTGGTTGTGTCTTTGCCTGTCAAAAGTTTGGTAGAATAATGAGAGGGCGCAGAAACAACTCCCATCTTGACCAATACCCACCCTTGTGGCCCAAATTATGGTTGCTGTAGGAAATACGTGGCAGTTTTGGTGTTCAAATTATATATTACAGAGTAGAGAAATGGGCAGAGGAATCTCTGAGGTCATGAGGTTAAAAGCTTTACTTATTTACCAAAATGGATGCAGCCTTGAAAACAACTAGGGCAGCTAAAAAGGAAACTGGGAACATTAAGAAATTTTAGCTTTGTATGCATTAGCCAAAAACTCTTTGTCCACTGCAGCAACCTCTGATTGACTCCAGCACTTCATTTTCCTGCTGTGCTTGGGTTTCTGAGCCTAAAAACTAGAACTACTTTAAGCACATATTTCTGACCCCAAGGGCTAGCCTTGGGGCACACATTAGCTGGAAAATTGCACCTGCAGTTACTGGAGTTCACTACACAAATAGATAACAACCCTCCCCCACCAGTGGAAGTGAGGTGACAATATAATTTTAGATTGAATTTCTTTTTTTAATTTTTGTATTGATTGATTTTAGACAGAGACATCAGTTTGTTGTTGCACTTCTTTATGCATTCATTGGTTGTTTCCCTATCAAACCCGAAACTTTGGCAGATAGGGATGAGCTACCTGGCCAGGGCTCTAGACTGAGCTTCTAATAAATATTTAACCTTAAAAAGGACAGTACAGCCTGGCTGGTGTGGCTCAGTGGTTGAGCGCTGAACCAGGAACCAAAAGGGAAGATAATTTGGCCATGGTGCTTGAGCACTAAAGTCATTATTTTTGGTGAAACTGACAGGGAAAAGGAAGAAAGTCCACTTGCCATTCATTATTCCATATTCTGTCATAGGCATTATTTCGACTTGCCTTTCCAAGGAATTTACTGACATAATATTCTTAGCACATGTGATACATTCATGAATTTGCTATTGTGTTTGATATAGCATAATCTAGGTGGAATGTGTGTTAAACTGTTTGTTTTTGCTATTTAGTACAGATTCCAAAAGTAGCTGGTATAAAATTACAAATGAACATCTATCTATACATGACAACTTGGGTATCTGTTTTTAAAATCATTTTGTATTTGCTCATATGGTAATTTCTCTTTTGGTGAAAAGTAATCCAGGGGGTGGAAAATTTGATCTGTGAAAATAATAAAACTCGGTTTAGAAGAAAACAGCTAGATCATGTTCTGAGTCTGTATAAATTATTCTAAGGAGTGATGTAACATGTAACGTATGTTCAATGTGTTGGAAGTTTCAAAAGCTTTTTGGATACATTACAACGTTGGAAGCTCTTTTAGACACCAGTGGTCACGACTAGCTGTTTTTAGTTATGAGAGAACTTTGGTTAAAGTTATGGCTTGGCTAATCATGAAATGTCAGCCTCAGGAAAAGATTGGATAATACTTGAGCCATCTTGTAGGTAGTGATGGAGGTGAGGCAGTTTCAAAACATTCATTATGTTTAATATTGAATTTGCCTTATTTTTAGTACTTGAAGGACAAATATTACTGAGTATAAACTGGTTTAGGGATGAAAAGCATTGCTGGTTAAATGAAAATGAAAATACTGGAGGGGGGAAGTATGTGGGGATTGGCTTCAGAAGAACTGGATTCTAGACACGGCTCTGCCACTGACTCATAGCTTGACCTTGAGAAAGCCACTTAAAATTATTATATTGATAACTAACATTGAGTACACACATGTGCCAGACACCATGAATTTTCTCATTTCTGAAATGAGGGCATAGCTCAAGATTTTTGGTTTCCTGGAATTTTTTTTTTCAAATAGTTATAGTCTGGCTTATTTTAGTTATATTTATCACTTGAATTTTCAACTTTCAATGCAACTTTATTGAACCAAGTTAAATAACTTCTGGCAAGTTGATGATCACCACTGGCTTATTCCAGGATTAATGTTAGTTCTTTAAAATATAGAGGTACCTTTTATATCATTCCGTAACAAGGATTTTTTTGGCACATTAAACCAACTGATTTTACATTATGAGAAAACTTAATTTTTCCTACCAGCGTAGAAATTTGTTTGATAGTAAGGAGGTAGTGTTGTTAATTGAAAAAGGCATTGAGTGTGGAATCCAGGGCCTTTTAGTCCTCTACAGTTTGGACAGATAGCCCATCTTAAGTAAATCTTGGAAGTTCTCTGTTCATATCTGGATTTTACTTTATTTGTTAGCCATCTGTTTCCAATCTATGTATTTCACAGGCATGCTGAAAGGATAAGTGAGCTATGTAAGCCTTGGCTCTTCAGCAGACAGGTGCTATATAAATTCAAAGTACTGTAGTAGTATATCATAGAAACACTAGAGCTTTAATAAGAGTTTATAGAAATGGTAGAGTTCTCATCACTTAAGTCTTGCCACATTTGTACTTGTCTGTAAAAGTTCTTCAGCCATCCAATTTCACGAGCAAAGGAGAAATAAAGCCAGACATATTATAATGAAAAATAAGAGAAATAGTTGATAACAAGAGAATAAAAACCTATACATAATACTTTCTTATATTTTTAGCCTCTCTACTGTGCCAAGTAGCCTGTGAGAGCCATTAATGTGATGGTGGCTTTTGCAGGCTACCACAGGTGGTAGACCTTTCTCAAGGACTACTGAACAGTGTTTTCATGTTCATTATTAATCACTACAGAATCTATTGGCTAATCATGCTACATTCTTCATTCTTAGTTTTGGGATTGCCTGTAATAGGAGGTTTTGTGTAAAATTGCTCATGAAAAATCAAGTGTTTCTCCTTATAATTGGGAGGACAACATGCAAGTATGCAAAAATGCATAATGAAGATAATCTGTATATTTAAGGGTCTGTGCCATCATTAACACAGAAAAGGTGAAAAGTTAATATAAATCTTCATTTGAAAAATAAATGTGTTGGGCTAAATGGGTCATTGTCATTCTTTTTATAGATGGGCCATTTTCACCCATTATCCTCAAATCTGTTAATTTGGAATTCATTTTTAAAGTTTATTATAATTTTGCCAATTATATGATGGTTCTTTAACTGTTGCTCTTTTGAGTTATGCATTTTTCCTTTGATTAAAATTATGTTTGATGACATTTGTTAATATATCACTTTTAAAGTGATAGTAGTTAATTAAAATTAAATTAAGTTGGTGGAAAAAATTAAAATTTTAAAAAATGAAATAAGCAGAAAGCCCTGGGTTAAAGGACTTTAAAAATAACCTGGTATCATAGGACGAGTTCTGAAAAATAGCTTCTTTTTTTGCTAACAAATCTTTAAAAAAAAAAAAGTCTAAGCTCTAATTTCTACCATCTCTGGTTTAAAATATTGACAGCAAAATTTTTGTTATCTTGTAAACCATTCACTGAAAATATAACTGATTCTCTTAAACCGACACACACAGAGAGAGAGAGAGAGAGAGAGAGAGAGAGAGAGAGAGAGCTTTTACTTTCTTTTAAAGTTTTTTTTTAAAATATGTTTTTATTCCTTTCAGAGAGA
Source organism: Myotis daubentonii (assembly GCF_963259705.1). Taxonomy (NCBI): domain Eukaryota; kingdom Metazoa; phylum Chordata; class Mammalia; order Chiroptera; family Vespertilionidae; genus Myotis; species Myotis daubentonii. Next base: position 44,015,312 of record NC_081861.1, on the reverse strand, counting down.
GGAAGGGAGAGGGACAGAGATAGAAACATCAATGATGAGATAGAATCATTGATAAGCTGCCTCCAGTATACCCTGTACTTCTAATCAGCAACCTGGGCATGTGCCCTGACCAGAAATCGAGCCCTGACCTCCTGGTTCATGGGCCAACTCTCAACCATTGATCCACACTGGCTAAGCTAAAGTTTTTACTCTTTATAAAATAAAATTGGTGGGGGTAGTATCATAACTTTGAATATTGATATTATTGCATTCTATATTATATGCTCTGATTACATAGTGTGCACTCAGACATTCAAAGCATATATTTTATTGATTTCAGAGAGGGAGGAAGAGAGAAATAGAAACATTATTGATGAGAATCATTGACTCTGCCTCCTGCAAGTCCCCTGCTGGGGACTGAGCCCATAACCCAGGCATGTGTCCCAACCAGGAATCTAGGCATCAAACTGTGACCTCTCCTGGTTCTTAGGTCGAAGCTTAACCACTGAACCACACCAGCTGGACCAGATTGACATTTTCTTATTCACACTGAATGATACATTGTCTTTCGGAGATGAGTATAATTTGTAAGCTTTTTTCCCGTATTTTTTAATTTGCTTGCACATTTTCCTTTGCCATTTCTTAAGGTCCTTTTTGGTATTTTGGGGGCTTATATTTCAGGTCAGGGAGAATTACCATTTTAGACTGAACAGTGTTTTCTCAGAGGTGAAAATGACAGGAAATGGTTCCTGGGGTATATTCTGTTGCTATAAAAGTCAGTGTGTATGATTTAGTCATCTAAAGGTTACTAAAGTAAACTACGACACTGAAAAAGTGTCCTAAGTGGTGCATACTTAAGATGTTTTTAATCACTTTACTTTGGATTAAAGAAATTCAAGGCCATTATAAAAATCTTAAAAACGTAACAGGGTTTATAAAGAAGAAAATTTAAATTACTCAAAATTGTACCACCTACCACTTCTTTATATGTTTTATCTATTTCCTGTGTCAAGAGAAAGTTAGGTATTTTTACCATTGGTATCATATGGCACATACAGTTTTATCCCATTCTCTCACTTACTGCATTCTGAACATGTTTTCACATAATCAAATATTTTTTTAAAGTTTAAAATCACTGGGTGGTAGTCTATATAATGGACATTTCATAATCTATTTTACTGATTCCAGGTTGTTGGAAGTTTATGTTATTTTCATATCTTCTAGAAAGGGCTTCAGGGAACTTCTGTGGGCAAGAACCATTTTGCGACTGATTATTTCTTAGAGATAAATACATAGAAGAGAAATTGCAAGAAGTTTTGTTTTTAAACATGAATTCCTTTGACAATCTCTGGAAGTTAAACATTGGCTTAAGCAAAAAAAAAGCCTTGATTGCAACCAGTGGCACTAAAAGAAAAAAAGGCCATTCTTTATATAGTGTGTCATACTGACCAAACTGGACCTGGTTTAGGTAAAGTATATGCCTTGGAAATATTTTGGTTTCTTCTGATCTAGTTAACAGGTGCAAAGCAGGATGAAGTAGAATCCTGTGCGGTATACAATCATAGGAAGCTCTATTTTTTGAAACGGAAATCTTAGTGGAGGAAGGGAGACAGGTTTGTTTTTCAGTCTCCTGTAGATTTCAGGTTGCTATAAAACTTGGTTCAAGTATATGAAGCTTAGCCCAGCCAGCATGGCTCAGTGGTTGAGCTTCAACCTATGAACCAGGAGGTCATGAGTTTGATTCCTCAGGGCATATGCCTGGGTTGTGGGCTCCATCCCCAGTGGGGGACGTGCTGGAGGCAGCCAATCAATGATTCTCATCATTGATGTTTCTATCTCTCTCTCCCTCTCCCTCTCTGAAATCAATAAAAATAAACGTTTTGTTAAAAAGCATACTGAGCTTATTTGTGATCATACACCTTCAGTATTCTACAGAAACTTTTTATCCTGGAGTTGGTTAAATGACTGTTTGTTGAAAGGCTTCTTTAATCTCCGGCTATTGGTCTCTTGCCATCACTCAATAAACTCAAACATTTTGTTTCATTCAGGTTGCTTAAATAATATTACTAATCAAAAATACAATTGTAAAAATTCTGATGCTGCCACTTACTTTGTACCTAGTTTCAGTATATGGTGACCCCCCAAATTACAAACACTTGTATTAAATATTTTCTTTATTCCAATGGCTCCTTGTACACTGCATATGCCTCTCTAAACATGCTGCTTCACAGACCTGCCCTGACGTTTTTTTCCTCCCCGCAGTTCAGCAGTCTCACTAAGGACCATGTTGGAAGGTTTATTTGACCTGACAACTTTCTAAAGTCTAACCACCTCCTTTTGTCTTTTCAGGGGAGTCATATACATACTATATTTCATAGTCAGAATGGATTTTAGCATAAAATGGCTTTGTTATTTTATATCTCTGTGACATTGAGGAAATTCTTTTAAGTCCTCCAAACCTCAATTTCTCCATTTATAAAATGAGGATAATATCTCTTGTCACATTGTTGGCCTTAGAATCAAATGAGAACATTTATAAGGAAACTAGCATATTAGTAGGTACTTAATAAATGTCCCCATTTACAAGTCAGTTGATGTTGCCTTAGATATGGTCTCTGTTAGGTGTGTACATCTATCTACCTCTTCATTGTTCTCTTAATTCAAACCCCTTTTCCTTAAGTGTCACCACATAAGATACATAAGATCATTTATTTTTTTCTGTTTTATAATGGCATTGTGAAAATACTGCTTTCAATTGCTTTTCATTGTGAATGTGAAGGATTTTTAACAAAGTTCCAGTTTGGCTTACCTCAGAAAGCTGTTCACCATTTAATTTATTCTTTTGTGAGGACATGCCATCCAAGTCTAAACAACTGGCTCTCAAAGGAAAATTGGATATGACTTTTAATACATTGCAGATACCATTATAAGTTCATTGCCATTAACAAATATAGCTTAGATCAGGATGAAAAGTAATACTTTTGTGGGGAGGAAAAAATACTTTAAGTTCTTCAGTGTTTCTACAATAGTAGAAATTGTAAAAATGTGAATGTTAAAAAGTTTACCTTTAAAAAAATGGGAGAAAAGATAAAATAAATTAGTGAAAACATAAAAATGCTGGAGATGGCAGAAGGTTATAAATTAAATTAATAGCTTTCTAAGATGACATGTAGCCTTTAGAAATGTATGAGTCCAAAACATATTAATCATAAATTTATGATGCCCATTATTTCTTCCAGTGGAAGTTTTCAAAGGAAAAAAACCAGGAAATGATAAAGGACATTGGCACATTCAAGAAATATTTTGAGGGGGGGCGGTCAATTGGGGAAAAGGGAGACATATGTAAAACTTCAGACAATAAATAAAATAAGACATTTTGAGCAGTTTGTGGGTCTCCGGTTTACAGCTACAGTGAAATCATTTTTTCTTTTTTTTTTTTTTTACAGTGAAATCATTTTTGCAAGTGTTTATGAATAATTTAAATTTTGTTTTTTTGTATCATGGTAATTTAAAAACAAATATAGGCAAGTTATCATTAAGTGTAGATAGCAAAAAAGTAGTATTGATAGGTTTACATGTTTAAATATATAAACTAACCCATGCATTTGGGTTCTTATCCTAAATCGAAATATTCTAGTATTAGTTTGATCCCTGGGGGAGAGCGACAACTAAAGCCCCGGCCGCTGTTTTCTCAGTGGTTAGAGTGTCGTCCTGTGCACCAAATGGTTGTGGATTGGATTCCCAGTCAGGGCACATACCTGGGCTGTGGGTTCGATCCCCGGTTGGGGTGCGTGCATGAGGCAACCGACCGACATTTCTCTCACACACCCATGTTTCTCTCTCCCTCTCTCTTCCTCTCTCTCTAGAATCAATGAAAAACATATAGGGGAATTACAAAACAACCCAGAATATATTCATAAGGGCTAGCAGAAGGGGGAAAACTTTCTTAACCACAGAAAATTTCTGTAAAACCAAGCAAAAGACTGATATGTCAAGTCAAGTACCTTGAAATATGTATTATGTAAAAGAAGGCTTGTAAGCCATTTATAAATAGATGTAAAACTCTGGAAAACTTAAAAATATTACCACAGTTCTCAAGTATATATTGAGATAGTGCAAACTGAAAATGGAGTAATAGTTAGCCAAGGATAGTAACACAGACAGTACCTTAGTCTGTGGAATGATTTCATCCATTCAACTAAATAAAAGTTTATGAAGTCGGTTAGGTGCTAGAGCTACAAAGATCGATGATACTTATGCAGTCTAGTAAAAGAGAAAAACACAAAAGTAATGTTCGATTTCATGAAACCTAAAAATATCCTCATATGCAGAAAATGAAGTTAAATATGGCCTCTACTTTTTTCCTGCACACCCTCTCACCCACGCTCACACCCACGCTCACACACGCACACTCCCTCGCGGGCTCTCACCGCCTCTTTTCTGAACATGAAATAATTTTTAAATTTAAACCTTGTGCCAACAAAGACATTCATTTATAATCCAATATAATCAAATCTAAACTAAGAACAAATCAAATTTAAACATTGTTATTTCTTTGCAATAATTATCGCAGCCTAAAAAAGTGCCCACAATGAGTTAATTTTACTTAAATAGAACATTGCTCAGCCTATAAATGAAGGTCAGCAGACACCAGTGTCTTGGAATAAAATAGCCCTTTGGCAAGAAAATGAGCCACACCCCACTTCGTTTTTACAAAAATAAAATTCTTTCCAGCTTTACTAAATTGTAAATGTGTGCTCAGCATGTACTTCTGCAGTAGTTGGCTCTGCAGCTGTGGAAATATCCATGTATGCAGAAGCTCTTAAAAACATTGATTCACCATTGACTTGTACATGTAGCTCTCCTATTTTCTGTAATACAGTATTCTGTTGTTTCATCTGACTCACGGATAATATTAAGTAACTACAGGTCTAGCTATACCTTAATTTCCAGCCTTGAACTTCTTGAATGTTACAGAATTTAAAATGAGCAGGAAAACCCAGGATTCCAAATCTGATCATTGTTTCATTTTGGTGGGAGAGAACTGAATGAATGTACTGTGCTCGGATGTACTATGTCTGCTGTGCTATATGGTTTTCTTCAAAGACAATAGTATTATATTCCTGCCATGTACCATAGAGACAACCGTACTAATGGGGGGAAAGGAAAATAAACCCTGCAGGGAGGCCCCATTTTCCTATTTTGCTCACCGTGCACCTGACACACACCAGGTCTCTCTACATACATTTGAAAGAGTGAAAAGTAAATGGTCATGAATAGTTTTTTGCTGAATAATAAGTTTAATTCTCTTCTATGGATGAATAATATTCCACTGTATAAAAATTAAATTGTGAAATACTAATCAGCAACTCAGTAACCTATGAGTCCCTTGAACGCAATACATAATGATGCAAATCTATAAGAAGACTAAGCAAAGCAAGTGGCTTCCTTGATTTTCGTTCTCTTTTAGTTACTCTAAAAGGATGGTCATGCGTAAATGGTATGGATTGCACTTTAATTGTAAGAACTGCTTGACTTTAGAGTTAAAGAGGAAATTGGGACATACTAGTCTTTGTTCACTTGAAATTTTTTAACTTTTTATTTTTTTAACTTTTATTCTCAGTTACAGTTGACTTTCAATATTGTATTAGTTTCAGCTGTACAACATAGTAATTAGGCATTTATATAACTTATAAAATGATTCCATTTATATAACTTACAAAATGATAACTTACACCTGACACCATGTATAATTGGTACAATATTATTGACTAAAATCCTTAAACTGTATTTTACATCCCCATAACTAATTTGTACTTATAAACCCTTCACCTTTTTCATTCAGCCACCTAAGCCTCCTCCTATCTGGCAACCATCAGTTTGTTCTCTGTATCTATGAGGTTGCTTCTGTCTTGCTTGTTGATTTATTTTGTTTTTTAGGTTATAGATATTAAGTGAAATCATATGGTATTGGTCTTTCTCTGACTGAGTAATTCTACTTAGCATAGTATCTGCTAGGTCCATCCATGCTGTCACAAATGGTAAGATTACATTCTTTTTTATGGCCAAGTAATATTTCATTGCATATATATAACACTTTATTCATTCCTCTTAATCTATTTAATCTATATACATTTAAAGTAATTTTTTAAAAATATATTTTATTGCTTTTTTACAGAGAGGAAAGGAGAGAGATAGAGAGTTAGAAACATCAATGAGAGAGAAACATCGATCAGCTGCCTCCTGCACACCCCCCACTGGGGATGTGCCCGCAACCAAGGTACATGCCCTTGACCGGAATCGAACCTGGGACCTTTCAGTCCTCAGGCCGACGCTTTATCCATTGAGGCAAACCGGTCCCGGCATATATACATTTAAAGTAATTATTGATAGGTATGTACTTATTGCCATTTTATTGTTTTCTGATTGTGTAGTTCTTCTCTGTTCCTTTCTTATTCTCTTGCATGTTGTTGACTTTCTATAATGTTGTACTTCAATTTCTTTTTCTTTATTTCTCATATAGCTCTTGTATATTTTTAGTTTGTGGTTACCATGTGCTTCGTATATACCAAGCTATGTTTATAGCAATCTATTTTAAGTTGATGGTTGCTTAAGTTCTAACACATAATCACCACTGTTTTTACTCACACCCTCCTTATATTTTTGTCATTACTTTTTACTTCTTTTGTTTGTGCATGTGTGTTTGTGTGTATCCCGTAATTTCCTATTGTAATTACACATGATGTTCCTACTTTTGCCTTTTAACCTTTGTACTAGCTTTAGTGTTGGTTGATCCACTGCTTTTATTATGTATTTGCCTTTGTCAGTGAGAATATTTTTTCTGTGATATTTTTTATTCATTTTTTTTCTTAAAGAAGTCCCTTTAGCATTTCTTGTAATACTGGTTTAGAAGTAATGAACTACTTTAGCTTTTTCTTATCAAGGAAGCTCTTTATCTCTCCTTTGATTCTAAACCATAGCCTTGCTGCTGGGTAGAGTAGTCTTGGTTGTAAGTCCTTGTTTTTTATCACTTTGAGTATTTCATGCCAATTCCTTCTGGCATGGAAAGTTTCTGTTGAGAAATCCCCTGACAGTCTAATGGGAGCTCCCTTGTAGATAACTAATTGCTTTTCTCTTGCTGCTTTTAAGAATGTCCCTTTGTCTTTAACCTTTGGCATGTTAATTGTGTGTTTTGGTGTGGGCTTCTTTAAGTTCATCTTTTTTGGGACTCTGCACTTCCTGGACTTATATGTCTTTTTTCTTCCCCAGGTTAGGGAAGTTTTTCAGTCATTATTTCTTCAAATAGGTTTTCAATTCCTTGCGCCTTCTTTGGACACCCCATAATGCAAATGGTATTATGTTTGATGTTGTCCCAGAGGTTCCTTAAACTATCCTCATTTTGTAAAATTATTTTTTGTTTGTTTTTGCTGTTTCAATTGGGTGTTTTTGATATCTTGTTGTCCACATCACTGATTTGGGTCTCTGCTTCTTCTAATCTGCTGCTGATTCCATCTAGTGTATTCCTCATTTCAGTTATTGTATTGTTTCTAACTGGTTCTTTTTTTTGGATTTTATCTCCTTTTAATGTTACCTATTTCTTTATTGCAGTTCTTACTGAGATAATCTCTTCTTCCCCTAAATTCATTGAGCATCTTTATAACCAGTGTTTTGAACTCTGCATTTGGTAGATTGCTTCTTTTTGTTTGTTTGTTTATCCTCACCCAACGATATTTTTTCCATTGACTTTTTAGAGAGAGTAGAAGGGAGGGAGAGAGACACAGAGAGAAACATTGACGTGAGAGAGACACATCAATTGGTTGCCTCCCACACGCACCCCAACTGGAGACCAGGGATTAAGCCTGCAACCAAGGCACATGCCCTTGACCAAAATCAAACCCACGACCTTTCAGTCTGTGAGCTGATGCTCTAGCCACTGAGCCAAACTGGCTAGGGAAATTGCTTCCTTTTTAACATTTCCTATTTCTTTGTTGAAATTCTCACTGAGATCATCTATTCTTCCCCTAAGTTCATTGAGCATCCTCATTAACCAGTGTTTTGAACTCTGCATCTGGTAGATTGCTTGGCTCCATTTTGTTTCATTCTTTTTCTGGAGTTTTGTCCCATTCTTTAATTTAGGATATATTTCTTTGTTTTCTCATTTTGGTTGCCTCCCTATGTTTGTATGTATTTAGGTAGAGCTGCTATGTCTCCCAGCCTTGGCAGAGTAGCCTTATGTAGTAGGTGTCCTGTGGGGCCCCAGTTTCCCTGGCCAACTGAGCTGGGTGCTCCAGGGGTATCCATTGTGTGGGTTGTGTGTGCTCTCCTGTTGTAGTTGAGCTTTGATTGCTGTTGGCATGTCAGTGGGTGGTATTGACCCTAAGGCTGACTGACCGTGAGGACTGGCTATAAATTTGGCAGAAAAGCTGTTTTGTGGGGGTTCACCCCCACAGAGGGGGATTTGCTTTAGTGGGGCTCAGGTGCTTGCTCAGTTGACCCTTTGGGTATGTCATTTATGGTGCTAATCAAATGCTGTTCTATCGTGGTCTGAAGCCAGCCACCTGGTCTGTTGGTTCTGTGGCCTCTTGGGAGGGATCCCGTGCAGGCCAAGGTCAGCCCCTGCCTGTGTCCAGCCTGGGGCCACCTGGTAGGAGCTTGAAAGTGACTTTGGTTGGTAGCTGCTTGTGCAGGGCTTGGAGACACTTGAGAGTGGTCATGCTGTGAACCAAGGCCAGCTGCCACTCGTGCCAGTCTTGGGGTCTCTTAGCAAGAGGCACAGGTATGCTGCAGCCAGCTGCTGCTTGTTTGGGGTTTGTGGACCTTTGAGAGATTTTAGGAATGTCCACAGCATGGGCCCAGGCTGGCCCCTTTTTGTGGGTTAGCCATCCAAAGAGGTTTTGATCTCATGTGTGTAATTGGGTGGGTCTCGGTCTCAGAGATGACTAGGATGGGGTGAGAGCTGTGTTAACTGGGTTAATGGAGACTCAGATTTAGTACCTGCCTGGGCCTGAGGGTGTGGTAGCAGATTGGTGGGGTGGGGGAACTCAACAAAGGGACAAATGGCATCCTGAGCACAGGAGAGAGCTGCCCCTCCAGCCTTCGCCTTGAAGTTGGACGATTCAGTTCTTCCCTCTCTGTTCCTGAAGCCTTTCAAACTACTGTCCCTTCACTGGAGCTCAGGGTGAGTGTTTGTGAGCAAGTGAGTGTGCATGGACCCTTTAAGAAGATGCCTGGGTCTGCAGCAGCTCTCCAACTCGCCAAGATTGAGTCCCTGCATATTTTCTGAGCCAACTATTGTGGGGACTCCCTTTTCCCCACTGGTGGTCTGGGCTAGGGAGCCCAGTGTGGGGATGGGACCCCTCACTCTTCAGTAGGGAACCTCAGCAGCTGAGATATCCCTCCCAATTTTTACCTGCCAAACATGGGTGTGAGACCAGCCTACTTCACTTCCCCGCTCCTCCTACCAGTCCTGACATGGCTTTTTCTTTATATCCTTAGTTATAGGAGTTCTATTCTTCAGTTGGTTCTCCAGGGTGGTTGTTCTATAATTTAGTTGTAATTTTGCTGTAGTCGTGGGAGGAGGTGAACACAAGCACAATGTTTATCTACTTTGCCATCTTGACCAGGAACCCTTTTTCTAGCAATTTTATTAAGTTGTAATCTACAGACCTAACTGGTTTGGCTCAGTGGATAGAGCGTAGGCCTGCAGACTGAAGGGTCCCAGGTTCAATTCAGGTCAAGGGCATGTACCTTGGTTGCAGGCACATCCCCAGTAGGGAGTGTGCAGGAGGCAGCTGATTGATGTTTCTCTCTCATCGATGTTTTTGACTCTCTATCCCTCTCCCTTCCTCTCTGTGAAAAATCAATAAGATATATATTTTTAAAAAGACATAATCTATATTCCATACAACTCATGTAAAGTATACAGTACAGTGGATTTTAGTATATTCACAAATATGGTCAACCATCCCACAGTCAATTTTCAAACATTTTCATCGCTTCAAAAAGAAACCCCATACTCTTGAGCTATCACTCTCTTGAGCCCTCTACCTCCTCAGTTATAAATAACTACTAATCTACTTTCTATTCCTATAGGTTTCATGATTCTGGACTTTCATATGAATGTACCATATAGTATGTGGTCTTTTGTGTCTGGCTTCTTTCATTTAGCACATAATGTTTTCAAGGTGCATTCACATTATGGCATGTATCAATACTTTATTCCTTTTTGTAGCTGAATAATATTTCATTGTATGGATATAACATGTTTGTTTATCCATGTAACCATTTATAGACATTTGGGTTGTCTCCACTTTTTGGCTATCTAATCTAATAAAAGAGAAACATGCAAATTGACCTTACCTTTGCTATCCACAAGCCACACCCACCAGCCAATCAGAGTGACTATATGCAAATTAACCCAACCAAGATGGCAGCTGGCAGCCACGAGCTGGAGCAAGCAGGAGGCTTGGTTGCCCCAGTGATGGATGAAGCCAAGCTTCCCACCTGCCCTGGCGGGCTGTGACCTCTGCTAAAGGCAACAAAGTTTCAATTATAGAAGATAAATAAATCCCAGATACCTGCTTCCAGCCAGCCTCCACTGGGAGCTTGGGTGGCTGGGGGCCGTGGCCAGCCTGCAAACAGCCATCAGCCCCTCATCCAGGCTGGCCAGGCACCCCAGGGGACCCCCACCCTGAAGGGGCTGTGGCCAGCCTGCACACAGCCATCAGCCCCTCACCCAGAGTGGCCAGGCACCTCAGTGGGACCCCCACCCTGATCCGGGACACCCTTCAGGGCAAACAAGCCAGCCCCCACCCACACACCAGGCATATAATAAAAGGGTAATATGCAAATTGACCCTAACAGCAGAACAACTGGGAATGACTGGTCACTATGACATACACTGACCACCAGGGGGCAGACGCTCAATGCAGGAGCTGTCCCCTGGTGGTCAGTGCGCTCCCACAGGGGGAGCTCTGCTCAGCCACAAGCCAGGCTGCCAGCTGCCAGCACAGCAGTGATGGTGGGAGCCTCTTCCGCCTCCTCAGCAGCACTAAGGATGTCCAACTGCAGCTTAGGCCTGCTCCTTGCTGGCAAGTGGGCATCCCCCAAGGGGTCCCAGACTGTGAGAGGGCCCAGGCCAGGCTAGGGAACCCCCCTGAGGGCACAAATTTTTGTGCACCGGGCCTCTAGTTATGAATAATGGGAGATGTTAATCTTAAATGTCTAACCACAGGTCAGCTAATGAGTTAGAGGTGGTACTGACAAGATAATGGTTTATTTATCACTACTCTGCTATTGATGTAAATCCTTGTTTTGCTTGATTCTGAGCAATATTGATTTCTACACTTAATATAGCTATTTTTTATGGTTTCCTCATGCTTACTACCTTATTATCTTTAACTTGTTCATAGTACCTTTGTCCCTAGTAGTCTTTTTACATCAATGATGGCGAACCTTTTGAGCTCGACGTGTCAGGATTTTGAAAAACCCTAACTTAACTCTGGTGCCGTGTCACATATAGAAATTGTTTGATATTTGCAACCATAGTAAAACAAAGACTTATATATTTGATATTATTTTATATATTTAAATGCCATTTAACAAAGAAAAATCAACCAAAAAAATGAGTTCACGTGTCACCTCTGACACGTATGTCATAGGTTCGCCATCACTGTTTTACATGAATAGTGGAAAGCCTATAAACGTTTTATAATCACCTTTTGTAAAACTTACTTTATAGTAGATGTTTGCAAACTTCTTGTTTAAACACATTTCTTGAACACCTACTCTAAGAAGCAAAGGTAAGCAGGATTAAGTGCAGAAGTAAATGATAAATGCTTTTAAACGCAATGGTTTTAGTAAAACCATTAGTGGGCAAACTACAGATCCGGCCCGTTTGAAATGAATAAAACTAAAAAAAAAAAGACCATACCCTTTTATGTAATGATGTTTACTTTGAATTTACATTAGTTCACACAAACACTCCATCCATGCTTTTGTTCCGGCCCTCCGGTCCAGTTTAAGAACCCATTGTGGTCCTTGAGTCAAAAAGTTTGCCCACCCCTTTAGTCCATCTAAAGCAGTGGTTCTCATCCAGTGGGTCGCGACCCCTTTGGCGGTCGAACGACCCTTTCACAGGGGTCGCCTAAGACCATCGGAAAACACATATATAATTACATATTGTTTTTGTGATTAATCACTATGCTTTAATTATGTTCAATTTGTAACAATGAAAATACATCCTGCATATCAGATATTTACATTATGATTCATAACTAGCAAAATTACAGTGATGAAGTAGCAACGAAAACAATTTTATGGTTGGGGGTCACCACAACATGAGGAACTGTATTAAAGGGTTGTGGCATTAGGAAGGTTGAGAACCACTGATCTAAAGCATTATTGAAAACATCCAGTATTTTTATTTTTAAATTTTACTTTAGAAATATAAAATATATGCACAAAACAAAATTAAAATGGTATAAAGACATAAAGAAAATAAGCCTGGCTGGTGTGACTCAGTGGTTGAGCATCAACCTGTGAACCAAGAGGTCACGGTTTGATTTCCAGTCAGAGCACATGCCCAGGTTGTGGGCTCAATCTCCAGTAGGGGGCAGGAGGCAGCTGGTCAATGATTCTCTCTCATTGATGTTTCTATCTCCCTCTCCCTTTCTCTCTGAAATCAATAAAAATATTTAAAAATAAAAATAAGCCCTAACTGGTTTAGCTCAGTAGATAGGGCTTCGGCCTGTGAACTGAAGGGTCCCAGGTTCTATTCCGGTCAAGGGCATGTACCTTGGTTGCGGGCACATCCCCTGTAAGGAGTGTGCCAGAGGCAGCTGACAGATGTTTCTCTCTCATCAATGTTTCTAATTCTCTATCCCTCTCCCCTCCTCTCTGTAAAAAAATCAATAAAATATATTTTAAAGTAATATTAAAAAAATAAAAATAAGCCTCCTGACCCCAATCCTCCACTTCCTTTCCCAGGAGTAACTATTAGTACTAGTTTCTTATGTATCCATTCAGAAATGATACTGAATACATTCAACACTTTACATTTTCAGAAGAGATTGGTGTTTTACATTTAGAAAGTGATGTGGCAATAAATTTGAAAGAGACTTTACTTTTTGACTTTTTAGGGATTATCATAGGATGGCAAAAAGAACCTTCAGCTCTGGCCCATGTGACTCACTTGGTTGGAGTGTCATCCTGTGCACTAAAGTGTCTAAGGTTCAATTTCTGTTCCGGACACATACCCAGGTTGCAGTTCGATCCCCAGTTAGGAGGCAACTGACCGATGTTTCTCTCTCTCTCTCCTCTCCCTCTCCCTTCCTCTCTCTAAAATCAATAAAAACATATCATTAAGTGATAAACAATAATATATTTGTCAGTTTTAGATCATGGCTTTTCTTTCCAGTACCCCTGACCCCAGGTTCACCTACGTAGCATAGATCAAAATAGCTAAAGACACCTAGAACCCAACTCTGCCACTATCTTCTGAATTCATGTACAGAGAAATTCCTGGCTGCAGCCTTCTTGCTCTTATGGGCAGTCTATACCTTGCAGGCCCATTAGGAAAGGATAGATAAGCTTCTCTGAGAGAGGAGGGCTGTAGTTCAGTCAAGAAAAGATACAATTTCTGGGAGACCCAATTAGAACTTCCTATATAATTACTTAATTCATTTAATAGGCCTATATTGGTTATCAACAGTGTGCCAGGCACTGGAATCACTAAGATAAATGAAACAATGTCAACATTTGAAGAGCTCAGAGTCTATTCTAGCCACTAATGTTTTACAGATCAGGCAACTGAGTTCTAACTGATTTTGATTTGCCTCAGCACACAGTGCCTAAGACAGTGATAGAGGACAGGATCTCCTGATACCTGATCCATCACTCTTCTCGGCATAAACTTAAAAACCACGTCCAGGTTTCAATTTTGTTTAATAGGAATGAATGCCTCTTAATCCCTGAATCAACTGATACTGACTGGTGTTTTCTTTCAGAGGTTAACAAATATGGCAGATGCCACACTATTAAAGTTGACATGAACTCCCTGAAATTCATTTCATCTGTAACTTAAGCAGCTTCCAGTTCTTCCATAGCTAATGGAAATTCATTAGCAATAGCTTTGCAGTGGCAGATTCTTTTTCTAGGTCATATCTTTAATCCAAAGTATGCCTTATGCTGACAAAACTGCAGCCCTAATTATTCATCTTAAAGTTTCCTATATTGTAATGCACCCAAAAGATATAGAAAACTCGAATTCTAATACAGTATATTGGATATACGTTATAGGACTTATCACTTCTGAATTCTTCTAAACTGGATTTTATATAAATCTGATAGAGTCAGTATTTGTATTATCACCAAGAAAAATATTTCCATTTCATTCACGTACTCAAATACGTACTGAGTGTCTACTATAGGTCAGGTACTATTACAGGCACTGGGGATTATACCTGTGACTGAAACAAACAAAAATGATCACCCTCATGAAATTTACATCCTATTAAGGGAAGATAAAAAGTAAACAATGATCTAATATGTTCTATGGTAATGTGTTAAGGAGAGTATTAAAACAGGATGGAATGAATAGGGAATGGGAAGAAGGGCATTGCCATTTCAAATCATGTGGTCACAGAAGATTTCACTGAGAGGGAAGTATATGAGGCAAGACATGAAGGAGGTCAAGGAGTGAGCCATGGGAGTAACTAGGGAGAAGTATCACTTAAACAAGTAAAAAATATTTCTAAAACCAGATATCTAAATTGTCATGCACTGATGGATTTTAGACCTGAAGTTCTCCTTTATATCAGCTTTTTATTTTGATGCTAGTGGCCTGGTGCACAGATTCATTCACATTGAAAGGAAATTAATTAGAAGAAATATTTTAATATTGCTATTTGCCCTTTATAATAGAAGTGTCAACCAAATTCATGATCGACAATGACAGATTGAAACACGCATGTGATTGACGCCAGCGAGAGCTTTATATGTATCGCGCATGTGCAAGTCAACTAAGCCTTTTATATATAGAGAATAAACTTGCTTAAATTACACCTGCTTTCTGATTTAGCTAAACTTTTTCCAGCCCAGTGAAACACTCCAACTTCTCTTTCAGGTAATTGTCAGCAACATAGCAGTAAATATCAACATGCAGCAGATTATTATTGTAGATCACACAGGGAGAATAAATGATAAAATATTTAACTGCAGCAGTGTTTGACTATGTTTTGCGCAGTAAGAAGACCTGAAGTCATTTTCAAGTTCCATCATTTCTTACTTCTTTTCAGCCGGGTCAAGTTTCTAAGCTTTCTAAATCTCTGTTTTTCAGCTCATGAAAAGAAAATAGGATTCTACCTAGTCTACCTACTCCAGGACTTCTGTGAGGATCAAATGAGATGAGGCACAGGAAAATGCTCCACAGACATTTGGTTAAAGTGTAAAATGTTTGTACCTGCCTATAAAGCAAGTAGGGTTCCTGGGCTGAAGAAATTGCAAGGAGGCTAGTTGCTAGGGAGAGGAAGCCAGGTGTTCTATGTGACATCATTACCTGGTGCCCACCTGGGCTGGGCTGGGCTGGGCTGTGGGCCGCATTTTGCACCATGGGGTCTTGGCAGTGTTGGCTGCGATTTGGTGTGGTGTCACTCCTGGGTGGTGGCAGGGCCTGTGTCCCACTTGGGGGAAGCCAAGTGTTGCTTTGTCGGTGCCAGGTCCACAGTGCCGTTTCTATGTAAATATCATGGCAGCTCCTATGTTAAGTGTCTGCCCCCTGGTAGTCAGTGTGTGTCATAGTGACTGATCAGAGGGACACTTAGCATATTAGCCTTTTATATATATAGATTGAACAGAAAGAAATATGTTTTAGCCAGATCAAATACTCTAGCAGAGTCATGTCAGCAGTTATGTCCATATGGAATAAAAATAAAGTTTAAAAAGTAATGTTTTGGAAAGATTAATTAAAATCATGTTTAAAATAGAATATGGAGTTAATGCAAGTAGATCTTCTTTCCTTTTACCTATGAATTTAATTGTAGTATATTCTGTAATTCCAAATTACATTTTTAAACTTTTTACTTTGCTATAATCATAGACACATTACTTGTCAGAAATGACACAGAGATCATATGTACCTTTTACCCAGTTTCTCCCAATGGTAACCTTTTGCAAAATTATAGAACAAAATCAAAATATTGACATTGATACAGTCAAAATGCAGAAGAGTTCCATCACCAATAGAATCCCTTTTGTTACCCTTTTATAATAGCAAACACCTGCTTCCTCTTCCTCCTGGAAACCACTGGTCTGTTCACTACTTGTATATTTTTGAATATGTAACTTTTTGAGATTGGCTTTTTTCACTCAGCATAATTTTCTGGAGATTAATCTAAATTGTGTATATCAATTATGTCAAACTCGTGGCCCACTACAACAAATAAGAATATTTTTGTGGCCCAGTCAATATAACAGTATGTAAGAAACATTTTAATAAAAATTTTATAACTTAATTTTTACACTATCCTATTATACATAACTAGTGGCCCGGTGCACGAAATTTATGCACATTAAAAGGGAATTAATTAGAGGAAATATTTTAATATTGCTATTTTCCCTTTCTCTATAATAGAAGTGTCAGAGATGAAAGAAAATCAGTAAAATGTATATGAAAATCTTCCTCCTGTCAGAGTCTGGGTGCGCCGTGGGACCCAGAGTCAAGTCCCCACCGACCTGTACCTTGAAATCGTGTGAGACCCAGACCTGGCTGGCCCCACCCCCGTCAAGCCCCACAGGGCGGGGGGGGGCGCAGCCTCAGGTCCCCCAGCACACCCTCAGGTCCCCTGGCCTGGTGCCAGGGCAGGGGTTGTGGCCTGAGGTCCCCTGTCAAGCCCTGCCAGGTTGGGAGCACAGCCTCAGGTCCCCCACCCTGGCCCAGCACCACACAGCCTCTGATCTCTCGTTATGGCTCGTTATGGGAGCCCCGCCTCTGCTGTGGGTTGTAGCCATCTTGTGATGGCGTGATGGTGTGAGAGTTAATTTGCATATTGCCTCTTTATTATATAAGATTATTAATAACAAACTACAACATTCGCTAATGACTGATTACTATAATCATGGTGCATTAATTTCCCTTACATGCCTTACATGCAGGCTCACCATTTCTCTCCACTAATACTAGCAGCAAATATTTTAGCAGCCGATTGCCACATCATTAGTCTTGGACTGACTTGTTTGCTGTGCACAACAGGAAATATATCACTTTGGAGAACAAGAAAAATAAGTTTGCATTATGCTTATTAATTTGTGCAGTTATTCAGTGTCTGGTAAGTTAATGTTGAAGAAAAAATATCACTTTTTATTAAAATGTTTTATTATTTTATGTTAACAATGACTCATTTATTTCAGCCCTTTGTAAAAGGTGAAAGATTTATGCGATCTGAAGAGAAACCAGAGTATTATTTCAGCCCTTTGTATTCAGCATGTCTCTATTGAAATAAACCTACATTTCTATGAAAATTGAAGTTTTTGTTTTTATGTGGTCCACATAAACTTGTGGTCCACATAAACTTAAACCTTGTTTATTTGGCCCGTATTAGCCTTTGAGTTTGAAATGCTTGGGTGTATATCAATACCTTTTTCCACTTTAATGTTGAGCAGTATTCCATATTGTAGATATACCACAGTTTATTTAACCATTCACCCATTGAAGGATATCTGGGCCATTTCCAGTTTAGGCTATTAACACATTGTTTGCGGGTAGTTTTTATCGCGCGCTAACAGGTGGCGCGGGCCATTTTTGCTAATTTTTTGCGCAAATGGCAACGTTCAGTAAAATTACGATAACTTTAGTTTACGTATTTTGGTTTCATTTTGCATTTCCAGTGCCTAATGATGTTGAACATCCTTTATTGTAGATAATCTTTTGTCAGATATGTGGTATACAGCTATTTTCTTCTACTCTGTAGCTTTTCTTTTGATCCTCTGAACAAGCTCTTTTAAAGAACAAAACATTTATTTTGATGAGGCCCAATTTATTAATATTTCCTTTTATGGATTGTCTTTTTGATGTTGTGTCTAACACTTCTTTACCAAACCTTGTTCCTGAAGAATTTCTCAAAAATTTCTTCTCAAGTTTTATGGTGTTAACGTTTCACAATGTGACCTATTTTTGAGCTTATTTTTGTGTAAAGGTATGAGGTTTAGCTCAACGTTATTTTTTTCCTTATAGTTGTCCAATTGTTTCAGCACCATTCCTCCACTACTGTGCTTTTGCATCCTTGTCAAAAAGCAGCTGAGCATAAATGTGTAGGTCTATTCTGGCTTCTCTGATTTGTTCTATTGCTCTGTGTCTATTATTCTGCCAATACCATACTGTCTTTTTTAATATAGAATATGTTTTTATTGATTTTTAGAGAGAGAGGAAGGGAGAGAAACATTGATGAGAGAGAAACATATCAATTAGCTGCCTCCTGCACGCCCCCTACTGGGAATGGAGTCCACGACCCGGCATGTGCCCTGACTGGGAATCAAATTGGTAACCTCTTGATTTATGGGTGGAAGCTCAACCACTGAGCCAAACCAGCTGGGCCCATGCTGTCTTGATTGCTGTAGCTATAAGTGAGTGATTCCAACCAATTTATTTTTCAATATATTTTACCTGTTCTAGGGATCTGTTTTTTTCCCCCCACATAAAATGATCTATGATTACTAAAAATTGTGCCAAGATATTGATAGGAATTATATTAATAAGAATTTTGAGATTGCGTATATAATATTTATTAAGTTAATATGGTAATTCCATTAAGGAAGATAATTTCATTTCTTCTATTGCCTCATGGTAGGTCATATTTTCTAAAGTCGTGCCTATTTTTATGATTTTTAAATTGAACAAATATTAACTGATTGTTTCTCTTCAGATACAACTTTGATATCTTTTTCAATTGCCAAACTTGAAGCTTTTCCCCCCAAAAGAATGGCACATTCTTGACTTAAGTATAGAACTTTCAAGTTCTAAATTATTCATCTGTCATTTGAAATTGATCACCCATTAAATTTCTATTTACAAGAATCCTAAACCTATTGTTCTGCCTTAAGGAAAGTATGGTTACCTCCTCTGTTGTCTCAAACACATGCATTTTCCAAAATAGCAAAATATAATATTCCAGTAGCATTGGGATTTAGGGCACTGGCGTTTGGAATGCATTTGTTATTAATGAACAGTAGGTCAAAGTTTTTAAATTAAAACTTTTGTATATTCTCATGCTTTGATTATGCAAAATAGCATTTTTAAAATAGCAAAAAGAATCTGGCACAGCCTCATGGCTCAGTAGTTGAGCATTGACCTATGAACCAGGTGATGCTTCGATTCCTGATCAGGGCACGTTGCCCAGGTTGCAGGCTCAATCCCCAATGTGGGGGCATGCGTAGGAGGAGGCCAATCAATGATTCTCTCTCATCATTGATGTTTCTATCTCCCCCTCTCGCTTCCTCTCTGAAATCAATAAAAATATAGGGTGTCCCATAATTCATGCAAGATTTGCATTTGAATTGAATTGCAAATCTTGTGTGAATTTTGGGACACCCTATATATTTTTTAAAAAGAATCTGATGAAGCTCTTAATTTCAAAAGTACTCTTGGAAACTCTTAACTGTGGGGAAAAAAGGCAAAAAGAACTGTTTAGTGATTCGGGGTTAAGACACCAAAAAATACATTTTGGCTCTTTTTTCTATCCTGTTTATATTATAAACTAGAGGCCTGTTGCATGAACAGATTCGTGCAATAGGCCTTCCCTTCCCCTCACTGCCAGAACCGGTTTTCCTCTGGCACCCGACACCCAGGCCTTCGCTCTGGCCAGAGCCACCTTTAGCACCTTCCCTGCTCTGCTTCATGCCTACATATGCAAATTAACCGCCATCTTTGTTGATGGTTAATTTGCATATCTTGCTGATTAGCCAATGGGAGGCGTAGAAAAGGTACAGTCAATTACCCTGTTTGTCTATTACTAGATTAGATTGGCTTTTATTTCTTTAATAAAGTTTACAGTTGTTTGTATGGAAAATAATATAATAAGTAATAATACAAGAATAAAGTCTTTTGAGTACTACTTTTGCCCCACCTCGTATATCACTGGTGGCCTATAACATTGGGAATATGGTACTAAGGGGTTAGACTTAGGAAACAGGAATTTGAAAATCACAGTGCAGTTGTACTACATGAAATACAATTAGCAGAATTACTTCTCAATAATGAAAACTTCCCTAAGTTATAGCATATGGTTCATAGTTTCAGTATAATCATTGCAGTGAAATTCGCTACCACTAATATCAGCAATGTGTTTCATCTCCATCTACTCCTAACTTTGTTTAGGTAATAATCACAGCTGCAGCAAATGTACAGGTATGTATCCTGTGACTAAAAAAAAATTGTAATTAAGGAGGAAAGCAATACAGGGGTGGGCAAAAGTAGGTTTACAGTTGTTCATATGGAAAATAATACAATAACAAATAATGCAAGAATAAATTCTGTCTTAGATGGAAAATAATACAAGAGTAAACTCTGACTCCTGTCCTCACAACTGTAAACCTACTTTTGCCCACCCGTGTATCATAAACATATCTCCATTTCTTGCTTCACATACAAGTTATCTGTACTTTTTATTTTTATTTGGTCTCTGAGAAACTTTTGAAAGCTCATTCTCTAAAGCAGTGAAGTCTTAGAGCCAGTGAGTCTAGGACAGCCTACCTCATCAAAAGAACCCTGCTAGTGGCTTTAGCCGATTTCTGAGATAACATAGTACCAGGGAGAGGGGTAAACTGGGAAAGGTAAGAAGTTACTCTTGCATGGATGACTTTTTGCAAATAGTATGATTTTTAGTAAGTGAAGGCCACAAAAGCCATTTGACTTGTGGCAGGATTAATTATAATGAGACTTCATTAGCTGCATTGTACCCCATATTAGCTGCACTGTACCCCCCTCCGTCTGTGGTTTCACTTTCCATGGTTTCAGTTACCCGTGCTCAATTGCAATGTGAAAATATTCAGTGGAAATTTTCATAAATAAACAATTCATAAGTTTTAAATTGTGCACCATTCTGAGTAGCGTAATGAAATCTCACACTATCCCACTCCATCCCACGGGGGGACGTGAATCATCCCTTTGTCCAGCATATCCATGCGTATATGCTCCCCACCTGCCAGTCACTTAGTAGCCATCTCAGTTATCAGATCAACTGTCACAGGATCACAGTGCTTGTGTTCAAGTAACCTTTACAGTAAGTAGCCAAACACTGTGTCACAATGCCCATGTCATTCACCTCACTTCATCTGATCACATAGGCATCATATCTCACCACGTGGGCATTGTTGTTTGAATAGAAAGGGGATTTTACACTTTATGACCCTATGTTATTTTTGCTGCAAGTCTTAAGGATAAATCTACATTGTGTTCGGGATTCTGTGTTGGGCCAAACTTAACAATGACCATTATGTGTAGAAAATAGCAACCATTGTTGTTGAATTAAACTATCTCCGGAGATTAAAAACATTTAAATTAAACTAATAAAACCTTAATGGCAACATAACCAAAGACCAGAGAAGAATGGGTAGAAGTAGAAAACATTGAAATTGTTGAATTATACTGGCAAAGGAACCCTAAACCATGTAAAAGGTGGTTACTGTTTACTTGTCTAAAAAAAAATTCAAAATGTATTCAAACACACAAATTTGAGTTTTTCAGCTTAGAACTTCAAGTGGACTGTTCGCGACAAACTCCCAATGAAATGAAATGGAATTAAATTTGTGTTGTGTTTTGAAAGTGTATATATGTGTTTGCAAGAGTTACATAGAAGAATTAGACTAACAGAGTGCTTGGTGGTTCTTGAAGTGAATATTGGCAATCTTAAGGATGTTTTATTAGACAATGAGGCAACAATTTTTTTTTTCTGGGAACATGTCACCACAGTAATAGCGGAAGTAAAACAATATTTCACATGCAAACATATCTGAACCTCTTCATGAATGCATTTAACACTTTGAAGTGATGGCAACATCTGGTAACAAGTAGAAACCAGGGTCTTATAAACTATGGCTTCATGTTACTATTTCATCTGAATTAGTCATTTAAGTGGTTTTATATGTCTTCTTAGAAACTGACAAGGTTAATTTTGGACTAGGGCAGGCAGGCAGGAAATGCTAAAGCGGCTCTTTCTTTTGAAGGTTTGGTTATTCCTTATGAGGTCAAAAAGCAGTAGTTTTAAAGTTAAGAAAGGTAAAGCAGTGAAATCTCGACAACTAAGTGAGACTTTCCTTTCTTTTTGTGTGTGGCAAGTTTGAGGAAAACTCAATAAATTTCAAAGTTCTTTATATATTCCACCCCTCTTCTTTTCTCTGTGCTTTTATTTTCTAAAAGTGAAGAAGTTTTAAAAATCATTTTCACTGCCAAATATTATGGATTTGGTGCCACTAACAGCCGTGGGCAAACTACGGCCCGCGGGCCGGATCCGGCCCGTTTGAAATGAATAAAACTAAAAAAAAAAAAAAACCGTACCCTTTTATGTAATGATGTTTACTTTGAATTTATATTAGTTCACACAAACACTCCATCCATGCTTTAGTTCCGGCCCTCCGGTCCAGTTTAAGAACCCATTGTGGCCCTCGAGTCAAAAAGTTTGCCCACCCCTGGACTAGAAAGATGTAACCTATCATTGGCCAGATTAGCTCTCAGAAATCATCCTATTTTGTAAAGTTATTCAGTGGGACTAGAGTAGATGCCTTTTCTATTTATTTTATTTGCATTAAAAATGCTAAACGTTTGCTCTTAATTATGTAATAAACAACTATAGCAAATAACAGTGAGTTTAATTCCTTTAGGATGCAATGTCATTACCACGTACTCATTTAACAGATACTTACTATCTACTCTGTGCCAGGCACTGTTCTAGATGCTTCAGATAGATTGGTGAACAAAGCAGACAAATCACTGCCTTTGTAGAGCTTAATATATATAAATAATAAGACAGAGCAATTTAAAATCATTTAATGCTATCACTCAGCTTTTCACGGGTGATGGAGTTAAGTGAGTTTTAAGAACTGTTGCACAATTTCCTGAAGTTTGAATAGAGAAAATTTGACAATTTGTTTGGAATATATGGCAATAAGCTAGAAGCCGATAATTAAACATTTGATTTTTAAAAAATTTTAGGTTTTGATTACAGTTTGATTTTGATTCTCACTTTAATTTTTTATCAGTGGTCAGTGTTATCATTAGAGTCCTTAAGTAACTGAGGAATGTTACAAGTTTAACTTGTGGGTTTAGTCGTTAGCCGGGCTTAATTTGGGGCGGGGATGATGGTGAAAGGGTGTACTAGCTCTGGAAATAATGTTAAAGTATGGCATTTGTGAATGTCTTCTGTCATTTGAAGAATTATAGAATACTTAATGTATTTAATATTCACTGTGGAAAATGAATGTTCTGCTTAGTTATTTTTGCCTGTGTGACTCAAAGGAGATGACATGATGGTTCCTGTCCTGAAGTGAAATGAGACGATGGGCTGTGGTGGAAAAATGATGTGGTCATGCCCATATTTGCTCACATCTCTTATTCGTTTCCTTTTATAGAGGAAAACCAGTCTCAATTCTTATTTTTTAAGTTTCCTTTTTGTATTTTCTTTTCATACCATTCCCCTTTTTTTCTTAAGATTGCATTGCAATGATTTTCAATTCAGTTGGCTCAAGCTGTGCTTTGCAATAATATAAGTACCCTGTAGGATGTTCATAGTGGAGGCATTATACCCATTTTAAGGAATCGATTATTTATATGGACACAGACACACTCAGCCCCTTGAAAACCTATTCTAGTAATTGTATTCTCAGTTTTGAAATTTGTTAAACCCTACAGCCTTATGGTGTTTTTTTTTTGTCTCTCTAAAAGCGAATGACTCCATCATATATATCACTGTACTAAGCACCAGTTCTCAAAAAGAGTGTGGCATATGGGCCGTTGGCAGTCAAAATTACTTGCATAATAACACTCAAATGTTACTTGATTTTTCACTGTGTTGACATTTGCACTGGTGATTAAAACTGCTGGCGCCTTACCATGCAAGGGAGTGGCACCACACTGTATTAGTAGTCATTGTATTCAACACCTTACCCTCCCTTTTAGAAAAAGACCTTACAAAATGGGTTTCACTTACGAATGTTCTTGATGAAGCAGGATATACATCTTTTGAGGATTCTGTGTGATGAAATGGGAAGTACATTAAAAGCATTTCTGCTGCACATGGATGTACAATGGCTGTCTTGAGGAAAAGCACTTATGCAACTAGCTGCATTTTAAAAAATATAAAGCCTTTTTTACTTAAAAGATTAAATGACACATTAACTAATTATTCAGACCTGAATATATGACAGATATTTTATCGAAAATGAAGCAAGTGCCTGTCACTGCAAGAAACATAACAGAGTATTTGTTGCCAGTGATAAAGTTAGAGCTTTCAAGGAAAATTTCAAATGTTTGCAACTTGCGTCAGCCACCAGGTGTCAATACTTATATTTTTCCAATGAGATCCATGGTGTTTTTAATGAAAGCGATTTATTCGATGCTGTAAAAAGAAGTGTGATGACATTTGGAAGATCTGCATTAGTCAAACAGTATTGTTCCAAATGCCCAGTGCATGATGTTACAAAATCAAGCAGAAGGAAAAGGTCCCTTTAGAGTGCGAGGTAGACCAATGGATTTTTATGTAACAGAGAATGAAAATTTCATTACTTGGTACCCAGTTCCACATTGTAACTAACATTAAATAAACTTCCACTTCTCGAGTATTGGCATAGTATTAAAAAGAAACCCATAATTATCTGAAAAGGCTTTTAAAGTTCCTTTTTCAACAACATACTAGTGGGAGACCATATTTTCTTCATGTACTTGAACCAAGCAATATATTGTAGCAGATTGAATGCAGAAATAGATATTAAAACCCACCTGTTATTGTATTAAGTTAAACAATAAAGCAACAGCAAAAATAAACAATATACTCTTGTCACTAAATTTTTATAAATATAGTTATATGTTTTATTTTAAAATGTTATTTATATTAATGTATAATGGGTTTATTTTTGTTTTAAAATAAATAGCTTTACAATTTCCTAGTTGTAATTTCTAATATGATGTTACATTGATAGATCTAACGCACATACCAAAAAACTCTTTGGAGTCTTCAGGTCCTGAGGCCAAAAAGTTTAGGAAGTACTAAGTTAGTAGAGTGTTTTATTTTTACTTTTTGTCCTTTCCTATCCTTTTTAAAAAATGATATAGAGCATATAAGTTGTTCCTTTGTATTATATTATTAGCTAAGAACAGAACACAGATGTCTTTTCCCCAGTTTCATTGAGATATAATTGATATGTAACCTTGTATTAGTTTAAGGTATACAACATTATTTGATATCTACACTAATAAAAGAGAAACATGCAAATTAATCATCACTTTGCCACTCTGCTACACCCACCAGCCAATCAGGAGCGAGTATGCAAATTAACCCAACTAAGATGGTGGCGGCCATGGAGCTGGAGCCAGCAGGAGGCTTGGGTTGCCCCCGGCGATGGAGGAAGCCAAGCTTCCCACTGCCCTGGCTGGCCCTGGGCTCCACTCAAGGCTACAAAGTTTCAATTATAGAAGATAAATAAATCCCAGGTACCTGCTTCCAGCACTCCCTGGCCTCCGCTCAGGGAGGCACTGAAAAAAAGGAGAGGCTGGGAGCTTGTGTTGCCGGGGGGGCGTGGCCAGCCTGAAAACAGACCTCAGCCCCTCACCCAGGCTGGCCACACCCCCATGGGGTGAGGGTTCCCACTGGGGGGCTTGACCAGCCTGCAAACAGCCATCAGCCAGCCCCTCACCCAGGCTGGCCACATACCCCAGTGGGATCCCCACCCTGATCCAGGACACCCTTCAGGGCAAACCAGCCAGCCCCCACCCGTGCACCAGGCCTGTATCTATACAAATAAAAGGGTAATATGCTAATTAGACTGGGAGACCTTCCAGACATTCTTCTGGACAAAGCCATGGTGGCAGGGCCAAGGTAGAGGCGGTTAGAGGCCAAGAGGGGAGGGCAGTTGTGGGTGATCAAGGCCAGGATGGGACAGCAGTTGTGGATGATCAGGCTGATGGGGGACGGGGCCGTTGGGGGTAAGCAGGCCAGCAGTTAGGGGTGAGCAGGCCAGTGGGGAGGGAAGGAGGGATGAGCAGGCCAGCGGGGGGGGGGGGCAGTTAGGGGTGGGCAGTCCAGCAGTGGGGGAGCATTTGGGGGTGAGCAGGCTGGCAGCGGGGGGCAGTGGGGGAGAGCAGGCTGGCAGGCAGAGTGCTTAGGGGCAATCAGGCAGGCAGGCAGGCAGGTGAGTGGTTAGGAGTTAGCAGTCCCAGATTGTGAGAGGGATGTCCGACTGCCGGTTTAGGCCTGATCCCTGTAAACCGGCAGTAGGACATCCTTTGAGGGGTCCCAGATTGGAGAGGGTACAGGCCAGGCTGAGGGACACCCCCCCCCATGCACAAATTTCGTGCACTGGCCACTAGTTTTTATATATTGTTAAGTGATTGCCACAAATAAATGTAGTTAACATCCACCACCTCATGCAGTTACAATTTTTTTCCTTGTGATGAGACATTTTAAGATGTATTCTCTGAGCAACTTTCAAATACACAATTTAGTATTGTCAGCTATAGTCACTACAGATGGCTTTTAAGCTAAGTTTCTTGCCGCATATATAGTTCAGTTGATAATTTTTGAAGAACTCTTACTTCAGCTTACCATCTATTTCAGTCTTTTGTTTTCATGATTAGGACAAGCTATAATTTAATATATAATGAGGCATTCTATTCTAAAATTTTGACAGATTTGATTACTTATTACACAAATACAGAGCTAATAGAGACTTACTAGGGAGCTATCCCTTGGAATATTGAAATTAGTATAGTTTTTGGCTTGTCTCCCCCTCAAAAATGGAAAAAAATACATAAACGAGATCTACTTGATTGTTAAAACTGCCGCATCCATGCAACAGAGCCTGTGTTTCCAATACCATTCTTGCTATAAACTTCCTAAACTTTCCAGGATAATCCAAAATTACAATAGTGATTTCCTGCATGTTAATTCAGTACCTGTTGTATGTTAGAACACTTTGCTTCAGTGCTTTACTCACTGTGGGTGTTACCTATTTGTTTGCTTTATAAATCATGAAGATGGGTAAAATCCTGTTTCATTAAAGGACAATAGATCAGTGTTGTTGAGGTGTGTCATTAAGCACGTGGGTGAGGCCTCCACTATACATGTCACACATGGAAAGACTATACCCGGTACTGGGTGTGGTGGGGAGCATGACGTTTGAATGAAAGTTGGAAGAGTCATTAAGAATACTATACCTAGATCTTGTGTTCTAACTGTATATTACACTTAGGTGTCTATGAAACTCATGCAGCACAGGGTGTGCCACTCTCCTTCTGCCCCACCCTGAGGGGAGTGTGTGTTCACAGGTGCATGTGTATGTGTGAGGAGAGAGAGAGAGAGAGAGAGAGAGAGAGAGAGAGAGAGAGAGAGGTGTACAGATAAAACATGGGTTTGCTTCCATTGGCATTCTTCAGCATTCATCATGATGAATTTGAAGTGCAGTGTAAAAGTTGTTTTCATTTTGTGGCCTGTGTATAAAAATTGAAATGTATCACACAACCCTCACCACCATCTTCTATTCCCAAACCAGTTTTCATTACCCATAGTAAAAATAGGAATTCTGTTCATACACAGAGTCACACACATGCACATACACAAATACTACCCCCCGACCCCGCACACCGCATGTACCTCAGATGATGAGTGAAACATTTAGAAGGTTACAAAATGGGACACAGATGGAAACTGGTTGAACTACTGATGTGATAGAACAGTCTTTTAGGAAATGTTGTAGTGGATAATAATTAGAAGCTATGCATTTGTGAAGGGAGTAGCCATTCCTATAACTCTGACCACAATATTTTGTAGTTTAAATGAAATCTCTTATGTTACTGTAAACAGATTTTAAAATCAGTGACTTGGTGTTGACAGATTTCACTGTGATCAAAGATTACAAAAAGCTAGAAAGCCTATACATTCCAGATGACCCGGAAAGGGAAAGTCAAGGAAGCCATTTCTTGGTAGCCTTATCATTGAAGAAGTTAATAGCACTTGGGACAGACCCATCTAAGTGGTTTGAAGTGACAAGTGTGGCTGAAGAAAAAGTAAGCCTGGGAAAAACCCCACATCTCTGGTCCAACGCTGATACCGTCTTCTTACCTGAGGCAATTGCCTGTGCTCCAGTTTTCTCTGGAAAATATGTGATGGTGCATACATACACATCTTTCCAGGTAGCTCAAAGTGCTTGGGAGTCACTTACTGTCTCCTAATATCCCCTGACAGGCCACAGTCAGTGCTAGGCTTGTTTTACAAATGGTGAAACTGGGACTTGGGAAAGAGGGGGGCTTCACACAGTGAGTGAGTCAGCAACAACAACATGGAAAAAACACGTCGTCTGGCTTCTGCCGCTATATTCCTTCCGTTCTGCATTGTGTTGCCTTTTAATATTTTATGGGGTTTTTGTGATTGATGAAATAAATTAAAGTGCTCCTATTAAGGAGATAAAATGTAGCCCCAGTGTCTGCTAATGGCGGTTAGTGATGAGGGCCGGAGAACACTGCCTCCTGACCTGGACTGTCTCGAGCCTTTTTACAAGCGAGTGCAGTGTGAGTTGCCTCCTTATTCTGGAAATTCAATATATTATCATAAAATGCTTCCCTGTGTTTATTTTATATTATTTATAAAGGACTGGAGTAGCTATTATCTCCCTTTCATTCCTATTAGGAAGACAGAGCAGATGATATTACGAGTGTTCTATCCAAGTAGATTATAATCATGGCTGCCACTTACTGAGCACCTTGCTGGAGCCAGATGCTCTTATATACTTGTATCGTCTCATCTAATCATTAGAGCAGCCCTGTGAATTACCTCCATGTTTATGGATATGAACATGGGACTCAGAGACGCTAAATAATTTGTTCGGGATCACACAGACTTCAAATTTGTCAGAGTCCAAGGACCCTGACTCTCCCATTGCGCAACATTTCCTTTCGAATGATGTTCAGTAGTAGACATGGTCTCCTGAGCCTCGTACATCACTCCTGTTGATTTTCTGTTCTCTCCAGTAAGGGCACTCCCCACAAACCAGTTGCTTAATTTCGCAATTAACTGATTAGATACGTTAAAAAAGCAAATTTCAATAAGAATAGCAGTGATCAGCCCTGACTGGTTTGGCTCAGTGGATAGAGCGTCAACCTGTGGACTCAAGAGTCTCAGGTTCTTTCCAGTCAAGGGCATGTACGTACCTTGGCTGTGGGCACATCCCCAGTAGGGGGTGTGCTGGAGGCAGCTGATTGATGTTTCTCTCTCATTGATGTTTCTAACTTTCTATCCCTCTCCCTTCCTCTCTGTAAAAAAATCAATAAAATATATTTTAAAAAAGAATAGCAGTGATCATATATCAAATGCTTACCGTGTGGCAGGCTATGATCTAAATGTTAAATCACTTAAGCATCGCAACAATGTACAAAGTAGTTGCTGTTATGTGAAGTAGTTACTGTTATTCCTGGATAAGAAAACAGGCACAAGAGCTTAAGCAACTTGGCTAATTTTTTCATGCCCGGCTAGAAAATTGTGGAACCAGGACTTGAACCCAATCTGGCTCTAGAACTTAGTTCCTATATGCGATGCTGGTAGAAAATAGAGTTCCTGCCCGGCCAGTGTGGCTCAGTGGCTGAGCATGGACCTCTGAAGCAGGAGGTCACAGTTGATTCCCCATCAGGGCACATACTCGGCTTACAGACTCAATCCCCAGTGGGCGGTGTGCAGGAGGCAGCCGATCAATGATTCTCTCTTATCATCGATGTTTCTCTCTCTATCCCTCTCCATTCCTCTCTGAAATCAATAAAAATATATTTGGAAAAAAAGAAAGAAAATAGGGTTCCTAAACTTAACAGCTTACATTTCAACAGAAAACAGGTGTAGTAGATACTCACAATAAATGCTACCACACCTAGCTCATGGAAGGTAAATGTTGCATGAAGATAGGAATAAGTCTGGACCAAAATGAATAATAGAGAACATAAGTGGTCTGAGAGAGTTAGTTTGCCTTTCTAAGTAATGTACTTTACTAAGGTGTAGTGACTTGGGCACTGGGGAGAAGCTGGTTCCTTCCATGTCTTCTAAAATAAGCAGGTCACTTGGCTAACGTTCAGACTCTAAATAGGTATGTGGGTTGTAGCTATATGACCTGAACCAACTTTAAATTCCCTGGTGTCCTTGCATGATTTCAGTGGTGCTGGAATGAAAAAATTAGCGTTTCTCTAAATGCTGTGAAGTTAGACTTCATTAATACTTGGCAAAAAAATACTGTGAGGCCGACAGGAAGGGGATTCGTAAGTATTATATCATTCTTTTGTCAGGGTGTTCTCTTTTCCAAGCAGGAAGTGTTATGACTTGCAATTGTAAAAAGAATGTTGGGTTTCCAGATTGGCGTTCTGAGCGTGGGAGGTTCCTTCTATTAGTGCTGCGAGAAAGAAACAGGTTTGCTCTCGTCCTCCCAGAAGGGTAACTATTTTAATATTACTTCGTTGGGCTCTAACTTTTAGATTACTGAATATGTAAGCAGAAATTTACTTCACAAAGTTTGAAAAATTCTTCTTATGTGTTTTGGTAGTTAAACATTTGGAGACATTTTCTGAATCTTATTTATTCAAGTTGAATCAAATGTAAGAGAAATTTTTGAAGTTTAGAATCTAGCCTGTTCTCTATATGTTGTCTTTGCTTTATTTGGGGGACCATTTTAGCAACTTAGTACTTTTGAAAACTTGGTTTTGATATTCTAATCATATAGCCATATCTATCAAGTTAAATGACCAAAAGGCTTAAGTGACAGAAACTATTACTCTGTACTGAGGGGGGGGGCGGGGATTTTAAATGTCATTGGTCCCTGTTAAATGGTTTTTCTGTATTCTATGCAATAGAAGATGAGGTAGCTGTCATGACAACATGTCCTGATTAGATTGGTATTCTATCAACTCTTACAAAATGACTTCTGACAAACAGTTGTCCTAATGTTTATTTATACTTTACCAAAAAATGAAAACCATCGGTGGTGACATTTTGGTGGTGTTATTTCATAACATAGTAGTGATAAGTGATTTTGATGTTCATAGAATCACCAGGGTTTTCCATTACATGGCGATCCTATAAGTTTTATTTCTCCTTATTTCAATATAGCTACTTATATAAATCCTGAGTCTGAGTTAAGGGTAATGTCTCAGAGTGGTTGTATTAGTATACCTGTATGAAGTAAAAAGTGGAATATGACATAAAATAATCTAGTTTTCAATTAACAAGTGCTATATTTGAGAACCATATAAGCAGCGTATGTAGCACTGCAGAAGGTACTTTCAGTGACTAATAGATAAGCTCTCAACTTAGCTCTAAGTCTAAGCTGAAATTGTATCTCTAGCGATTTCTGAGTTCTACATCATAATATTTGGTTTGAGCATGTTAACTAGCCTGATCCTGCCTTGTGGGGTGTGTGTGTGTGTGTGTGTGTGTGTGTGTGTGTGTGTGTGTGTTGCCCTTCACTTCGTTGTTAATTTTCTAAGGAAAGGAGAATGGAAATACCCCTCAGGTGTGAAGATTAATTAATTTCATCAGCAGCAGATACGTTTGGATATTTTTGGAAAGTGTCAAGATTTATTTAGGAACTATGGAAAGGATTAGACCTTGTTAAAAGGAGAGTGCACTATTTCAAGCCAAGCAATTAATACACCTTGGATTTGTAAAGATGCGGGAAGGAATAGTAGTATTTGTTATCTTTGGGTTTGATATAGTATTCTTCATCACAAGCAAAGGGGCTTTTAGGATGTCATTAAGATGTACATTAAATATCTACAAAATTCTTGTCTGGCAAGAATTTAAAGAATGTCTTCAATCTGACTAAATTGAGTTGAATGTCTCTTTTATTGGAAAAGTTACTTATTTTTAGATAGCCATTGCTTTAAGATCATATCTTTTATATATATATATATAAAGTACAAAATCTGAAAGGAAACTTTACTTAAAATGGGTATTGGATATTCCTCCAGGAAATGACACAGGCTTGGGTGCCCTTTGGGATTTAAGTGACTCATAGGTATCAGTGCTTGAAAAAAAAAATCAGTTAGAATCTAGCTTATGATAGATTTTAGAATAATATAGAAGCATTTCTAGAAAATGAAATACTGGGATGTCTCAGGTTTGCTTTAAAATTATTCAGGATAGGGAAAAGGGAGGAAGGGAAGGGGGTAAAAGAAGACAAGGGACAGGAAGGGAGTATAGAAAAGCAGTTGTGGGAAATTCCTGATAAATGTAGCCTTTGGATGATGGGTTTATGGGTGTTTGTTTAATTATTTTCTCTTACCTTGGTATATATTGAAAATTTTCATAATATAAAATTTAAGTATAGCTTTAGTTAGGGACAATTTACAGGTATTTCTAAATGTTACTTTTGTCTATAAATTCCAGGCTTGTCAAAACATACTTTGTACATGATGTGTATTGTAACGGAGAAATGCGCTTGTGGATTACCAGAATTGTTGCAAGTAAAAACTGTTTCTGAAAAAATTCTTTCTGTTTGACTTGCAGCTAAATTTTAAGGACAGGTTGCAGACATCTTGAAGAGTTTTGCAGTAGCTTGAAGTATTAATCAAGAGTAGATAGTTAAAACATACTAACAGGCCAATTGCATGGGGAAAATGTGGGAACATTATTATGCCTTGACTATTTTGTTCACAGCTTTCTCTAATAGAGTATGCATGTTTAAAACCATATGGACAGCTATTTCGCCTGCGTAATGTTTAAGTTACGCTCACTTTTCTTACTGCCTCTATCAGAGTTTATTCAACAAACATTTCGTAGGTGCTTATTGTGAGCCAAGATGCAAAGTCAAGGTACTAACACTGCTTTCAAGAAGCTCACACCTTTTTTTTAGGTTGCTTAGTTGTAGATATTCTCTATACACTCCCCCACGCATGACTTTGCAAATAACAGCAATCTCTGCTCCCCTGCCCTTCTTTTTTTTTTTTAAATGTATTTTGATTTCAGAGAGAGGGAGAGGGAGAGAGAAATAGAAACATCAATGATGAGAGAGAATCATCAATCGGTTGCCTCCTGCACGCCCCACACTGGGGATCGCGCCCACAACCGGGGCAAGTGCCCTGACTAGGAATCGAACTGTGACCTCCTGGTTCATAGGAAGACGCTCAACCACTGAGCCACGCGGCAGGGCTCCCTTGCCCTTCTTAATAACCCTTCATACTTCTCAAGCATCCTCAGGGGTTGTCGGAGCGGCATACATGCAGGAGATAACAATCTCTCCTTCACATTAAATAATAAGCTAATGTTTAATTCTCCTTCAAGTTCTTGGATCAACCCAGGGCAAAAACTGCAGTTATAGGTAGGCTGCTACTTGTGGTTGGATAAAGGGTAGAGTCAGCCTTTAGTCACTGATGGAGCCTTCCCAAGTTTGTTTCTCTATTGATTTGGAATTTGAAACATATTTTATCACGGAAATAGTAGCTAAAGTATTTTAGGTCACTTCACAAATGTCTCTCAAATGGTATTCTATATTAACCTAAAATGTTAGGTTTGTGTGTGTGTGTTATTTTCATCTAAATGAGTTGTAGAAACATAGTTGCTAAATATATCCAGACTTATGTTCCATCAGCCAGTTGCTTTAATCTTTAGTCACGAATAGCCTAACAGCATATATAACAATGCCTCATGGGAAAATACTGCTAGTTTTATGTAAGATTATGTAGCAGTGTCCCCTGTATATAGTTTTACCAATTTTCAGCTGAAATGTCAAGTAGAACTACCAGATCTAGGCTTGAAAAGCAACCTTGCTGAGGAAAGTGAGCTGTACATGTTGAATACTGCTTTCATAGAAGTTTGCTTATCACGTTGATAACAATAAGCAATTTTTAATAATGCTGAGGTGCTAGAATAATGAACAGTAAAATCCTTTACCACTTCTTTTTTCTGCTTGAACCTTTCCTAAACTTTCAGAACTAGGAACCCATCACACACCTGTGAAGACATTTAGAATCTGACTCATTTGTTTTGACTTGAAGAGTAACAAATCATTAAATTGAGAAAGAGACATATAACCTGTTAAGCTGTTGCAGTTACTCCTTTTCCAAAAGTCTATTAAAGTTTTCTAGACGGAAACAAACAAAACTTCAAACCACATGCTCCTTGGGAAAAATCAGTTGGTTACGAACTAATCACTAAAAAGGTTTGGGTACCATAGCGATGGCTTATACATGAAAAAGAAATCCTAAAATAAAAGGTAAATCACATAGATACTTGAGTGTTTGGTTATGTTTACAGTACACTAAGTTATTAGCACTGATACAGTGGGAGTGGCTATTCACAGCACTTAACATTTAAGAGGCTGAAATTAAGCAATATTAAGGATAGTGGAGCACGAGCACGTCATATGTAGGAATAAATGTGCCACAAGAGAAATTAAGCATCTGTGCCCTTATTTTTTATTTTTAGTATGGCCTGTTTTATTGTCAGTACCCATTTAACACCACTGTTTTTGAAGAAAGGACTTTTAGACTGTACACAGGGTGGGGCAAAAGTAGGTTTACAGTTCATATGAAAAACACTGCAACAATTAATAAATAAAAACACAAAAATAATTATTTTGTGTACTCCAACTGTTAACCTACTTTTGCCCCACCTTGTATATACTCTTTACTAAACCCATTGCCTATATCCTGTATGCTTTGCACAATTATAGTTCTGGTGATTTCAGTTCAAGTATTAAGTGAATCTCTTATCCTTTAATGAAAACAATTTAGTATTAGCTAGGGAGGGGTCACTATCTACATTTCCTGGCAACCATTCATACTTCTGAATATCATGGTCATGTTTGTGAGGAGCTTTTAAATTATCTTTAATAGGCTATAATAGGCATGGGCCTTCTTTCCACAAAGCAGTGGGTATGTGGCGTTTTTGTTTATGTTTTTATGGTAAGAGTAGTTAATTACCTTCTTCACACATACTCTTAATTTTACATTTGCTGCACAGCTCCATCCTGGGCAAAATCCCTTAACTACCCTAGGCTCTTGTTTCATCCCTAATACAATTTTAATAATCATTGGATATTGGGCATGCTGGGAATTATTCGGCCCTCGAAGCTTGGCAGGCAGTTGGAATATTTTTTGAGCCATGCCTCTGTACCTAGCATCCAGCAATGGATTATTGTGTGTGTACAAGAGAGGAAGATGAAGTTTAGACTCTGTTGTTGGGAAACAACCTTGAAATAAGACTTGCAGATCAAGTGGTTAGACAAATATTTGGGAGCTGTTCATAATAGAATAATCTCTCTTTTCCTAGGGAAGATTATTTTCTTCGACCAAGGCTGAGGATCTGTGTGGAGGAGGCAGGTGAACAGAATCAGATAGGATGGTGGATGTCCCAGCTCCACTGTCCTCACATCCACTTATATAACTAGAGGCAGAAGTCTATAATTAAATTGCTAAATTTTGTGGCGAGATTTTAAATGCTGTGGGAGTTGAAGAAAAAGAGCCGAGCTGGAATCATTGGGAAACATGATTTGGGAGAGGATGAGGCTTCTGCTGAACCTTGAAGTTTGAGTAGAATTTGGATCGGGAGAGAAGAAAAAGAAAGGGGAGAGCATTATAAATGTGAGAGGCAGATATACAGAGAGGGGGTTCTTACTAGAAGAGAGGGAAAGGAGGGGCAGGATGAAGTAAAAGGTACTGAGTGTTGTTGAAAGGTAAAATGGGTTAGATGTGATCAGTAGGACCATTCTAGAGGACCTTGGAATATCATCAGGCAGAGATTAGATGATCTGTTTTGACAGAAGCAATTAAAGCTTCCTAAAATGGGTTACTGACACGATCAAAATGGTTGTAGGCACTAGTTGTGGGTTATTTTTAATTCAAATGATATTTATTGAGAATGCATTGAATCCATACATTACACCAAGTGCTCTGGTGAATACAGGGATGAGTACACTTGTATCTCTAATAAAGTTTATAGTCTTGTTGGTGAAATAGGTTCATTCAGTAAGTTTTTGTTGAGGAGGCTATACAGCATTAATGGTTGAGAATACTGACTTTGGTGTCAGGCAGACCTGGGTTTGAGACCTGGCTCTGTCTCTCTATGTGACTTTCTTTATGCAAGTTATTCAAATTCTCTAAGCCAGTTTGCTCTGCTGTAAAACGGGAATAACAATATCACCTGGTTCATAGAGGTTTTCTGAGAAGTAACTTGGATGATGTATATAAAGCATTTAGTACAGTCCATGTAAATAATAAGTCCTTCATAAATGTTAGCTGCTATAATATAAACTTACAATGATATGTTATTATAGTGTCTTAATTATTATTATTACCTACTCTGGAGACACTGTGTTAGGGGCTGGGAGTATGAGGATGAATGGGATATGGTATCATCTATCAAAGAACTTTGCGTAATAGTATTAAATGCTATCATTGTGGTGACTATATTTTCCCATTCAAAAATTGGTACATATGGTCTGAGAGTAAAATGATATTTAAAATTAGAGCTCTCTGAAAGAATCCAGCACTGGCTATAATAGAAGAAAACACACAATTCTGTGAGAGTACTGGGAGAGAGAATTTTTGTCTCAAATGGGGCAGTCTGAAGAGACTTCCTTAAAGATGCTCTTGAAGAATAGATAGGAGATTGGTGAAGAGCATTCCACAGAGAAGGCCTGAAGGTGAGGAAATACATGGTCTGCTTGGGGAATGGGGTATCTTTATAGAGTGTGATTCAAGAGTGCAGTGCATATAATGGGAAATAACATTGGGAAGATTGGCAGGTATCAATATAGAAAGTTTAGGGCCTTGAATGTTGTGCTTTAAAGTTGGGGCTTTTTGGTATGAAATATATCATAGATCTGCTCTTCAGAAAGTTAGCAGTGTCAAGATTACATTGGAGGGAGACAAGACTATATACATTAGCTAAAAAGGCTTTTGGCGTAGGCCAGACATGAGATGATAAAATTGTATGATGGAAGAATCCAGAATGCTTAGTGATTTATTTCACCCCTTCCTCTTGTTTCTTGTAGCCAAATTTTAGTCCCAAATTTGTAGACCTGGAGACAGAGGAAAGTGGGTAAGTTGAAAAGGAGACCTGGTTTAGCAGGAGAGATTGTTGAAAGTGGGGAAATAATGTAGCAATAAGTTCAATTGTAGACATTCAGACTTTCCTGACTGGAATCCTCCTCACTGAGCTTCCTTCTCCTTTGGCCAGAGGGTCAAGTCCAGTTTTTTACTGTAGCCCTTCTAAGTTGGACCTGACTTTCTGCTCCAGTTGTGTCTGTCACAAACCCTAGACACAGTGCTCCAACCACACTGTCTTTCTCCAGCTCCAGAATGGCATCTCCTCTTTGTCTCTGTGCCTAGGATGTCTTTACCACTGATATCTGTCTCAGGTATTCCTACTTATGTCCTAAGATAAAGTTCAAAAGTTACTTGCTCAGGAAAACCTTTCCTGACGCCCACCACTCAGTAAATAGGACTGTAATAGCATGATAGCACTAATACTATGTCTTTGTTTTTCCATCTGTTTTCCCCACTAGACAGCTCCCCAAGAGAAGGTGCTTTGGATCCTTGTTTCCTATATCTGCAGCACCCAACACTGCCTGGCACCTACCAAGCCTTCAATTATGGCTTGACTATCCTATATAATAAAAGCATAATATGCAAATCGACCCAACAGCAGAGTGACCGGTCACTATGACGTGCACTGACCACCAGGGGGCAGACGCTCAATGCAGGAGCTGCCCCTTGGTGGTCAGTGCACTTCCACAGGGGGAGCGCCACTCAGCCAGAAGCCAGGCTCACAGCTGGCAAGAGCAGCAGGGGTGGCAGGAGCCTCTCCCCGCTCTGCTGTAGGCAGGCAGTAAGAGCTAGGGGTCCTGGACTCTGAGAGCCCCAGACTGCAAAAGAGATGTCTGCCTGCCGGCTTAGGCCCAATTCCCGGGGGAGGGGGGGGGGAGCAGGCCTAAGTCGGCAGGCAGACATCCACTAAGGGGTCCTGGACTGCAAGAGGGTGCAGGCCGGGCTGAGAGGACCCCGCCCCCCCGCCCCCATGCACAAATCTCAGGCACCGGGCCTCTAGTAAATAAATAAGTGGGTGAATATGGTAGACATTCAAATTGAAATCTAAAGTCATTTGGAAACACGCAACTGGAGCTTGAGTAATCATAGTAAGAGTAGGTGAGCTGTAGCTCAGGATGTTATACGCCCATCTGACATGGAGACTAGTGCTGTTGACTTGCCTAACTAGGGAGGAGGCAGGGTGGCAGTTTCTGTTGGTATAGGTAGGTATGTGAAGTGTGGGTGTTCTAAAGCTCTGCCTTTTTTGGATGAAGAAAGGGGATACATACACACCTTTTTTGTAGAATGTTCACATAGCAGTGACTGTGGTGGTTTTTCTTTTCATTTATAGTAAAATACTGTATTCTTCCATGTTTTATTCACTCTGTTGCTCTCTTCATGATACTAGTGTAAGTACTAGTATGTGTTGCCAGATCTCTGATTTAAGGAATCAGCCTTGCTTTCCCAATTCTATTTACCTGGCACACCAGTGGTTGGGATAGTCTATGGTGAATCTATCCCCTGCTATTTTCTTTTAGGTGCCTTTCAATTTCAAGGAAAAAAAAATAAAGTTCATGATCAACTCTTAATTATCCAGGGTTGAGTTTTTCAACGTGTGTGCCCTGCCTCCTGGCCCACATGGTAGTGAATGACACAGAATAGTAAATAGATTTCTCAGTCAGCTGCATTCCTAAAGTGAAACACCTTAGGGGAAAACAGGCACCCTCTCCTCATCCCCAGCAAATACCTTTCAGAATTTGAGTAATAGTTTCAGGTATTTATTTGCAGGTACACCTTTCTCAACAAAGATTTGTGTTCAGGGTTAAGTGTAGTTAAATGAGCCAGTGGAGTGGTTTCATAATTGCCGTATTGTTAGTCAAACTCCGTAATTAGGGATGACTTCATAGGCATAAGATTCCTCTATGGGTAACGCCCTAAATTCAAACCCTGGTGTACACCATATCCTTTTATGAAAAAAACAAAAACAAGGTTTTGTTTGCTTTTGTTTTATTGCCTTATTTGAAAATCTCTTTTCCTGTGCCTCAGATGTTTAGGGAGAGAGAGGGTTTGCTTTTTCCCTTTATAGAGGAGGCAGGCTTAGGAGCTAGAGACCCATCAAAGTACTTTGCAGATGAGAGAATTGAGAAAAATTCGGAGAGCCCGGGAGATTTTACTGTTGATTAGTATTTCATTTGGTAAGTTTAAATGGAAGGAAAATATATTTATTTATTTAAAAAAACAAAACAGTAGCTCTGTCTCTATGTGTGTCTCTCTCTCC
This sequence comes from Myotis daubentonii, assembly GCF_963259705.1. Classification (NCBI taxonomy): domain Eukaryota; kingdom Metazoa; phylum Chordata; class Mammalia; order Chiroptera; family Vespertilionidae; genus Myotis; species Myotis daubentonii. The sequence continues at coordinate 43,975,800 of NC_081861.1, read as the reverse complement.
ATGTAAATAAAGTTCACTTTTGTGGGGAAAGTCATTTTCTTTTTGCCTGTAAGTCACATACTGTGAATTTGAGGTTGAACTTTTTTATTTAGCAAGTAATATATACTTTTTACCTCTTCACTTTTTATTTTTCATTACTTATGAAAAATGTGCAAATTGTGAGGAATGGACAATATTGACAAGCTGTTAGCTATTTTTAAAAGTGGTCCTGAAATATTTAGAGTAAAATTTGTTTCCTTTTTACTATCTCCTGGCCTCTCTTGAAGTTATATTTAGAAACACCTAATGAAGGAACCAAATGATTCCTGGGTAAAAAGTAGCTGACAGGTTTTCTTTAGACCCATCCTCCTTAAATTACTTTGACTAAAGGCTTATAATTTTTATATATGAAGAGGATCTATTATTCTCTGTAGTCAATAATTATAGGGCAAATGAGATAACTTTTCATAAATCTCATTTAAAAGGTTCTTAGTAGAACTTATGCCTTAAACAGGGTGGGGCAAAAATACATTTACCGTTGTTCGTATGGAAAATAACACAATAGTAATACAAGAATAAACTCGGTTTCACATACTCACAATGGTAAACCTACTTTTTACCTGTACTGTGTTTATGTAACTGCTCACAATTACTTAGCCATTCATTTATTCCCCATTTTCTTTCATTTGTATTTTCTAGTTTTAGCTCACATACTTCAGAGTAGCATCTAGTTATTTACTTTCAAATAATTATAAATACATTTGGATATATTTAAATGAAAGTCTCCTAACTTAAACTATTATGTTATTCTGGACCAAACTTGCCTGGAAATGTTCTGGGTATATACAGTTCCAGTTCTCCTTTTTATTCTTATTCCAGTATGCCTCTTAATGTCTCCTGTGGATGAAAAGTCTGAGAGACAGGTGTAAAGAAGTCACTTTAAGCTTTCATTGAGGCAATTACACAGGACTGAGAAATTAGAAAACTTGCACGTATAGTTTGGGGTTTTTAATGCTGTGTTGTATTAATACATTTTTAAGCATATGGGTGCCTTCAAATCATTTCCATGAGATCTTAGTATTTCCTACCTGTGTAAAGGGGAACAAAAGTACTGTTTTCCTGGCCTATGTGAGAAGGAATTAACCTTTACAATTTCCAGAGCCTCTTTCCTTCTGTATCTTTTTGTTTTCTTGACAGAATAGGTCTTTTTAAAAATTTATTTGATTTTGAGAGAGAGGGGGGAAAGGGGAGGGAGAAGGAGGGAGAGACAGACAGACAGAGAGATAGACATCCACATCAATTTGTCGTTCCACCCATCCAGACACTCACTCATTGGTTGATTAGTGTATGTGCCATGACAGGCCACCGGTCAAACCAACGGAGCTACCCTGCCAGGGCACTTTCTGTATCTTTTATTGCCACCACTAATTCATTTTGTGTTGAATTGTAGTTGTTTATATGTTTGACTTCCCTAGATTGTAAATACCTTGAGGGTAGGAACTAGGCAGCTAACAGATGCCTAAAATATTGGCAAAAATTGTGTGAGGATAGAGGTCTGTGTGTGCTGGAGGGGCATGAAGAGGGAAAGAGACTTCTGGCCTGTTCAGCCCTGCTGACTGCAAAGGGGAGAAGTGGAAGGATTTAGTCAGGAGCCACTGGTCAGCAGGAATGAAGGGTGGGGCAGGCGGGGTTATGTCCAGAACCTTCTTTGACAATTTTCTTCTGCGTGGAAGTGATGTGGTAGTATGAAAATAAAATCAGAAGTCTTTTTTTAAAAAAACAAAAACAAACTCACATACTTTAGATTATTCCTGACTCTCAAACTACCCAAACTGGAAAGGACTTTTAGAGATAAAGGAGAGGCCACATGTTTTGGATTTTCAGAGGCAGGCTCACTTTCAGACTTTCTGTGCCCTTGTTCTGTATGCTATAATCCATGGAGATGGGTAATAATTCTGTATTGAAAGCATGCTTACTAAAATACGCATAAAGAAAATTGGAATAAATCCTCCATAGTATTTTTGTAATCACAAGTGTTGAACCTCATATTAATAAAGTATAGAATACTTTTTAAAAGCATTATCATTGGGTTGCAGCTTAACTTAAGAAAAATTTGCTTTTTATGTTTAATCTATAAAATACCTGACTTCAGAGCTAAGTGAAGATCTTTCTTTACCTTATAGATCCTGAGACCACTCAGAAAAGTGTTTTTACCCAACTTATCTACTGAGAAGTTGTGACATCTTGACATCACAGGTAAGGAAAGTTTGTGAACAGGCAAGTTCTATTTTAGGTTCTTTAAAAGTCTGTTTTTAATTAATTCTTTTAATTGGTCATTATAAGTGTGTATTGCATTATGGTGGAAACTGAGCTAATAGTATAATATGGTCATTTTAAAATTCCCCAAGAATTTAAGAAACCTGTCTTTGAATTCCAGTTCTGTGGTCCCTCCAAGCCTAAGTTATATAATAAGAAAAAAGGCAGTAAGTATATTCACCTCATAAGGCTGTTGTGAGGGTTCAGGGAATGAACATGAATATGAAGTTATCTAATGTAGCGCTTGGTACATAGTTGCTGAATGGATGAATTTATTGCAGTACTATTTTATTGGTGCCTTACCATGTGTCTGAGACTGTGATGAATTCCAGAAATGACAACTGTGGCTGTGAAAAAGACAGATGCGGCCCAGCTCTCTCTTGAGAGCCTCTCTCTACTGAGTATCAGGCTTTAATGTAAAAAAGATGGATTGTGAGTAGTTTTTAAACTTCCAATAAAAATGTCTAACATGGATAAATATAAGTTCTCAAATTTGTATTGTGTACTATGGAGTTTGTGAAATTTAACACATTGAATAACTTTTTTGAAAAGGCAACACATTTAGGGCAGTGAAACTTCTGCTACTTTACTGGTGGATACATGTTATTAGGTATTGTTTGTCAAAACCCATAGACTGTACAACATCAAGAGTAAACCTAATGTAAACTATGGACTTTGGCTGATTATGATGTGTCAATGTAGGTTGTAACAAACGTACCAGTCTGGTGCAGGATGTCGATAATGGAAGAGACTTGTGTATGAGGGCAAAAAGCTACATAAGAACCGAACTCTACTTTGTTCAATTTTGCTATGAACCTAGAGCTGTTCTAAAAAGTAAAAGTCCTTAGAAAGATTAAAGGGGGAAAAAAGAGAGGCAAAAAAGCGACACACAATTGTTTTCATTGCCTTGTCTCTAAAAATTGTTAATAGGTTTGTATTTGGGGATTAACCTTGTGGTACACACCCCCTTTATGTATTGTAATTTTTCTGCAAAGGTTCAGATCATAAATATTGTGAGCCAAGAGGCAAAATCAAGAATATTATATTATTGATATCAAGGATATAACATTGTTTACACAAAATTTTACTGGTGAAATTTAAAATAAAATAATCGAGTACATTTTTTAAAGTAATTCAGGTCTACTGATGAAAAGAATGGAATTTGTGGGAGATAACATTTCACTTAACTGGGGTTCAAAGTTAATGGGCCTTATCATCAAAATTGACTGCAAATGTTTGTTTATCTATACTCAGCCCAGATTTGGCCCAAAGGCCAGAGTTTGCCAACCCCTGCTCTATTGGTGAAATATGTAAAATTATTAGCCAAATCGGAAAGGGGGTAAACTCAAATGATATGTGCATAAAGATATGTTTATTAGCACATGTGTATTTCTATATCAAGACCAAATGTAATTTGTGCTATTTAAACATCAATGTTAAAGCAGCTTGATGGAAAAATGGTAACTATAAGGTGAAGGACATGTTAATTAACCCTACTGTGCTAATCATTGCACAATGTATGCATATATCAAATTACCAAGTTCTACACCTTAAATTTACACATTATATGCCAATTATATATCAATAAAGCTAGAAAATGGAAAGAAACAGTAAGATAAATTTAAAAATAAATGGATCATTGGAAAAGTTATATTTTCCATGAATCTTTGGTCATGTAATTTTGACTTTTAGTTTTGGAAATATTTTTTTAGTAACTTTTGGTAAATGATCAACTTCTCATTTATTTGTTTTCTTTAGCTTGGCTACAGCTACTAATATGGGAATCTATTCAGATGGTATTGGTTTTCTGTTTAAATTATTGCAAAGATGAGAATTTCACAAGAGTACTTATATTTATCACAAAGTTTTTAAAGTCTGAAACCTTTTGCGTTTCTCTTTAGGACTTCTTTAAATAGATGAGATGGCTACCACTCAGATTTCCAAAGATGAGCTTGACGAACTCAAAGAGGCCTTTGCAAAAGTTGGTAAGTATTTTTTATAGTATAACTATAGTAAAGCAGTCTTTATTGGCCCTAATTAAAGTTATTTCTCTAAAAAGTTATATGAGTGGTTAATTTTAAACCTTAGGGCAAGATAGCTAAAATCGATGGGATAAAGTTTTAAAAGCCACACTTAAACTTTATTATTTATAATTATATCTACTATCTATCTAACATGGCCAAAGGTTTTTGGTTCAGGATCCCAGTCCTTAATTAGGGCTGTCGTGACTCCTGAAATTTTAAACAAATTTTGTGGTGTTATCATATTTGGTGAATCATTTTTCTGAGGAGAGGATTTGGAGCTTTTACAATATTCTCAAAGGGATGTGTGACCCCTGAAAATGTTTAAGGATCATCAGATGCTGCTTTCCCTTTCCCTAATTAGCTTGGCTTTCTTGCTTTTTTCATGTATCTTCAGTACCTTTGCATAATGCAGACTGTTCTACCTTCACATTAAATTATAGCATCAATATAGGATGGGAAGGCATAATATGCCATCTGGTTTATCATACTTTAACATCATATAGCAAGTCTTAGAATTTTTCAGCTATGAAAGCAGTTTATATATAGTATTTACATGCAAACCTCAGTGCTCAGGTCAAGTCAGTAGAGATAATGAGAAAATGGTAAGAGCTGACTATTGATGAGTCAATGTGTGCTTAGAGAAGTAAACTATTACTACTTGGTATCTCCTTGATTAGTCTATAAAGTTAGATTATAGTGATTTGTTGTTTAAAACAGAATCTAGTCTTGACCTATGCAGGAAATCCCATTAGTGAAAAGTACATTTTTTATCAATATTTTCTATGAAGGCATTTATTAGTAACTAGAGGCCCAGTGCACGAAATTCATGCACGGGTAGGGTCCCTAGGCCTGGCCAGCAATCAGGGTCTATCGGGGGCTTCCAGCTGCCGGCTGGGGCCTTCCTTTGTTACACGCTGCCCCATGGTGGTATGCACATGTCATAGCAAGCGGTCAAACTCCCAGTCGGTCCAACTCACGAGGAAATAATTTGCATATTAGCCTTTTATTATATAGGATGACATGCCTTGGGAAGAATAATGAGCACCAGCCAGAGTGACTATTCATAATCCCATCAGAATTCTAACTAGAAAAGATTAAATTGTCCAGAATCTAACATGATGTGTGTGTGTGTGAAAACAAAATCAGCCATAGATACCATTTACTGTAAGACTACTACCCAATCTGATATTAGACTGGTTATGAAAACCCAGCAGGTAAATTCTTGGCTGCAAGATTTTTAAAATCTCATTATTCTATAGAAATCACCTTATAATTGTTTTAGGATTATATTTCATTTGAACTTTGTTTTTTTCAAATTCATCTTTCAGTGTTGGGGACAGCCTAATTTGTTTCTTTATGAATAGAATTTTGGGGTAGGGACCATGACTTATTAGTGCTATTTTTTATTCTTCAAGGCCTTGCTGCCTCAAATAAATGTTTACTGTTGAATACAGGCCTTTTTCTCATGTACAGAAATATTTCTGTGAACAATATTTTTTTAAACTTAAAGATAAATTAAATATGTTTACCTGATGGAACTGGAATACCTTTTATCAGTAAAAGAGCTTAATTGTTCCTTAAAAGCTTAATGATATAAAGAGGGTTGACCAATTACCTCCATGGAAGAAACAGGGTTAATTGTACTAAGTGAGGGATCAATTAGAGCTTGGACTACAAGAAAGGCTCATTGTTGGAACTGCTGTCTTAATGTTATATTTTGGAGGATTTAGGGTTGGCAAACAGCTTCCCAAAGGCAAGAGATTGGACCATATGGCTTATTGGAGTCCCTACCAGGCATACACATATTCCTAATGTATGCAGACTCTTATTACTCTTACTAGAGACCCGGTGCATGAAATTCATGCAGGGTCGGGGGGGGGGGGAGGTCCCTCAGCCCGACCTGCACCCTCTCCATTCTGGGACCCCTCAGGGGTGTCCAACTGCCGGTTCAGGGATTGGGCCTAAACCGGCAGTTGGACATCCCTCTCACAATCTGGGACCGCTGGCTCCTAACCCCTCACCTGCCTGCCGGCCTGATCGCCCTAACTGCTCTCCCCTGCCAGCCTGATCGCCCCTAACTGCCTCTGCCTCGGCCCCGCCACCATGGCTTTGTCCAGATGGACGTCCAGAAGATGTCTGGTATAATTAGCATATTACCCTTTTATTAGTATAGATATGCTGTACTTAGGAATTCTGGAGTCCAAAATTTCTTCCTGTTTTGCATTTTATTATTTTGTATTCCCCCACTCAGTATCTAGTTCAGTGTTACACACATGTTAGGTTCTCAATAAATATTTAATTGATTGAATCCCAAGGAATTGTATATAGTCTTTTCATGTAGTAGGACTTTGTCATTATCAACTATAAACCCAAAGGGGCCCTTTATTATGAAGATTTTCATCATGGTGGAATTTATTACTAAAGGTTTTGGCCACTACATTATAGCACATAAAACTTATATATTTTTTCAGCATAATAAAGGCTTATGTGTAGTCTCTGAGAAAAGTGTTTAAAGACCCAGCTGAATCTTTTGATTTTCTTTTAAAATCTTTGTAGTTTTTAGTTGTTGTTAGTTACGGAGCCCTCAGCAATTGTCAAAGTTGTTATGGAAATCCTTTTATTTTTTTCTTCATTCAGGAAAACTTGATTTGATTTTTTAAATATTTTTTTATTCTTTTAAGCACTTTATTTTTAAATTTATTTTATTGTTGAGAGTATTAGAGATGTCCCCCATTTTCTCCCCTTTAGAGGAAGGGAGAGGGAGAGAGAGAAACATCAGTGTGAGAGAGAAACATCCTTTGGTCGCCACCCACAAGCACCTGGGCATGTGCCCCGACCTGGTTTGCTTGGAGCCCGGGACGATGCTCAACCAACTGAGCCACTCTGGCCAGGGAAACCTGATGTCAAAAACAAGCTCCATAACTTATTTTCCTGTCAAGGACAATTATTATTTTGGGAGTAGTGAGGACTACTTGATCTCAGTTCATTTGTGACAAAATATGGAAATCATTATACGATTTTTCCCATCTATTAACAAAAATAGCTTTGATTTTCCTCTTTAGAAATTCAGCAAAATCATAGTGTGTGGGGAAAATCTCTGTAATTATTACCACTAGTCATGTGTTTTGTTCAATCAACTAATAGTGCTTTGAAACTCTTTACTAGCAATAAATAGAGTATTAGGGTTTAAAGTTCTCCTTTCACTCACTTTCTGCACCTGCTTAGTGTTAAGCTCCCAGCAGTATATTTTCATTTCATTATTTAAATTTTCTCAACATTTGTTTCCAGTATTTCCCACTGGGATGGCAGAAGCCCTGGCTCTCACTTTGTTCCTACTTCATGGTGTTTCTGTTTGAATTGAAATGCTGCAATGCTGCATAAGTTCTTCCTAAAGAAGAATAATTTAAAACTTTCAGAACACTTAGGAAGTTAATATTTACCAACTAGAATGCCTTTTACATTCTGATTTTGCTAGATCATTTGGATGATTACTTGTAATAAAGATCAATTTATGGAATGTAAGTCTTTTCAGATTGGCCTTTAATCCTGCAAACGCTTACATCTGACTTTTTCTCTCCTAAGCAATCACTAGCTACTGTGCTTTAAAAAAAATGAATTCAGCAGTTTTGAAATAAAAGAATAATGGGGTTTCTTAAATGACTAGGAATAGTATGGGTATATTCCTTTGAGGTTGCCCACCAAACTAAGCCAAGAAATGTTGGTTATGGTGGTTGTAGCTATAGCAGATTTTCTCATCTCAGGAAGTTGAGTTGTTTCAAGTTACTTGATATTCTCTAGTATATAAAAACCACATCAGGGTGATGCCACAAAAAAACATGGTGGTTTAGTTGGATTTACTTTTAGTATTCAATAAAACTACATCAGTGCATATTTGTTTAATTATGACTTAAAAAATAAAACTATAGGCCAACCAAAAAAATAAACTGGCCAGTACTCTTTCACTGTGCCATCTGGTTAATTACAGATGGAATATTAGAAATGGAGGTCTTAGAATAGTTTGAAAAACCATGTTTTGACGGTATGGAAGATAGAATAAAAGTGTGTAAAAAAAAAGTCATCAAAGACAATAAAAATTCTGCAAATGCTAAAAAGGTGTGTGAGTATGCGGGGCGGGGGAGAGCAGGAGCACATGTGTGTGAGAATGTGCTCATGAGAGCATGTGTGTAGCTGTGAACTAGTATGTGTTTTTAAGGTGGGAGAATGGCAGCAAGTGGAAAACGATGGTCCTGCTAGAAATTTTGAGTTGGAAAAGAATTGCTAGACAACACTTTTGATTGTCTGTCTCAGCTCTCTAACCTTGTTCAGCCTTCAGCTGTACTTGATCTCCACCTTAGGGGATCCACTGTTAGTATGAACTCTTGGGTAGGAACCTTCATTCTACCTTTAGCTGGGACGCATTAAACTGCCTCATATATTTGCTAAACTGAGCTACCTCAAAAGGTATAAGCTGGGAAAGGCAAAATTCATGTTCAGCTAAGCATCTGGAGATGTTTAGCAGCTGCCTTTTCTAAAGTTTTAATGCCAATGAAAGCTTGACTTTACTGCTTAGATTTTAGGGTGGAATATAATCTAAATTCTTCTGCACAAGTCTTTTGGCTGAGTATTTTAAATGAACATATTGTGTGCTTTCATGGACATGTAAGGTCACGTGTGTATGTGTGTAAATCCATTATTGTTACATTCCTTTTGTCTTTTTTAGTGCAAAAATTTTGTGGAATATATTGGTTAAACTAAATGGAACTTTTAAACCAAGCTTTTCGGAAAGGAAGTGCATCTGCACTTGATTGGTTTTCTTCTTTAAGTCCTAAAGAGCACTGTCCAGGGTGGGTTAGTAAAGAGGTTGCATCTGTGTGGCAGATGAGGACCCACATATGCATCCTCTACAAAGAAAGATGCTAGATTTAGACAGAGTCAAGGATGGTTAAAGCACACACACACACACACACACACACACACACACACACACACACACACAACTTGGGGGTCAAAGGAAATCCCAGTCTTTCTTACTGTCAGGTTTATAAGACGAAGTAGCACCCCAAAAGATGCGTCTGAAGTGATAGATTGCTCCACATACCACCTGAACATGGGCAGTGTAAAACAGCAGCTAAAATCAAAACCACTTGAATTCTGGCTCAGCTTTCTCCAGACAAGTACTTAAAATAGCTTAAATAACAGGATGCAAGGGGAGGGAAAACATTTCCTTTTAAGGATATGCATTCTTGGTGTGATTCAAACTTCTGCAGGAACATGGCTGCATAATAAGTTTATTTACTTTAAGGTTACTTGGGGGAGGGTGTTGGGAGAGTTAGCTGGCATTGAAAATAATACTTGGTAGAAGAGCATAATGAGGTTTCTTTTCAAACAGAATGCAGATGTGAACCTACATGTGTCACGAAAGAGAGAGGAGGCACACAGAGAGAATCTGTTGTTACAAACAGTTGGTTCCTTCCTGATAGTTCAGTAGCCTGCGTGAAAGATGAGCCTTTCTGGTGCCGCATGGGGGCCTCTTAGGGATTATTTTTTAAGTTTAGTGATTTTTCTTTAAAAATCAGAACACTTGCCCTGACTGGTTTGGCTCAGTGGATAGAGCGCAGGCCTGTGGACTGAAGGGTCCCAGATTCGATTTCGGTCAAGGGCATGTACCTTGGTTGCGGGCACATCCCCAGTAGGGGGTGTGCGGAAAGCAGCTGATTGATGTTTCTCTCTCACCAATGTTTCTAGCTCTCTATCCTCCCTTCCTCTCTGTGGAAAATCAGTAAAATATATTTTTTAAAAAATCAGAACACTTGGTCAGTTTATTGAAATTTAGCTCTACTCTCTGTAGAACTTTGGTCAGTGGGTAGGTGGAGTTTCTTCTTTCCTGCCTCCCATTAAAGTGTACTCATACTGTCCAAATTTTCTGGACCAACAAGTTGAGACATATGCTTACAGAAACATTGAGAATACTCTAGGCAATATAGGTCATATGATAGTATCTACTTTATCGGGTGGTTGACTATATGTTGCTGGAACAGAAGTCTTCAAAATACAGAACCTGTCTGACCCCATGCCAATGTATAGTTAGTGAAGAAGTGGGAAATGTGTCAGAAAAGGGTTCCAGAGTACTTACACCTTGAATGAGAACATCAAGGATGCCATTATGCCAGGCAGTTGTGATTTTAGTTTTTAGTTGTTAAAACTGTTTTCAGTCTAGGTCTGTGTATTTTGGGTCGGGTTATTATTAAATCTTACGTTTATGTCAAACCCAGAAAAGGAAAAGTTCACCATCAAACTTAGTTCTGAGCTCCTGCTTAATAATGTCACTGATGATGGGAGCTTTCTAAAATGCCACTGTTCTATCTCATTTCCTGCCCTTTCAAAGTACAGCATGTTACATCTCTGATATTGTTTAAGGGTGTGTGTGTGTGTGTGTGTGTGTGTGTGTGTGTTGGCTGGGGATTAGCATAAATTAGCATAAAACTCTTTAAAAATAATTGCACCCAATTTTGTCTTTCAAGTACTTTAGCAGCTGGGATATGTTGTAAAATTAATTGCAAGCTGCCTTTTTAGACTTCCTCTGCCTTCTTATTGAAATTGAAATTGTTTTCTTCAAAAGATGTGATTTAAGAATTCTAGGCACACAGTGCAATATATAGATCATGTATCATGGAAATGTACACTTGAAACCTATATTATTTTATTAACCAATGTCCACAAATAGATTCCATTTTAAAAAAAGAATAAAATATGAACAGAAAAAAATGCCTTTGATCACAGGAGGTAGTAAAAGCTAGATATACTGATAAAATAGGTGAAGCTTTTAAAATATGTAAAACTAAATGACACATGTTCAGTGACTCTTCTCCCATCTCAGCAAAGATATAGGGTAGATATTCTAAGTGACTCAAAAGTTTTGCAAGGATTTTAAAGCCACGGTTTCAAGTACAAACCAGGATGTTCTGTCTGATTAATTTCTGTATCTGGTATGTAGCCCAGTGCCTGCCACAGAGTAGGTACTCAATTTGCTCTGGAGGTTCGCTCATGCTAAACAAGTATCCATTGTCTTCCTTAATACAGTAAAGCAGGTTTCTACATTTAGAACAAGAGAGGTCCTGAACCTGACAACCATCACTGGTTGTCTACTTGGGTACTCCTCAGTGGGTGTGTTCACTTAGAAAACCAAATTACAGATCTGAAGGCTTCTGGGTGGGGACAGGATTAGAACAAAGTAAATGAGATTGAATGTTATTTAAGGGATATTTCTGTCCTTATTGCCATTCAGTCTGGTAGTGCTATTTCTTTTTTGTTTTTTTGTCATTGTTGTTTAATTTTGTTTTTAAAATGCTCATTAGATTAGAGCATTCTTTTCCTGATTAATTACTTAGGAATCAATGATTCTACAGAAATCATTTTTTTTCCATTGCTTATTATATGCAAGGTACTGTGCTATGTATTGGGGTGGGAGGTAAAATAAAAAAGATTAAGAAGAATATCAAGGGGTTTGCAACCTAATAGGATTGTCATGAAATGACAATTCTTGTTCCTCCAACCCTCCCCCTTTAAAATGTTCCTGTCAGTTACTAAAGCATCTGTTATTACTACTCTTACTTTGAAATGGAGTTTCCACATGTGGTTATTTTATGTTAGTTATATTTTAGGGTGGCTACTTCCTGGCATCTTTTAATCACATCAGTGAGCTTCTAATTAATGCTCATGAGAGGTTATTTCAGAGGGGGCTCACCCAAGTGGTAGTTCTCCCCTTTGCCTACAACTCTATTGCGAATAAACTGCCAGATAGACTAGACTCTCAGGTAGCTTTGAATTCATTATAGTTCTCCAATATTTATTTTAAAGCATCTCTACCTTCTACTTTTATTATATCTCTGAGAATACAAGGACAGTTAAGTACCTGTTATATGCTAGGTATAAACTGGAGATTAAATTAAACTCCGATTATGTCATTTCAAACGTCAGAGGAAAATAGAATACATTTTAAAATATTTTCTATCAGAAATTGCTAAAGTGGACAAAGTTTTGATAGTTGCACAGAATAAGCTACTTCCTTCAATAAAGGTGTCAGAAAAAATGAAGGAAATTTATTTATATAATGAGGTATAGTAATGGTCAGAATATTACTCCATATTTTTTTAATATGTATTATGATTTTATCTCATTTAAAAAAGGTATGTGTGGGGGTGTGTGTGAGTGTGGTTTGTGAAGTCCTGTGTGTATCGAATTTAGAGTCAGGGTGTGTTAGAGCTAAAAAGGGACCTTAGAGAAAGATCATTTTATGCAAAGCACTCCTTTTACAGATGAGAAAAATAAGACCTGGAGAGAGAAATTGTGTAAGCTAGTAGCCAAGGTGAAATTTGATTCTGTATCACAGTACTCCCTCTGCTGTGTCCTTCCAGCTATGCTATGTGTCTTTCATTGTGCCACACTTGCAGTGAGCTCAGTTCTGACTTTTTAAAGAAATGGGAGGAAACACATCAGTATATGCATGGGAGAAAGGTGTATTGAAACCCAAGAATTTCATTCATCAAAGTTGCTAAAATCCTGCCACAGTGCCTTGTGGATGACTCTGTTCTTTTTAGTGACTACAGATGTTGCTGGATTGACTTCTACATATAAACACTTTACTAATAAAGTGTTTGATGTATGACCTTTATAAATTCAAATCAAAGAGAGTGAAGATGTGCCCTAGCATTACCTTGAAAGAAATGTGATTTTCAGAAGTGTTGAGTGGTTTGGGGATGATGGGTTTTTTTGTTTGTTTGTTTTTAAAATATTTATTGTTGAAAGTATTACACATGTCCCTTTTTCCCCCATTGACCCCCTCCAGCCCACCCCCTACCCCCTGCCTGGGGATGATGTTTTAAAAGCATAGAGATTTTAACTGATAAATTTAAAATTTTATCATCTATTTTTATGAACATTTGTTTGACTCTGGAGTATACTTCATTAAAACTAAACATAGGCCCGGCTGGCGTGGCTCAGTGGTTGAGTGTCGACTGTGAACTAGGAGGTCACGGTTCCCCTGGTCAGGGCACATGTCTTGGGTTGTGGGCTCAATCCCCAGTGTAGGCATGCAGGAGGCAGCCGATCAATGCTTCTCTCTCATCGTTGATGTTACTTTCTGTCCCTCTCTTTTCCTCTCTGAAATCAATAAAAATATTTTTTAAAAAAACTAAACATCGAATTTTATCAGGGGAAATGGTTTCATACAGGATATTTAATATTTTAATAATTGGCCAAAAATGGCCAATATGAAGTACACTGAGATAATACTTAGGATAAAGTCCAAACTATGTTTCATGGCCTTTAAGAAGTTTTATGATCAGCTACCTGACTTAATCTCTCACTTTCTCCTTTGCTTACTCTGCTCAAGTCATACTGGATCTTTTCTGTTCCCTAAATAAACTAGACACTCTTCCACATCAGACGTCACATTTTCTGTTTCCTCTTCCCGCAGTCTTTTCCCCCAGATACCCACATGATTTGCTCGCTTACCTCACCTATGTCATCATTCAAATGCAACTTCCTCAAAGTGTTGACCAAAAATGTCTCTAGAAGTTTCTGAATGTCCCCTGGGAAGAGGGAGTAAATTAGCACCCAGTCTAACCCCTTGCTTTATTTTTTCTTCGGAGCACTTACATTACATTATATTTTATAGTCATACCTCATGTTATATTTGCTTATTAGTTGTCATTGGAATGTGAGCTCTTTGACAGCAAGAATTTCTTTCATTGTTTGCAGTATCTGCAATTCCAAGAACAGTACCCGGTACAGAGTTTTTAAGTAATGGACCACTACATTAACTATTCACAAAACATTGTCTTGTCTTGAACAGTGCCATGATCATCTTGGGGCATTTCTCTATTCAGATTGTTTCCTTTTATTATAATAATTCAATATACATGAAAATTACTGGGGAAATAAAGAATAAAAATAAAAAGCATTGTTAAACAGTAGGTATTTGAAATTGCTGGTGAAAGGCCAACTTTCTTTTTTTTTAATTTTGTTTTATTGCTTAAAGCATTACAGAGAGTATTACATATGTCCCCCCGCCACATTCCCCCAGCTTCCCCTACCCCCCAGTGTCTTGTGTTCTTTGATTATGCTTATATGTATGCATACAAGTCCTTCTGTTGATTTCTTACCCACCTCCCCCAGCCCTCCCCAGCCTTCCCGCTGTAGTTTGACAGTCTATTTGATACTGCTCTGCCTCTGTATCTATTTTTGCTCGTCAGTTTATAATGGTCTTTATTATCCATAAATGAGTGAGATCATGTGGTATTTTTCTTTCATTGACTGGCTTATTTCACTTAGCATAATGCTCTCCAGTTCCATCCATGCTGTTGCAAATGGTAAGAGTTCCTTCTTTTTTACAGCAGCATAGTATTCCATTGTGTAGATGTACCACAGTTTTCTAATCCATTCATCTGCTGATGGGCACTTAGGCTGTTTCCAGATCTTAGCTATGGTAAATTGTGCTGCTATGAACATAGGGATGCATATATCCTTTCTGATTGGTGTTTCTGGTTTCTTGGGATATATTCCTAGAAGTGGGATCACTGGGTCAAATGGGAGTTCCATTTTTAACTTTTTGAGGAAACTCCATACTGTCTTCCATAGTGGCTGCCCAACTTTCTTTACTAAAAAAAAAAAAAAATGCTCAAGTGATCACAAACCTCAGTACATTAGCACTCTCCTTTTAAATAAACTTTTGGTCATTGATCAGTTTTTGTGGGTTTTTCTTTTTCATTTAACAGTTTCAGATTAAGCATCATCAGTACTGAGATATATACTCTGCTAAAACTCTAGTAGCACACACAAAAAAAGTTATTTATAGAGTCATGGTAGACACTTGCATTACTCAGAGCTGCAATTATTTTTATGAACTTTATATTTGTGTTGGACTAATGTTTATTTACATTAATTTAAGAAATTGGCACTGAAAATGGTAACTTAATTTGAGGTGTGCTTTGTAATATAATCGGCATTAACTCATAAAACTATTCTATTAGACTAATGGAAGAAGAAGGAAAACACCCAAATAGCTACAATAAAAATTATTTTATACCATGTCAGTGTTTTATTGGTGTACAATGTATTCTTTTAATAAGTTCTATTAACTTCATTGTTTGATTCTGATTTTATTAAGCAGCTGTGCTTTCTTAATATTTGGGTTGCTATTTTAATAAGCAAAGCTACTTATACACTGTTTAATATACAGGATACATGATGTAAAACCCTACTCTTTCTATTAAAATTTGCTTTTCCCTTTCAAACAACCTTAGGTACTAAACAATATGAAAGAAAAAATTGTATTTAGGCAAGTTCATAAACTGAGCCTCAAATGGAGAAAAATAATAGGTTTACTTCTTTCTTCTAAAAGTTTTTTCCTAATTTGTTTACTCTTCCTTTTTATAAAGATCTCAACAGCAATGGATTCATTTGTGACTATGAACTTCACGAGCTTTTCAAGGAAGCTAATATGCCATTACCGGGATATAAAGTGAGAGAAATTATTCAAAAACTCATGCTGGATGGTGACAGAAATAAAGATGGAAAGATAAGTTTTGACGAATTTGTTTATGTAAGTATGAAATGAAAATCCACCATTTTTACAACTGATTGTTCCTTTGTCTAGTGCAGTGGTTGGCAAACTCATTAGTCAACAGAGCCAAATATCAACAGTACAACGATTGAAATATTTTTTGAGAGCCAAATTTTTTAAACTTAAACTATATAGGTAGGTACATTGTTATTAACTTAATTAGGGTACTCCTAAGCTGGCCTTTGCTAAAAATGTCCTCAATCTGATTGAAGTACATTCACTGAGGTCGACCCCTTCCAATCCTCCCATCCACACTGGTCTTGTATACTTGTTTCAGATAGACCAGTGTGGATGGGAGAGTTGGAAGGGGTCGACCTCAGGGAATGTACCTCAAAACAATGTACCTTCCCCGCGCCACGTCTCCCACCGCCCAACCGACCAACCGACCGACACCCCCCACTTCTTCTAACACCACTTCTTCAAAATAGACTCCCCCAGGCCGAAAACCGACTTCTGTGCATGGGCCACGAAGTTTCAATCGCACTGTACGTGCACACCCGCACGTGGTATTTTGTGGAAGAGCCACACTCAAGGGGCCAAAGGGCCGCATGTGGCTCTCAAGCCGTGGTTTGCCGACCACTGGTCTAGTGGAATTATGGAGTCATAAGTACCATCTTGCTAAGTTCCTAAATATATTGTATTAGTGCTGGTGTAACTAATGAAATTTCTCTCATCCTAGCCACTAAATTTAGTTAGCTCTTTCAGCCATTAAATATCTTAACAAAAGAATTGAAAAAACGGGCACTGACAAAGATATAACATACTGCTCACTTTGTAAGGTGAACAGTCCCTTTTAGGGCTTCATTAGAGGGCATTTTCCAAGGTGCTAAATGACATCCTTGAAGTCCTCTTTCTCTCTCCCTCAGTGAACAGTGTGCTCCTAAATTTTAATAATACACCCTGACTCACAGTCTTGGAAGTTTCCTGAGTTGAACATTCTGATTAAAAAGATGTTTGCTACTCTTGCAGTAGTATTTAGCCGTACCATTTTCTCTAGGATGATAATTTTAACAATTAAAAGTTAGAAGCATGTCTTTTCAGTTCATTGGAAGAGGCATTTAAAATTCTTGTGTTCTTCTCTAGTATCATAAAACAATATTCAGTGTTAGGACCTGGTTTCTTAATTTTTTGACTCCCAAGCACCTGGTTTATTGTTCTGTACTCAGTGCTTGGAGAGTGTATGTGTAGCACTCACTGTTGATTTTAGCTGCTAGCGAGTGAGGTCTAGATTTTCTGGACATAGGCCATTTTTCAATCCGTATTCATTGACAAAGTATTTGAGATATATGTTAAAGAATAAATGTTACCTCTTCCCTCAATTAAGGACACCCTTAAGAATATAGTCAATAATATTGTAATAGTTATGTCTGGTGCCAGGTGGGTACATGAATTATCAGGGGATCATTTTGTAAATTATATAATTGTCTGATCACTATACTGTACATCTGAAACTATAATATAAAATAATATTGAATGTCTAAAGAAAACACTCTTAAGATTTTGTTTTTATTTATTATTAATTTAAGACCAAGTTTGACTAGATCTAATTAGGCATTCTTTGCAGTATTTGCAAATAGCTAAGCAGTGCCTAATATTTATCACAAATTTCCTAGCACCCCTATCCTCTTTCTTTTTTTTTGCCCCAAGACACCTGAAATGACAACATATACCCATCAGTAACCACAGCAACTAAAATTCTGATATGTTCTCTCCAATTAGAATTATCCCCTTTTAAAAGCACCAAAAGAGTTCAAGAAGCAAGTTGACTAAGGAATGATGTCTACTTAGCTGATGGCATTTTGGGGAGGAGGGTTGTTATTGTTTTAAAAATGCAAACATGTTTCATAATTAAAATGATAGAGTTCTTACCACCTTTTTTTGAAATGCTGATTTCCTCCCCACAGTTTTTGTCTCCAGTTATTGCCAAAGCCTTTTGTTTTGAGTTCTGTGTCCAATAGTAAGTGGCAGTTGACTTGCAATATGAGCACTTGCATGTCCTCTGCTGTATAACTTGCTCACCTTGTAACTGCATGTTTTATTGTGAATTTAAAGCAGCTTAGAGCAGTAGTTAACTGTGATTGGGGTTTTTTAAATATAACTTGCTGTTCAGAATTTTTGAATCTAGAAAGAACAGACTTAAGTCATTAAGATTTGCAGTGTGCCGATATTGTTAAAGATAAAGTTATGAACATGTCTTTGAGAAAAATTGTCTTGGGGAAACAATTTTGTACATTTTGAAACGTTGCAGATTTTGCACAGCTATTTTTGGCCTTTATGTGAATATACCTTAGTATATTCTTTAAAAGTTACATGCCTAATAATTTTGGCATCACCAGGGAATTTTTAAAGTAAAATATTAATAAGGACATTTTCACTTAAAATGTACATTTTAGAATAGGAAGGAATCGATACGTTTATACTCCATTTTACAAATTTAAAAAAACAACAACAAACAAACCTGGGTTCCTGAAAAAGGAAGTGACTTACCCAACTTTACAAAGGGGATTAATGGCTTTTTTCAGTTATCTTCCTTCTATTCAAGAAATTTGAAATATGAAGGACAATAAAAATAACCTCCCTAAAGTTTCAGAATGACAACACCATGACTGTACTGAAAGTAATGGGCGTTTAACCAGATGTCTGTTCACTCCCATGTGCTTTGTCATCAATGAAATAGCTTACAAACTGCCCTATGGGTAGATCTCAGTTATCTGAGAAAGAGGAAGTTATACCTATCAGGTATTAACATAAGCAAATAGAAATAAACTTGCATGTTAGCATTTTGTTTTCCATTTAAATTGCTGTTGTTACCAGGTTTAGGCCTACAACAAATCCCCCGACCCCCCAATGTAAACCTGCTACTTTGAGAACAAGCCTCTAACACTGGAAGCCAATCAATACACAGTATATATATTTGGTAATTCTTTCTGAAATATTTCCTTTTTAAATTCTATGCCTCTAGATTTTTGGGGGGGCGGGAGGGTGGCCACTAATTCTGTGCTG
Organism: Myotis daubentonii; assembly: GCF_963259705.1. NCBI lineage: Eukaryota > Metazoa > Chordata > Mammalia > Chiroptera > Vespertilionidae > Myotis > Myotis daubentonii. The sequence continues at coordinate 43,956,855 of NC_081861.1, read as the reverse complement.
AGCTAGAAAGGAGGTGGGACTTTTGAAAGGAATAAGAAACATATATATTCCATAAAAGAGACTGGAAAAGATGTATAGATCAAGAGTGAGCTGTGCACACCAGGAGTTTGTTCACACCCGATAAAGCAAGTCCTTCCTCTTGGAGGGAAAACAGTGAGCTCATTAGTATCACAATGGGCAGCTTTGAAAATATTCATTGAGAAGTCTCCAGCACAGTAGTTGGCCTTGTGTTATCTCTGATTTCAGAGATTCTTGTTAAACCAAGGCTTATACTCAAATAGCTTTGTCATCCACTGGAGCAATTTCTTTTCTAAAGTCACAAACAAAATGCAAATTCTCGAGTTGTGAATCAGTTTAATAGATGCATAAATCTTCAATTATCTTTTATCTTTTGATTTTTTTAAATCGAAAGAACAGAGAAAATAATATAAAACTGAAAATTTGAGCTTGGCTGTAATAATTTTTAAAATATATTTAGAAAATGAAGGTCATGTAACTTCTAAGACAATTAAAAATTAACTAATTTAATTGCAAATTTGAATGTCATTCCTGAGCATCAGGAGTTTAGAACTATTCAGTAATTGCATCACAATATTGTACAGCATTTTTATTATTACGACTATTTGTTTCATTTCTCTTTTCCATGGTGTATATAAATTTAGATTTTTTTCCAGCTGAAATTGTGATCGTGGCAACAACCTACTTTTTAGAAGAAAATCATCCTTGAAGCAAAAACATTTGTAATAAGAAAAATAATTTTTCATAAATCATTCTGCGGCAGTAACATTTTGGACATTTTTTGTCATTCCAGTGATTGATGATATGTCAGTCATGAGGAAACTTACACATTTTAGATTTTAATTTATTGGACAATGTTTTACTAAATGAGGTAGAGTTCAGAATGAGGTAGAATAGTGAATATTGTTTTTTCACTGAGCTGATATATAATTATTGAAGGAGGAGATACAGGGACAAAATGCATCACAGTTAAGATTGCTACATTCCCAGGTAACCGTTTTATTGTATAATCTTGGCTTAGAAGTTAAAGGTAAATTGGATCAAATTAAAGTTAAATGGAAAAAATCAGTATAAGTAAAAATAATTTTAATAATTTGAAAATTACCCAGAATGCATGAGTTAGGTTCACACTACAGGAATCAAGGAGTCAAGGAATCCAGAGAGAAAGGAGAGTGATTTCGCTGGCTGTGTGCAGTATTTAGAGTAGTTAGTGTGCATGTGGGTGTCTATCTCTACCCCCATACACACACACACACACGCATCTATTCTAAAATTCTATCCCTGAAATTACAGGTATAGCACAAAATCCCAGCTATAGAAATTGAGTAAGCTTGATATTGTAAAACTTACTGCTTACTATTTTCCTATATAAAATTGGGTTTATAAGTCCAAGGAAAGTAGGATTTAAGAAAGATAACAGGCCCTGGCTGGGCAGCTCAGTTGGTTGGGCATCATCCCACGCACTGAAAGATTCCTGGTCAGGACACATGTCCAAGTTGCAGGCTCAATCCCCGGTAGGAGGCAGTTGATTGATGTTCTACTCTCACATAGATGTTTCTCTCTCCTTCTCCCTCTCTCTCTAAAAATCAATAAAAAATTGTAAAAAACAAAACAAAACAAAACAAAAACACCCAAAATTCTTTAAAAACAAAGAAAAAGAAAGGTAACAAGAAAAGATGACTTTGTGATAGGGCCGCTGACAACACCAACAGCAACTTTTCTACCAGTTATAAAAAGTCACTCTCTAGGTGGATTAATCACAAAAAGGTGCCCCACCCCCCCCCCAGACCTTTTCACATTTAGAAAAGGTACTCCTGCTTTCTGCCTTACACAGTCTAGTGCAGGACATAAAGTAGGCCTGGCTAGTGGAGCATGGGCTGGATTTCAGCTTCTTCTCATGCTTGCTCTCCCAGATACAACCTGGATTGACCCTGTTCTATGAATTTCAAACGTAGGCTGCACTTCCTGAGATGAGTGTGTGTGTGAGAGAGAGTATGTACTTGTCCGTAATGCTAAAGGCCTTTGAGTTACTTTCTATTTGTTCAGTAACCTTTTCATTAGGACCTTATGTTTCTTTTGAGAAGTGCACTTATGTGTTCTAAACACCTTTTAAAGAAATTTTTATGGAGATGCCACGTCTTGTTCTTGTTTTACTGGCAGTGACTAATTTAGCCATGCACATTGGTAGATCAGGAACAAATTCAGAGTTAGGTCAATTCCAGTATTTAAGGAATATATAGACAGTCCTTTAAATTGTCCATTCATTCAGCCAAGTAGGCTGTGACATTTGCTTTGCTACAGCCTGCTCTTGGGCAATTAGAATTTGCAAGTTAATTTAGTTAGCCATGTCCCTTGTTGTGCAGAGACTCTGGACTTCCTAAATGTACAAACAAGACAATCAGTGAAAAGCCTCTTGTCTGTGTTTATTCACAATAGTCATATATTGCTGCCAACTAATCACATTTTTCACCTTATTGTTCTATACATTTTGATTGAACAAACTCCTACTGAGCTACCCTATTACACCAAAAATCGTTTTTTTGGTTGAGTCATAAATTTTCATCTTTCTTTGCACTAAGAATTGTGGTTAAAGAAGTGGGGATCCTTTAACCTCTTCTCTCCAGGAAAAGAGCAAAGCCTCCCGTGTTCATAGAACATGAACAGGTTTCCCTACACCTTTGTCGCACACTAGTTTTCAGCTTGAAGTGGATTCACTGCATGTGGCACTTAATGTTTTTGACAAGTGTGTGCCGTTTCCTTTCTGGTGCTTCGTTTTCAGTAGCAGTGTTGTAGTACTCGGTTACCATTTAAAAACCCAAGTCTGGCCCTGGCCAGTGCGGCTAAGTTGGTTCGAGCATTATCCCAGGCATGTACACTGAAAGGTGGCGGAATTATGCACATGCTTGGGTTTCTGGTTCAATCCAGTTTCGGGGCGCACATGGGAGGCAACCAATCAATGTTTCTCCCCCCCCCCCCCCGCCTCCCTCTAAAACCCTTTTTTTATATTGAAGCTCAGTTCTCCTTTTTTAGCGCTCATCTATGGGGGGAAATTTAAGTGATCAGTGTATAGAAGAAGTTAACTATGCTTATTGTTCTGCCTGATATAAAATTAATTGTGAATTGACAACATATTTCAATTAATAGATTTTCCAAGAGGTGAAAAGCAGTGATATTGCTAAAACCTTTCGCAAAGCCATCAACCGGAAAGAAGGGATTTGCGCTCTGGGAGGAACGTCAGAGCTCTCCAGTGAAGGAACACAGCATTCCTACTCAGGTAACAGTTTCACGTGCAGTAAGTTAACACAATGAACTCAATAGGGTGCATGCTACAAGGTCAAGGAGGGTCTCTAGAACAACTTTGCCTCCTAATTAAGAATACAGGAGTCCTTTGCGACATATATTTGGACTTGGCGACTAATACTTGCTGTAAAGGCATTACAAGTATTGTATGGCTTTGTTCGCTTGCAAGAGATATGATACAATATGTGTAATGACAAGCTTCATTATGGTAGAGTTCTATAGTAATATAAAAATGTACAACATTTTTGTAACTAAATTCTCTAAGAATCAATTAACTCTGCTCTGGTTTTTGTTGCTGTTGGTTTTATAATTCCTAATAGCCACTGGGTTGCATTCAAATGTCTGGGTTTCCAAAGACGATGACCACATATGTGTGACACATTCACGTTCGGCATTACTGAACAACTCTTTTAGGCCTTAAAGCCATATTTAACCCAGAGTATGAACTAACTTCTTGTTATTCAACATAATTTTAGAGGAAGAAAAATATGCTTTTGTTAACTGGATAAACAAAGCTTTGGAAAATGATCCTGATTGCCGACATGTTATACCAATGAACCCAAATACCGATGACCTGTTCAAAGCTGTTGGTGATGGAATTGTGCTTTGGTAAGATGTTGGCTTATTTTATACCCAAGTTTCCAAAGATAGTGTTCCAGCTTCATCTTGGGAAATAGTTAGAATTGAAAATTGTGCTGATTCTGCCCATGTCATTTCATCTCTATGTCTGTCCATAAAAGTACCACCAAAACATGAATCTTAAACTCAGCCATTTAGACTGGGAGCCTCTTTATAGGGAAGCTCTCAGCTTCAGATTTCTTGTCATCATTGAGCAGGTAGAGCATTATAACTTTGTTGAACTTAAGTATGCCAGTAATTTTTTATTCTAAAGTACCATTGCTTCCAAAAGAAACAAAAAAGCTACAATTCAGCCCTAGCCGGTTTGTCTCAGTGGATAGAGCATTGGCCTGCAGACTGAAGGATCCCATATTCGATTCCGGCCAAGGGCACATGCCTGAGTTGTGTGCTCGATCCCTAGTAGGAGGGTGTGCAGGAGGCAGCCCATCAATGATTCTCTCTCATCATTGATGTTTCTATCTCTCTTTCCCTCTCCCTTCCTCTCTGAAATCAAGAAAATTTAACAAATAAAAAGCTACACTTCAAATCTCACTCTCCAATTAGTTATTTTTGAAAAATTCATTTCTCACTGCTGCTACCCCGGAGCCAACAGTATCTTGGCAGAAATGACATAAGATTATCAACACTTTGTCAGTTGATGCGCCTATTTATAAAGGCTGTGTAGCACGGGAGTTAAAAGCATACCCTATAATCAGCCTGCCTGGGTTCATATTCAGTCTCTGCTATTCAGTAGCTATGCAACTGTAATCAAGATTCCAGCCCATTTGCATTTCACTTTCCATCTGTTATGATTTCTATATTATACTTTCCTCACAGGGCTGTTGTGAGCATTAAGTAAATGACTACTTACATATAGAGTGCTTAGAACAGTGGATATATTTTCTATGATAGTATACAGTAATAAAATTCCTTTTTGTAATAAAGGTCTCGGGTTCAATTCCCAGTCAAGGGCATAGTACCTGGGTTGCAGGTGCAATCCCCAGCCCCCAATCTGGCAGTGAGCCAGAGGCAACCAATTAATGTGTCTCTCTCACAATGTGTGTCTCACATGGAAGCTCTTCTCTTTCTTCTCTCTCTCTCTCTCTCTCTCTCTCTCTCTCTCTCTCTCTCTCTCCCACCCTCCTTTCCACTCTCTCTGAAAATCAATGGAAAAAATGTCCTTGGAGGAGGATTTTTAAAAGTAAATAAAATGTAAGATATCCCCTATTTTGTCACTTATGGATACTAAAGAAATAGCTCTCATGTGTTTTAATAGAGAGAAATAATATGGTACTATTTAGTCAATATTTAAATTTTGCATGGAAAGTAGCATCAGTTTTAGGGCAATATTATAAACATCTAAAGTTTTAGAGTCTAACTCCAAATTTTACCAAATGAGATTCTTCCTAATAAGTTACAGATTCTAGCCTAATTAACACAACCTTTCTTTCTCTCACCACTGTATTACATGCATCAAATACAGTGTGCTGAGCTCATCATTTAAGCACTCAATAATTATTTGGTGAATGAAAGAATTTCATGCTCACCTAATTTTACCTCTTTGTGAATAAATGGCATTTTCAATTGTGAATTATATAATTTAGAAGAGACTCAATTTCTATGTGGGATTTTATCAGTTTTTAACATTTATTCAATAAAGTTTTTTTCAATATCCAAGTTATTCATTTTTATAAAAGAATGTGGAAAATACAAAAATAAAATAAAATGAGAAAATAGGCCCCAGTCCCCAACTCAGAAGTACCCAACTAATGTAAACATTTTGGTCTTTTTTTAATTTGCATTGTTTGTAGTTTTTTTTATAATAAACATGATAAAAGTCATATATTGCATTTATTTTTTTCAGATTACATGAGCGCTATAATAAGCTTTAAATATTTCTTTTTAAAAAATATACTTTTTATTGTTGATAGTATTACAGATAAGCCTTAAAATATTTCTGGATATTTACAAACTCTTTAAAATAAATCAACTCTGTATCATAGAATTATACACTTGAAACCTATATTATTTTATTAACCAGTGTCACCCCAATACATTCAATAAAAGAAAGAAAAAATAAGTCAATTCATTTTTGAATTTTGTTTCAGTAAAATGATCAACCTTTCAGTTCCTGATACAATTGATGAAAGAGCAATCAACAAGAAGAAACTTACACCCTTCATCATTCAGGTATGCATTATTCTCCCCTCTGTCTTCTATGAAACTACAATTTAAGGATTTGTTCTACAGACCATAGGCTCTGTACTTGTATCTTCTCATTTAATTCTTACAACTCTGAGTTTAGGATTATTATCCAGATTTTACAGAGAACAGAACTGGAACTCAGAAGTGTTTCTGAGCTTTTCTGAAATTAATGTTAGAACTGAGGTTCCAACCCAGCTCTAATTCCAAAGCGTATTTTTTTTCATTACATATTGTGGTTCAAATATGCAGAAATAAGCAAACATATAGGGTAGGGCAAAAGTATGTTTACAGTTGTTTGTATGGAAAATAGTAATATATATATGCCTAAGTGACCATTGCAACCGAAACAACCGAACGGACGACTGAACAGGTTGCGTGGGGCGACCAGGCCGGCAGGGGGGTTAGTGAGGGACAGCCAAATGACTGAGCAGCAGGCTGCATGGAGCAACCAGGCCGGCGGGGGCGGGGGGGGGGGCCACAATGAGGGGCGACCAAACGACCAAGCAGCAGACTGCATGTGGTGACCAGAGTGGTAGGGGGGGCAGTTGGGGGCAACCAGGCTGGCAGGGGGGGCAGTAAGGGGCAACCAAGCCAGCGGGGGCGGCAGTTAGGGGTGACCAGGCAGGCAGGTGAGCAGTTAGGAGCCAGTGGTCCTGGATTATGAGAGGGATGTCCGACTGCCGGTTTAGGCCCCATCCCCAGGATCGGACATCCCCCAAGAAGTCCCTGATTGGAGAGGGTGCTGGCTGGGCTGAGGGGACCCCCATCCCCTGCACAAATTTCATGCACCAGGCCTCTAGTCTATATAGTAAAAGCCTAAGTGACCATTATGATGGAACAACCAGAACGACTGGTCACTATGATGCACACTAACCACCAGGGGGCAGCTCCTGCATTGAGCATCTGCCCCCTGGTGGTCAGTGTGTTCCCACTGGGAGCGCCACTCAGTCAGAAACCAGGCTCATGGCTGGCGAGCGCAGGGGCAGTGGCAGGAGCCTCTCCCGCCTCCGCAGCAGCGCTAAGGAGCAGCAGCTGAGTGGTAAGGAGCGAGGGGTACTGGACTGGGAGAGGGTGCAGGCCAGGCTGAGGGATGCTCCCCCCCCCCTCCCCCAGTGCATGAATTTCATGCACCAGGCCTCTAGTTATTAAATAATAATACAAGAATAAACTCTATTTAGGTATTCACAACTGTAAACCTACTTTTGCCACACCCTGTATTTAAGCTCCTAATTGGCATATTTAAGGAATGGAGCATTTTTCTCTTCCATTAAGTAGGTAGTAGACAGATAGCAAAATTTCCTCAGGCAAGAACACCTCTTCAGATGTGGGTATTGAGAACTTCTAGAACTCTTTCAGCTATATGTAATAGACCTCTCATTAGACATTTTTAGAAATACAACACTTAACCTACATGGATATACTTTAGTAACTTAGCCTTTTCCTTTAGTATTTCCAAAGGGATCAAATAAAAATACCAAGTTAACTTCCCATGGAATTCTGGAAAAGACAGTAGCAATAAAGCTGAAATTTGTTTTAGCTATGCTTTTAATACTACTGTCTGGAATTTGTTTCCTGTGGATCATGTGTGGCTGAAACTAATACAGGCTTTTAATTTCCTGGTTGAGTATTGTTTTCAGTGAAGGGAGAAATAGACTCTTTAAAAAATGTAAAGGTCAAGAATCAAGTGTGTAAATTGGCTTTCTTGCAGGAAAACTTGAACTTGGCACTGAACTCCGCTTCTGCCATTGGGTGTCATGTTGTGAACATTGGTGCAGAGGATTTGCGGGCTGGGAAACCTCATCTAGTTTTGGGACTGCTTTGGCAAATCATTAAGATCGGTTTGTTCGCTGACATTGAATTAAGCAGGAATGAAGGTAATGGAACACAATCATTATTTTGAAATTTTGTTTATTGGTTATTTTTTTTCTAGCCATGCAGACTGTCATACTGTCTTAAGGTGATTAGATGATAGGATTAACAAGGTAATGCTATAAAGTTATTCAGGAAAATAGCTTACTTATAACTTCCTTCTTTAGTAGTAATTAACCTTTGCCTGGCACTTTAGAATTCATTTTGCAATAAAGACACAAAGCACAGAATTTAAGGAACTTTCCCAAGATCCCCAAACTTGATATCTATTCTTTTCTGCTTTGTCCACACAAACCCCACCCCTTCATCACCCTCAGCTCTACCACTGTGCACCATCTCCTATTATTTTTTATTCTTTTTATATTGTATCATAGGCTCAGACCTCTTAAAAATATTCTGACCTGCCCTTGATGGTCTCCTGTTTCCCAAACCAGCAGAAACATTGTCCTTCTTACAGCATAGGTTTTTAAATCACATCACGCAGTTGTAAGAATATATAAGTGTGTGCAATACGATTGTGATGGAGTCTAAGGAAGTACTACATTATTCTCTCCCTATAAAGTTTAAAATAGTAAGCACCACTGGAAATATTCATATTTTATTCCAGAAATCACCATTTCAACCCTCAGTTACTTTTGGAAAAGAATATATATTTGGGGTTCTCAGTATTTCAAGGTCTCATAATGTCTATCAAGAATCTTATTTTGCACATTTTTATTCATTATAAGACTTGCACATTAAGAATTTATTGTACTTTCAGTCCACTCACATGTACCTATATTTGAGCAAATACAGTTTCTGTCATTGCTGGCCATCTTCACAATGGTGTTTGTCTAGTTAAAGGAGTCAAGGTCCATTGAAAAAGGAAAAGAAGACAACAAAATAAAATTATATTGGCTCATGTAAGAAATCAAGCGATTTATCTTTGACAAGGTCTTAGGTGCATAGATGTCAGGTTGTTTGATCCTTTCTAGCCTTTGACTTTGCAGAGATGGGGAGCAGCAGGAGGGGTTCTGTACAAATGATCATGCAGCCTCTTTCCTTGCTTAAATGTCTCAGTGCCAAAATGGCATGGCATGAAGCGAAGTCCATGAAAAATGAAATTTGCCTTATAGGTCTGGCTTAGACCATTTCGGCAATCAGGCACTTTCAGTCTTGTTCAATATAAATCTCTTTTACTTAATGGGAATTAATTATTGCATAAGGATTACACAACTTCTTCATAAAACAATGCTTGAATTTAGACAGTTCTCTATGCCAGCAGTTTTCTACCAGTGTGCTGCGAGAGGCACACGGGTGTGCCACAATAATTTTTTTTAAATATGTTTTATTGATTTTTTACAGAGAGGAAGGGAGAGGGATAGAGAGTCAGAAACATCGATGAGAGAGAAACATCGATCAGCTGCCTCCTGCACACTCCCTACTGGGGATGTGCCCGCAACCAAGGTACATGTCCTTGACCTGAATCGAACCTGGGACCCTTGAGTCCACAGGCTGACGTCCTATCCATTGAGCCAATCCGGTTAGGGCAAGAATTTTTAAAACTATTTAGTCAGGGGCACTGGCCTCTTTTCCCTTAGATTGTTAAATAAAATGACAACGGCCAACGTAACAATAGCCATCAGGTGTGAATGGATCAAAATTATACATTATTTTCCATTATATCAGCAAAAAATATAGTTTTTGGTGTGCTGCTGAATTTTAGTAATTAGTTTATGTGTGCCAGGAGATGAAAAGGGTTGAAAATCACTGCTCTATGCAAACATCCAAGCTCTACTTATTTTCTGTAGAAATATTTACACACACACACAAAAACCGCTCTGCTTCTTCCACACTTGATGGAAGAAGCTCAAAACTCAGGCTGGCAGAAAATCAACAACTTTAGTGCTGACATCAATTTAACAACAAAAACTATTGAGCAGCCTTTACATGTTAGGTGCTATGGAAAATGGAAAGTTGAATTGTATTCCATTAAAAATAGGTTTAACTCTTCAAGAGTTAATTAATTATACTTAAATGTAAATACCATAATGTTTGTATGTTCCTTTAAATAAAAAGTTAGGTGAAAGGCTCCACTATTTTAAACATCATCCCCCAAATCTGTAATTTTAATATTATTAAACAAGGACAATTTATGTTAATATGTGATATAAAGTGAAAATGCTCATCTTAAAAGCTTTAATTTACTTGGTATTTTGAATACGAAGAATAATAAAAAAGGAAAAAACTAATACTGTATATTTGTGTGTATTCTCATAAGACAATGTCTTTATCTGTCTCATAATTATCTACTTATATATTTCTCTTTTATTAGACTCTGAGTACCTGGAAACCAGGAAGTAGGTCATGCTGGTTTTTGCATCTCTATTATTTAACAGTGTCAAAAGACTGAATGAACTTATAATTACCATTATCGTTATAATATATGGGTCATGGCTTTGTATTGTTTTTCTTGTAGCCTTGGCTGCTTTACTTCGAGATGGTGAGACTTTAGAGGAGCTTATGAAATTGTCTCCAGAAGAGCTTCTACTTAGATGGGCAAACTTTCATTTGGAAAACTCAGGCTGGCAGAAAATCAACAACTTTAGTGCTGACATCAAGGTAACTGTAACTGTGCAAATAACCGTAACACTTTGGGGGGCTGTAGGGACTTGAGAGATTTCACCCCAGCTTAACAGAGGGAAAATCCTACCAGTTTCTCACCGAGCCTTGTTGCCTCTTGACCCCAATGGTAGATTTCAGTAGAGAGGTGGAGCTAAATAAGGAGCATGGGCACCAAGTCTAGCTTCCATTTTGTGGAAAAAAGGAAAAGTATTATAGTCCTAGCATTTTATATTCTGCTTACTGTTACACATGGAGTATAAAAGGATGGGCCATAACTGTTCTATTCCTAACTGCCTTTCCCAGGCCTCAGTGTACTTGTTAGCAAAGACATAGAAGAGAGAGAGGACCTCAAGATTCCCTTTCCCCTTTCTTATATGCTTCCTCTCCTGTCATGTGCTCCTACCTTTTGACATTGAGTTCTTGAGAGTACTGATGAGCTCTTATATATGTCTGGCTCCTACTTCAGCCCCTGCCCCAGTGCCCTCCTACTAAGTCCACCTCTGACACAACACCTGGCATATAAAAGGCCCGCAAAGATTCCTTGCGTTGAGTCGAATTCTAGAGCTCACTGCTCCCCATGAACAGTAGGGAAAACCAGCAAGTGAAGGAAGACATCGGTAGCATTCATTTACAACACGGTGCCCTTGGCTACTCAAGGAGAGAGAACCAAAATTGTCATAGCAAATATCATGAAGTTCTCATTAACTGACTGGACTGTCTCCCAAGTCCAGATGTTGGGACACAGGGAACAAACGCGAGGATCTTTACCAGATGTCACTGACCAACAGGGCTATGAAAACAGTAGGCTGTGATCATATCAATTTGTTCAGCGGTGAGAGGAAGTAGCGGGCTATTTGCACTACTGATTTCATCAGTGAAAATTGTGCCCCGCCCCCAAATTATCAGAGCGCTTGGCCCCGTCCCTTCTTTTCATTTACACAACATGTGTGGCCTAGTATATTTTACTTATGCATCAGATGTGTTCCTGAAAACCATTCATAGGTACATCTTATGTTCTAAGACTTATTTTAAATGCACAAAAGGAAATATCATTTTTAAATGAAGCCTGTTTTGAGAATATATTTTAAAAGCAAAGAGTTGTTCAGTCATGTGAACAGGAATTTCCAATTCAAGTTCAATTTTTTACCTGCAAAGCACTTTTCAGTGTAGTCAATACAGATTCCGCTAGGTCTGTTCTTAACCTGTTCCCCTCAAATGCATAGGATTAAGTTATGTATTCTCTCTGCACCTTTTGTGGGTAATTGCAAATGAAAGCACTAACACAACTGCCATGCACTATTAGAAGGAGGAAAATCCTGTGTCCGCTAATGATAGGACCTGGGTTTGCATTTCATGAATTGCTTTGAAATGACTTTCACTCATCTGATTTTCCCCATGCTTAGAATAATTTAGGGTACTGGGTATCAAACTCTCTTGGGCAGCTTGTTTACCATGCAGTTTTCCGGGCAGCTCCCAGAGAGTCATCATATTTGGTAGGAATGGGGTTGAATCCAGTAATCAGTATTTTGAACAACATCCCAGGGGATCACGATGCACATAATCTGCAGAGCTTACTGTGAGAAACATTCCTTCAGAGCCTGTCTGGACTGTCAAGGCCCAGTAATAGCAAACTATCATACCTGGGAAGGTGGTCTTCAGATACAGCAAGATTAAGGCTTCTTCTTCTTCTTCTTCTTCTTCTTCTTCTTCTTCTTCTTCTTCTTCTTCTTCTTCTTCTCCTTCTTTAAATTGATTTCAGAGAGGAAGGGAGAGGGGAAGAGAGATAGAAACATCAATGATGAGAGAGAATCATTGATCGGCTGCCTCCTGCACGCCCCACACCGGGGACCGAGCCCACAACCTGGGCATGTGCTCTTGGCTGGAATCGAACCTGGGACCCTTCAGTCCACAGGCCAACACTCTATCTATCCACTGAGCCAAACCAGCTAGGGCCATTAAGGCTTCTTGACTCCAGTTCCTGTCCTCTGGTATTCCAGAGAGGCAGAATTTTTCTTGATATATGTGGTGAAGACCCCTATTAAGTGTTTGTGCTAACCTAATGGTTTTCAAGCTGTGTTCTGTGGAATGTCCACACAGCCTGAATTCACTGGGCCCATCCTCCCAATATGAGCAATGCCACTTTGTTTTAGGAACTGGGATTTCAAGGGAAAATATTCAAGTGCCGAAAGAGTTCAGGAGCTCACTACAAAAAGAAAGGCTTTTTTGGGTTCAGATCATAAAGGGTTAAATTATTTCGCCACTTGAAGTGCTGCTCATTTTGTTAAAATTTCATTTAAATTTACAATTAAATACATCTTTAACACAGCTAATCTCTTTTTCATAGGGTACGGTATGTATTGTGCTTTGTAATGATATAACCTGTTTATTTTATCTTTCCCTATGCTTCCTGGATTTCTACTCTCCCACTGATTTTTCTTGCTTATTTTATCTACCAAGCTTATTGACTTCAGTAATTCAGTGAAGGTACAGAACTAGTTTTGTGTTTACTAGCATTATTGTGTTGATTACTTCAAGTAATTGTAAAATTGTGACAAAATCCAGTTCATCTATTTTCAAGGCAGACATAAGACCAGATAAATGAACTTTTCGGGGGAAAAGGTCTGTTAAATTAGAAGACAGATGTTTGTGCCATATATTCTTTAAAACTTCAGTGCAAATATTCTTCCAAACATGGGACAATAGGATGCATTCATTCTTTGTGAATGTGATCTCACTGACATTTTCAATTCATCCGTAGGATTCCAAAGCCTATTTCCATCTTCTCAATCAAATTGCACCAAAAGGACAAAAGGAAGGTGAACCACGGATAGATATTAACATGTCAGGTTTCAATGTAAGTATAGGTGCTTCTTTTCAACTTTACAATCTTACAAAATTATTGTCAATTTCTTATAAATACAAGAGTGTTTATAATGATATATGTAGTGGTATTGACAGTTTTAAGTATCACTTTAATTTTAATTGCTATAGTTATCATTCAGAGGCAGAAAGATTTTATTTTGAGAGTTCAGTAGTGAGTTCCATAATTATGGCGGTAATAGTTTATAATGAATGGCATAAAATATTCAAAGCAAGCATGGGGAAATAAGTACTAGAGACTGACCTTTCCCAAATGTTTGGATTATAACCACAGTGACAGATGTAATGACTACATATTTTTATATGCATCTGTTATCCTGTTTTGAGAATAATATGAATATGTTTACAAACTCCTGATCCATGAAATACAATTGGGGAATTACTGACATGAACCATGTTCCCTGGTTACACCATTAATTTGTTCAATGATCAGGGACTATTTCCTTCCCAAAATTGGATCTCACTTTGTTCATCCACAAAGTAAGGAGCTGGACCAGCCTGTTTAATGTCAAGTTTCTAGGGTCCTGTCATTCTTTATACCCATTAGATATAGAATGCATGTACTAATCTTAAAATCCACATTTCTAGCCTATTATGCAATAGGATTGAGTGGATTGCACTGGCTAACCCATTTACACTGCCCTTATTAGAAATGAATTTATAACTGACTTGTTTGCTTATATTTCTGTCTGTATGTTAAATATGAAACTCCGGTTCAGGTCACTCTTGATACAAATGAGGCACCATCCTGTGCACTGAGGAAGCCAGATGCCTGGGTAAATGGCACCAGTATACTAACTGATTCTGATTCTGATAAAGCGCTTCAGCCAATCCTCCCTGAGTGATCTTCCTAAAACACTCCTTTCTTTGTCTCTTTCCTCCTCAGAATCCTTCTAGGATTCCCATTGACTCTAGAGTTCAGTCTGAAACGTCCTGCATAGCATTTTAAGGCCACCCCATCTCTCCTACCCAGTGTTATTTCCCACTAATCTGTACCCCCAAACGCTCATTTTATTTATCTCATAGCCTTTGCTTTTCCCTTTTTTGCAGGGTCCTTCATCTTTTAGCCTTACACCTTCTCTAGGACCTACTTTTCTGAAAAGTTTTAGCTTTTTCTTGATGGAGTTTAGCAGATGTTATTTCAGTTGAGTTTAATGTATTCCGTCCTTCGATCTATGATCTGGTGCCATCTAGGGTATTTTCAAGGTACTGCAAATCCAGCAGGGCCAATTTTTTTTTTTTCATTCAAAACAATTTATAATAAGTACCATATGTTGGGTAAGAGAAAGTAGAATTTTATATACAGCCTATCATTATAAGGAAACATTTTTGTATTTTGAGTATGGCCTCTTAAAAATGTCTTCTTTTACTTCAACAGGAAACAGATGATTTGAAGAGAGCTGAGAGTATGCTTCAACAAGCAGACAAATTAGGTTGCAGACAGTTTGTTACCCCTGCTGATGTTGTCAGTGGAAACCCCAAACTGAACTTAGCCTTTGTGGCTAACCTGTTTAATAAGTATCCAGCACTAACTAAGCCAGAGAACCAGGATATTGACTGGACTCTATTAGAAGGTAAAATTCTAATGACTGGTACTACAGAGCAGAAATATGCAGACCACAATGATTTCATAATCTTGACTTAAGTTTCCTTATCCACTTTCATTTAGCAAACATCTGCTAGAAGTAGACTCAAAGACTGAGTAAAAAAATGGCAGCTGACAGAAAGGGATGATACAAGGGAACTTTTATTTTTTTATTTTTTATGTTTTTATTTATTTTTTTAGAGAGCGAGAAGGAGGAAGGGAGAAGGATAGAGAGATAGAAACATCAATGATAAGAGAGAATCATTGATCGGATGCCTCCTGCATGCCCCCCACTGGGGATCGATCCCGCAACCCAGGCATGTGGCCTGACTGGAATCAAATCTCTTGGTTCATGGGTCGACATTCAACTACTGAGCCACACCGGCTGAGTGATATGAGAGAACTTTAAAAATTAAAGTAGTCTAGCTTAAGTCCCTTTAGTAAACCAATGTTTTATTTTAATATTTTAAAATTAGATCACATTTTTAATGTCTCACAAGACAAATGTGCATCTGCATAAAATTTGATCTATAAATTTACAATACTTATGTTTTATTCTTCCACAGTCAGACTAACTGGAACTAGCCCCCCCATTTCTTTCACACGTACCTACTCAAAAAAATAGTAATAATATGTAGTAATTATTTGTTTGTTTAACTTTGGGGAAAGCAGTTTACCTTTTCCAGGTCATTCATATATATATAAAGTATAGTATTGAAAAAATAACAAATGTAAGTAGCAGTTGTTGAATTTCCATCGGCATTACTATAAAATATTTAAATTTTATGCTTTTGACATTTCAAGTAATTTGTTGCTTTAATATAGGTGTGTAAAAAGAAGCACTCGTGTAGTTTAGTGAACATACAATACAATATACCAGTGATGTATTATAGAATTGTGTACCTGAAACCTATATTTGTATTAACCAATATCACCCCAATAAATTCATTAAAGTTTTTTAAAAGTTAAAAAATAAAAATGGGTAGAGGAAAGGTGTAAATTAATATGAATATAGACCCATATGACCAGAGCAAATTTTTAAGATTCAAACTACACTTGATAACTAACATCAGTTACTTTGAAGTACGGTGACTTGAGCGACATTGGAGAAGAATTAAAGGAGAGTGGGAGTTTATAAAAAGTTCCTAAATGTCTAAATTGCTTAACTGGTTATAATAAGGTCCTATTCTTTCATTTTAAAGAAAATGAACAAATTTTAAAAATAAGCATGTGTCTAGACCAGGGGTGGGCAAACTTTTTGACTCGAGGGCCACAATGGGTTCTTAAACTGGACCGGAGGGCAGGAACAAAAGCATGGATGGAGTGTTTGTGTGAACTAATATAAATTCAAAGTAAACATCATTACATAAAAGGGTACGGTCTTTTTTTGTTTTTTTTTTTTCGTTTTATTCAATTCAAACGGGCCGTAGTTTGCCCACGGCTGCTCTAGAGGATGTACTTAGAATGCTTAGAAATTCATAAGGAGAAAACCTTTAGATCTGGAGAGGAAATAGTCTTATGTATTGATTGACATTATATGCACATATACAAGGAGTTTAATGAATATAAAATTTGTTAATATTCTTAATAGGAGAAACTCGTGAAGAAAGAACCTTCCGTAACTGGATGAACTCTCTTGGTGTTAATCCCCATGTAAACCATCTCTACGCGTAAGCCTTCCTACTGCCATTATAAATAGTAATGAACATCATGAATGGGTGCTACACAAATAATTACTGCTCTAAAATTTTTCTAAGTATTAATTTATAGTGGTTATTTATATTGGAAAGTGTTGAGTTGTGATATCATCAACTGTAAGTGATAGAATGCATTAATGTCTTTCTGGAGAGAAGATACCCTGATTTGAGACAAAGATCATCAAGGAACACTTTAAGTAGACCATCCATGATGCCTGGGGGCCTTTGTGCTCACTGTTCTCTCAGCCTAGAATGTTCTTTTCTACATCTAATGCCTCACTCCCTTACTATATTCACACCACTGGTTCAGATCAACAGATTCAGGTGTTGACCACAACCGGCCACTCTCTAAACTCTAACCCTAGCTCTGTTTTTCTTCATAAGACTTGCATGCACCCCCAAATCATATCCATGTACTTGTTTATTCTCATTCTCTCCCTCTCTCAGCCCTGCAAACAGTAAGCTCTCAACAAATACTTTTAAGTGAATCAGATGGTCTTAGCTCTATTTTCGGCATAGATTGATAGAATATATGTCTTGGGTATTACCTCTGGTTTTATATGTCTTGTTTGACAGTGTCATGTTATTGGTTTTAAGGAACAAAAGCCAAGTGTTTGAAAATACTAATTAAATCATTTTTAAATTATTAGTGACCTGCAAGATGCCCTGGTAATCTTACAGTTGTATGAGCGAATTAAAGTTCCTGTTGACTGGAGTAAGGTTAATAAACCTCCATACCCAAAACTTGGAGCCAACATGAAAAAGGTAGAAAATTAAATTGCCACATATCTTTGTTACCAACTATTTTTCTTCTAAATTTGTTTCTTTTGTTTGGAAATCTCTTAACTCAGAGCTTCTTGTGGACAGGAACTGTGTCTTATTTACTGTTGTGTGCTAAGCGTCTGGCATCACACACGTGTACAGACTAAACAAATGAAAATCTTTAACCATTTACTTTTGTGTGTTTGCAGCTAGAAAACTGCAACTATGCTGTTGAATTGGGGAAGCACCCTGCCAAATTCTCCCTGGTTGGCATTGGAGGGCAAGACCTGAATGATGGGAACCAAACCTTGACTTTAGCTTTGGTCTGGCAGCTGATGAGAAGGTATGATACACAATTAGGGCTGTTTAAGCTTCACTCTGATACAGGTCTGTAAACTAGTTGTTATTTTTAAGCAAACACATCAATGACTACACCTTTGAAATGTTTGTATTTAGACTCTGAAATGAGCTTAAGTAATGAGTGTGTTTGATGTTCCGTGGGAGATGATGCCTCCTTGAGAATTGGGCAACAGAACTGTGAACATTTTCTTATAAACCTGACACATACACTTGAGCCTCTCCTAAAGTCAATGAATATAAAAATAACCAGAAGAAATTATGAACATCCCATGTATCCATTTAAAAAAGATCTCTTAACTATAATGCTGAAAAACATTTGTTATGACTGGGTGCCAGCCAAAGCAGGGCTTATTTTAAGATTTTACCACAGTCGGACTAATACCAAATGTGCCTGCTGTGGACGGTTGAGCTTGCTCATTAAAACACTGAAAATCTTAAGTCCCACTGTCACCTCCACTACTGCAAAGGGTAAATCACTAGCAACCCACTTCTACTTGAAACCTTTAGTTTCTCAAACCTAAGGAATAAAAGAAATGGAAGCTGAAGCATCTTCCTAAAGTTTACATTTTTACTCATAAAGTAGATTGGGACCTTTTCTTCGGCTTCTTCTTTTAGGTATACCCTCAATGTCCTGGAAGATCTTGGAGATGGTCAGAAAGCTAATGACGACATCATTGTAAGCTGGGTCAACAAAACATTGAGGGAAGCTGGCAAATCAACTTCCATTCAGAGTTTTAAGGTAAGGATTTCCATGTGTGACTATTAAACATTATGTTTGTTAGAAGGTCTCTGTAATTTTGGAAGGACAACCTTTGGCTCATTGTGAGTGAGAATTATCATTGGGCTAATGGCAAGATTCTCTTTGAATTCTCTGGCCTTTTGTTTTGGGAACTTCATGTAAGTAATCTCATGTTTTACATATTGAAATTTGTACATATTAGAATTCTCAGATTTGTTCTCCTTTTACACTAGGACAAGACGATCAGCTCCAGTTTGGCAGTTGTGGATTTAATTGACGCCATCCAGCCAGGCTGCATAAACTATGACCTTGTTAAGAGTGGCAATCTAACAGAAGATGACAAGCACAATAATGCCAAGTAAGGGATGCCACCTGATGTCCTGCAAGAGCCAGGCAGATCTTCATTCTCAGTCAAATTCTACCACTTAAGAATTGTGTCACCTAGGGGAAACCTCTTTGAGCCTGAGAGTCCTCATCAGTAGAATGGGAACAATAATAATTAACTTGGAGATTTTTAAATGAACAAAATACTTAAGAGCCTAGCATTGTGCCTGACCTAGCAGGTGCTCAATCAGTTGTTGCTTCAGGGAATTAGAGAAATAATGTAGTGTATGCTTTAATGCAACTCGGCTACAAATTTACAAGGGAAAAATGAGCTAAGGATAATCTGCCTTAGATGAAAGTATTCTTCTGTCTCACTTTTTAAAAACACATTATCCCCTGATACCCATTTTACTATGCATAGATCACTCTGGCTGTGTATGTTGAGCTCATTATCTTGGTCCCTAAATTGGCAGGATGCTTAACCCTCAGCTGAAAATATGCTTTGGAAGTTTCTTGCATTTCAACAGCATTGAGATCTTTTCCACCCGTCTCTTCCCTTCTTCACCAAAGACCTTGACTGCGACCTGGATTTATGGGCAACCCATGAGAGCTTTATTAGTACATTGAAAATCACCCCAGAGCAGGGCTTCATAGGCTAGCTAAGGAGCATTACTGCAAAAAATATTCCTGTTAATAAACACCTAGAAATGCCACATGTATTAATTGTGGTGTGCTCCTCTGCAGATTTCTCTAGCTAGGCATGTCAGTTCTTTCCTTCCTTCCTTTGTCTGCCCTTTCTGTTCCTTGCTCTAGTCACTCTGGCCATGTGCCATGTAGAAATTTGGAAGTATTCACTGCATCTACCAAAGCAACTTGGATTTTGCATCTGGTATAATTTTCCACCCCATATCTCTAAGGTCACATGAGAGTGTAAAAAAAATTATTTAACCACATGACCTTTTAAAAAAGCATTGCTTGTGCAGCCAATCTGGTGATTTTGTGTGTGTGTGTGTGTGTGTGTGTGTGTGTATTTTTTATTTTCATATCAAGTCAGTGCTCCAAAATTAACTATAATTTTGTATTGGAGAAAATAAGTGAATAAATGTTATCCGTCCCAAATGGCAGAGCTTAAAAACCTGGTGTCCCTTAAGAGTAACCTCGAAAACAAAACAACAAAAAGTGAAATAGTTCCGATTTGAACTTTCAATGTGGAAGCCAAATGATTATAGAAAATAGATGTCTCATATTGTGTGCTTGACTGACAAGATTTTCATCTTAATTTTCGTTTCCTCAAAAAATAGGTATGCCGTGTCAATGGCTAGAAGAATTGGAGCCAGGGTGTACGCGCTTCCTGAAGACCTTGTGGAAGTAAAGCCCAAGATGGTCATGACCGTGTTTGCATGCTTGATGGGCAGGGGGATGAAGAGAGTGTAAAATAACCAATTTGAATAAAAACAGTCTCGCTCCCAGGTGCATGATTAGCAAGTCAGCTATTTCCAGGTGAAGTGCTCATGGCTTAAGGAACTGTTGGTCATTTAAAGGACTTTTCATTTTGCTTAAGAAGACTAGCTCCTCATGAGAGCCCTCAGGGGAAAGAGTTTTCAGAAAAACAAGTCCTCTTTCCCCTAGTCCTAGTTGGATTGATCGGCACACCTGAAACGTGCTCATAGCCAAATCATTTACTATCCTTCTAGATTGCTGCCTTTGACATTTCCCCTCGTTATATGTTATTTCTCTCTATATATCTTTGTCCCTCTTAGAATGTCCACCTCTTGAGACTTCCTTAGACGGTTGGATACGACTATTATTAGACAATAATTTTGCTTTCCATCCGGTATGCTAGTTCTTAATCAAGAACTGTGGTCAGAGGGTATTTGGTTGTGAGTAGCCTCTGCTTATCTTGATAGTACTGAAAATTTGCGGAAGTAACTGGCTGTGCAGAATGTAATAGAAGCTTTTCATATTCTTTTATTCTTAAAATTAGTATCTTTTTACAGTATTCTTTCTACATGATCCTTTTTTTGTACATTTAAGAATATTTTGATTACATTAAATAAGACTGCTGATTTTGCTACTTTTTTAAAGGGGTCTTCAAGTAAGTAAAAAACATAAGTAGAGGAAAATGTACCTTAAATTTGCATCTTCCCCCTCATAACCAAGCTGTAAACAGTTGACATATATTTTGTCTTAAAACACTTGGTTCAACTTAGGCTTATTTGTTTTAAAACCTGTATTATCAAACTCTCTTTAGATTTAAAATGCTGTTGAATATGACACTTTCAAGGAGAGAGTATGCTCAGAACTTAGGTAGGATGCAGTAGGCCAGGTATGCTAAGTGTACAATAGATTTTCTAATTTTACACCCAAGACAAGGAGATGTGGTCACTAAAACATAAAAATTATATATGTAGGACTTATGTACTCTTGCTTTGTCAAGCTGTTTGCTATAGTTTCCAAGATTATAATGTTACTCTAACTCTGAAAAATTATGTAACCTGATAGCAATGTATTAGTTCAAATAAAGGCATTTACATAATAATTAGTCTGTTCATGCTTCTGTCCCTTAGTAGTATGTAAATGATGTTCGCCAGTTTTTTTTCTCCCATATTTTGACTCTTTTTCTGTTGTACTGTATAAAATAATGTTTGTTAAATTTAAGCTTTTGGCATAACCAATGGACACAGACACCAGGGGGGTGAGGGCATGGGGGGGGGAGCAATTGGGGGGTAAGGACACATATGTAATACCTTAATCAATAAAAAAAAAAGTAAGCTTTTTGTCAGTGAATTGCAGGGACTGAATTAAGGATAAAACCAATGAGAAAAGATGGTTTTCTCCAGCATATGAAAATTTTCTTATCCAGATCCTCCCTTTTACTTTTTTTCCCATCTCACTCAATCTTTTCAATATTCTATGATATTCAGAAGACTAAAACATTGGGGATCTGAACAACCAGGAAAGAGAGGTGGTTTATAGATTTTTTCAACTTCATCACTATTGACATTTTGAGCTGGATAACTTTTTGTTGGAGAGGGGGCTATTCTGTGCATTTTAGGATATCAGTAGCACACCCCCAGCGTGTAGGCAAATGTCCCATGTGGGGCAAAAGCATCCCTAGTTGACAACCAGTGGTTTATGGTACCATTAAGGCTTCGTGTGAATGAGTACTATGAAAGCAGTCCAATGAGGGACTGCATGGTGATGTTATAAAATATTTTGTATTTATAGTCTAAGAGTAAGACAGACCTAAGTATGATACTAACCCCAAAGACGTAAAATAAGAGAATGATAAATTTGACAATTCTGCTTTAGCAAAAATATCTAAAGAAATACAATAAAAAAGTCAAACTAGAGATAAACAAGACAAATAGTTAAGTCCCATTGTCTTAGTCTATTTGGGCTGCTGTAACAGAATATCATAGACTATACTTGTAAACAAGAAAAATTTATTTCTCACAGTTGTGCAGTCTCGGAAGTCTAAGATCAAGGTGCTGACAGGTTCAGCGTCTGGTGAGGGCCTACTTCCTGGTTCATAAATGGCTGTCTTTTAGCTATAACCCAACATGGCAGAAAAGGCAAGGGAGCTATCTGGAGTCTCAAATAAGGTCACTAATCCCATTCATGAGGGCTTCATCCTTGTGACCTAATCACCTCTAAAGACCCCACCTCCAAATACCATCACATGGGAAATTAGGTTTCAACATAGGAATGGGGGGAGACAGAAACATTTGGTCTATGGTACCCTATAATAGATTGAATTTCTTAATATAAAAACAGTTTATTAATAAATAAAAGACAAATCTAATGCAAACATACACATACCAGGGTAACTAATGAGGTAAGGCCAATCACATCTTATGACCTGTCTTCTACCTTGTATTGTCTATGCTTATCCATCTCTCTATAATTAAGTAGGCCCCTAATGTCTTTTTTAAATTTTTAATTAAATTTGTTGGGTTGACATTGGTTAATGAAATTATATGTTTTTAAGTATGTAGTTCTATATTATATCATCTGTGTGTTGCATTGTGCATACCACCCAGAATCAAATCTTCCATCACCATATATTTGACCCCCTTTGCCTTTTGCTACCACTTCCCCACCCCCCTTTCCCTCTGGTAACCATACTGTTGTCTGTGTCTGTAAGTTTGTCTTGTTTGCTCATTTGTTGCTCTCAGCCTAATGCTTTGAAGCAAGATAGAAAAGGTTTATTCCATCTTGCCCTTTCTTCATAAAAGGAGCTGATTTCTTGGGTGGTTCACTGTATAAAGCCTACAGTATATAGAACTGTACCTTAAATGTTTGTATAAAAGATAGTTAAGTGTTCGTATAAAGCAGTGTGCCTGAAAACACTATTTCTCCCTTCCTCCAATAATGGACTAAAATTGCTAATAGATTCATTAAGAGGTCTAGCAAATCTATAAAAGAGAAAGTTCCATTATAAAAATGGGCAAAGAAGATGAATATTCAGTGCAAAACACTGTAATTAACCAATAAACATAAAATTGGAATGCTGATTATCAAAAGTAATGAGGATTATGAATTTAAGCCAACCAAGAACTGTCCTTTTTTAGTAGACTTTATTTTTAGAGCAGTTTTAGGTTCACAAAAAAAAAATTGAGGTATAGAGATTCCCACATACCTCCTGTCGCCACCCATACATAGCCTCACTCACTATCAACATCTGGCTCCAGAATAGTACATTTGTTACAATTGATGATCCTCTATTGATACATCATTATTACCCAAAGTTCATAATTATATTAGGGTTCACGTTTAGTATTGTATATTCTATGAGTTTTGACAAATGTATCCATTAGAATAGTTTCACTGCCCTGAAAATCCTCTGCTCAGCCTATTAATCCCTCCTTATCCCCTAACGCCTGGACACCACTGATCTTTCTACTGTCTCCATAGTTTTGCCTTTTCCAAATAAAACTCCATAGCATATTTAAAAGTTGCTAAGGGAGTGAATCTTAAAAGTTTTCATCACACACAAAAAATTGTAACTATGGTGACAGATGTAAACTAGACTTATTGTGGTGATCATTTCACAATCTACGTAAATACTGAATCATATTGAACATCTGAAACTAATATTATATGTCAATTATACTTCAATTTTAAAAAACAAGAGGTAGAAAAGACTACATAGTGAGAAACGTGACTTTAAAAAACCAGGAAATTACAAACACGTGCTGGCAAGGGTGTGGTGAAAAGGGAACCCTTGTGTATTAGTGGGAATGCAGACTGGTGCAGCCACAGTGGGAAACAGTATGGAAAAGCCTCCAAAAATTAAAATGAAACTGTCTTATGACCCAGTGATTCCACTTCTGGGTATATATCCAAAGACATCCAAAACACTAATTTGAAAGAACATATGCACCATATTTACAATAGCCAAGCTATGGAGTCAATCCAAGTGCTCATCAATAGACAAGTGGATAAAGAAGTGGTGGCACAGAATCAATGGAATATTATTTGGCCATAAAAAGGCATGAAATCTTACCACTTACAACAACATGGATGGACCTGGTATGATAAGTGAAATAAGTCAGTCAGAGAGAGACAAATACCACATGATTGCACTTATAGGTGAAATCTAAAGAACACTATAAATGGCCCTAACCAGTTTGGCTCAATGGACAGAGCGCTGGCCTGCGGACTGAAGGGTCCCAGGTTCGATTCCGGTCAAGGGCATGTACCTTGGTTGCCGGCACATCCCCAGTTGGGGGTGTGCAGGAGGCAGCTGATCGATGTTTCTCTCTCATCGATGTTTCTAACTCTCTATCCCTCTCCCTTCCTCTCTGTAAAAAATCAATAAAATATATTTTAAAAAATAAATAAAGAAAGAACACTATAAATGAACATACACAACAGAAACAGACTCATAGATACAGAGAACAGACGAATGGTTGCCAGAGGAGAGGGGAGTTGAGGGACTGGGTGAAAAAGATGAAGGGATTGAGAAGTACACATTGACAGTTATAAAATAGTCATGGGGATGTAAAGTACAACATAGGGAATATAGTCAATAATCCTATATCGCTACGATGTGCACTGACCACCAGGGGGCAGATGCTTCAACTGGTAGGTTAGCTTGCTGCTGGGGTCTGGCCAATCCGGCCTGGGCAAGATGGCCCTGGAGCCCTCCCCGGGTCCCTCCCTAGCCCCAATCGTGCACCGGTGGGATCCCTCACCCTAGCCTGCACCCTCTGGCAATCTGGGACCCTTAGGGGGATGTCAGAGAGATGGTTTCAGCCTGATCCCTGCAGGCCAGGCCAAGGGACCCCACCAGTGCACAAATCTGTGCACCGGGCCTCTAATATTGTAATAACTATGTATGGTACCAGGTGGGTACTAGAAATATTGTGGGGAACACATAAAGTATGTGATTGTCTAACCACTATATTGTAACACAAAATAATATTGAATGTAAACTGTAATTGAAAAATAAAATTTTGCCTGGCTGGTTGTTCAGTGGTTAGAGTGTTGGCCCATGCACCAAAGGGTCTTGGTTTTGATTCCCAGTTAAAGGGAAGTACCTGGGTTGTGGGGTTGCTTTCAGTCAGGGTGCATGCCAGAGGCAACCAGTAGATGTGTCTCTCTCACATTGATGTTTCCCTCTCCCTCCCTTTCACTCTTCTCTGAAGAGCAATGGAAAAGATATTCTCAGGTGAGGATTAACAAAAAAACAAAAAAGAAAATTTAAAAATGACCTGTTTGAAAAAACTTTTACTTTGCAAAAAAGAAAACCGAGGAAATTGACATTGGTACAAGCCACAGTGCTTAGTCATTTTTCACCAGTTTTTTTATGTACCTGTATATATACCTTCCTTGGAACACTGCATGGGAACGTATGCTTGAAGGACCAACAAAATGGACATGACAACCACTTACCAGGAAACATTTTTATGTAAAACCACTGAACAGCAGGCATAGGGACTTATAGCAAGTCATGATGAGGAATTTATCAGATTTATTATGAAATGTCCCTCAGTGAAGAACTTAAGGCTTTAGTCTTCCTCTTTTGTCACTTTTTATTCAGCATACTCCCAGTGAATGGAGAAATTTTCACAGTATGTTTTCTGTTGAGTCTTCTGTTCAAGTAGTTTTCATTAATAATTAATCAATTAAACCATATTAAATAACTGCTTTGTCCCAGGCTTTTGTCGAAGGTCTGAATAAGATGAATGAGAAATCCTTCTCCTTGAAATCTATGGTTGTATTATCTGGGACACAAACACTTACTCATAAAATCATGTGTAACAGTGGAGTTTGTATCAGGTAGTGGCACCAAGTCAGAAAGGGTAGATTGAGCAATGATAGACAGGATGTGTTTGGTTCGGGGGCGGGGGGCGGTGGTCAATAAATCCCCCAACGTGAAGCGATGCTTTAACTGGTGATTAGTTTCAAGTTTGACTGGAGATAAAAGGGCCCAGGTAGATTTTTTTTTTAATCCTGCAAATAATCTTTCTTGAGGTGCAGATTGGATCTATACTTGCTCTCTGATTTCAAAATCCTATTTCAAAACTGTGCTATGCTCATTAGATTTCATGGGAGGGGCTCTTTGTAACACTTAACAGCTTAGACTTAAAATATATGTAAGACATTTAAACAGCATCCCCAATTTCCCCTCTCACTGTCCCATATTACTGGTGAGAAAGAAGAAAATAGTCCCTGACATGGGAGCTGGCCTTGCCCTCACAGCTAGTCCTATCGCAGTTCTCCTGTAATCAGAGACAAATTCACAGAACAACATCCAACAAGGCTCCTCTGATAGTGATAAAAGGAGACAAAAAGGCCACTGCGTTATCTTGTATGAAACACAAAATATGAATGTTGTCCAAGTCTCAGAAATGAACAAATATCCCACTCTCCTAGCTAATATGAGGTATAGCTGCTGCTCCACCTCCAATACAGCTCTAGATTGGTTATAATCTAGTACAGTTTTGCAATGTTAACTATAAATATATCTTGTCTTAGATACGTATGACTTATACTTGTCTCCTCTAATAACAATTCTCAATATTGTCTATCCCAAATCCAGAATAATAAAACTATTAAAATGTCTTTCATGCCAAAACTATCTTTAGGTTTCCTGAAATGGCCATTAAGGAATACAAACATTTGCTCTTCAATCCCACAAAAGAAAGGACAATAAGAATAAATTTTTCTGCCCTACCTGGGTTAGCTCAGGGTGGATAGAGCATCAGCCTGCGGACTGAAGGGTCCCAGGTTTGATTCCAGTCAAGGGCACATGCCTGGGTTGCGGGCACAATCCACAGTGGGGGCATGCAGGAGGCAGCCAATCAATGATTCTCATCATTGATGTTTCTATCTCTCTCTCCTTCCTTCTTCCTCTCTGAAATCAATAAAAATATATTTTTTAAAAAGAATAAAATTTTCTAACTTTTAATTTATGTTATATTATCAGAAAAAAACTAAAGAAAATTAATAGAATTCTAGAATTATGATTATCAAAGCTCTCAAAAACCCTCGAACTTCCTAGGTCCAAAGTACTGACATTAGCTCTGATGACAATAACATCAAACCTCTCAAGGACCCAAATGTTAATAAAAGGTTGCCTTGTGCATTTGGAAATTTCACTTCCAATCCCAGATTCTACTCAATTACAGGCTAATGTGACTGAATATTTTAGGAGACTCATAAAATATCTCCAGTTACGTGACAATCGGAAACAAAGTACATTTTCAACGGTCCTGTCCAGCACCCGCCACCTTGAGCTTTGGTCTTCTGAAACAGGCAACAGAAGTAAACCTTCCCTTGAGACTTGATAAATATCTTGTCACTTGGTACCTTCAACAAGTGACATATCAGTAAAACTCCAAGGTATTGATACTTAGATTTTTTTTAACGTGTATAAAACTTTTTACTTAAAAGATGCCATCACTTCCTCCCACAACTACTGAACATCCATTTCATCAGAATACCTTAAACCAAGCATATCAAACTCAAAGGCTAACATGGGCCAAATAAACAAGGTTTAAGTTATGTGGGCCACGAAAAAAAATGAAAGCTTCAATTTTCATAAAAACGTAGGTTTATTTCAATGGAGATATGCTGAATACAAAGGGCTGAAATAAATGAGTCATCGTTAACATAAAATAATAGAACATGTTAATAAAAATTAATATTTTTCTTGAACATTAACTTACCAGACACTGAATAACTGCACAGATTAATAAGCGTAACGCAAATAAACCTATTTTTCTTGATCTCCAAAAGCGAAATATTTCCTGTTACACACACCAAACAAGTCAGTCTAAGACTTTAAATGATGTGGCCATCGGCTGCTAAAATATTCACTGCTAGTATTAGTGGAGAGAAATGGTGCACCTGTGTGTAAGGCGCATAAGGGAAATGAATGCAACACAATTATAGTAATCAGTCATTAGCAATTGTTGTAGTTCGTTATTAATAACTAGGGGCCCGGTGCATGAAGTCTCGTGCACACGAGTTGGGTCCCTCAGCCTGATCTGCATCCTCTCCAATCTGGGAGCCCTCAGGGGAGCCCTCTCCAATCCTGGAATTTCTGTCTGTCTTTGCAATCATGTGAGCGAATTGTCTGAGACCCCAACCCAGTTTGGTTTTGTGCTCACAGAATAGTAGAGGTCTTTTTTTTTCGTTGCTCCATTGGTGGAGATTTCCTAGAAGTTGCAGGATATCTTCCCTTTAACTTTTCCTAGACACTCTGACTTTCCTTACGTCTCTCACCTTTGCTCTCCATCCATCCCTCACCCGCAACAGTAACTTGCTCCAGGCTCACTTTGCTCTAGTGCAGCTGTGGGCAAACTACAGCCCGCGGGCCAGATCCGGCCCGTTTGAAATGAATTAAAAAAAAAAGACCATACCCTTTTATGTAATGATGTTTACTTTGAATTTATATTAGTTCACACAAACACTCCATCCATGCTTTTGTTCCGGCCCTCCGGTCCAGTTTAAGAACCCATTGTGGCCCTCGAGTGAGAAAGTTTGCCCACCCCTGCTCTAGTGTCTAGGACAGTGGTTCTCAACCTTCTGGCCCTTTAAATACAGTTCCTCATGTTGTGACCCAACCATAAAATTATTTTCGTTGATACTTCATAACTGTAATGTTGCTACTGTTATGAATCATAATGTAAATATCTGATATGCAGGAGGGTCTTAGGTGACCCCTGTGAAAGGGTCGTTCGACCACCAAAGGGGTCATGACCAATAGGTTGAGAACCACTGGTCTAGGAGATTCCACAATGCATCTGCCACCAGAACTACGATTCCCAGCATTCCTGGTGCTCCCCATGCTCTGGGCTTCCGCATCCAGTCCAGGGGCTGCCACCAGAACTGCAATTCCCAGAATTCCTGGTGCTCCCTGAGCTCTTGGTTTTTTTCGCTGTCCCATGCTGCCCCCTGGTCATATGCGGTGCCCACAGGCCCACCACAGTGACACGGAGGGCATTTCTGCCCCACCCCTGGCTGCTCAGTGCCTGCGCATATAGGCCTGAAGTGGCCAGGGGTCGTTCCAGGACCCCAGCTGCTTTGGGCCTACACGTGGGCCTACAGGTTCAGAGTGGCCTGGGTCCCAAGGACACCTGTCCCTGGGCCCTAGGCTGCTTGGTGCTGCGTGCGTGCAAGCGGCCACCCTGCCCTCAGCTGCTCGGTGCCTGCATATACAAATTAACCCGCCATCATTGTTGGGTTAATTTGCATACTCACTCCTGATTGGCTGGTGGGCATCGCAAAGGTACAGCCAATTTGCATCTTTCTCTTTTATTAGTGTAGATCAGGGGTCCTCAAACTTTTTAAACAGGAGGCCAGTTCACTGTCCCTCAGACCGTTGGAGGGCCGGACTATAGTTTAAAAAAAAACTAGTCGGCTGCTAAGCAACAGGCAGTGGTGGCAAAAATGCCCAGCGGGCCGGATAAATGTTTTCGGCAGGCCACATGTGGCCCACAGGCCATAGTTTGAGGACCCCTGGTGTAGATTATGCATAACAGGATTTTGTAAAAATTAAGTTACAAAATTTATATTAAAATGTTTCTTACATACCATTATATTGGCAGGGCTGCAAAAGTATTCATTGTGGGCAACATGAGGCCCACAGGCCGCGAGTTTGACATGCTTGCTTTAATCTGAAGATTCTTAGGAATCCTGCAGAAGTCGCTGACTGCAAGTAGACAGCTTCTGCCCAAGACAACAAAACAAGCTGCTGACTTCAGAAGTGGATAGTTTCCAACCAAGATGACGGAATGAGATTTTTTTTCAACATCCTTTTCTGTCCCTTTGACCTGTAATATCACCTAGTATTACACTTTTATACCTTAAATAACACTAATGTCACCTCCCTTATCTTCATCCTATTATTTTTTAACCTCTCTGGTCCTCTTCTGCCACATATGGGGGAAAAATTATCCTATGTGTTTTTTTCCCAGGCCATAGCTATTGCTCTGAATTTAACTAATTGCTGGATCAAACAACCTCCACCAGACCCTGCTGACAGTAATTTATATCAAAAATACCAAGAAACCTCCAAATTACTGCCCCTTAAACATCTCAGAAGGCAGAATCCCTTTTATAGGCCCCTTCTGGTATCTAAGCTTCCCTCATATATCATTAATCCTAACCTTAAGCCCTTTAGAAATGGAACATGACCTTAGATTATGGGAATGCTTCTTTTAAGATTATTGTAATACAATTGGCAAGACCTAGCCCATCAAAAGTAGACAATAATATTGAGGCTTTCCCACAACAGTCAATTCATTCTCTGCAGAAAACACATCATCCTGTTTTGCTGAATTTTTAGCTTCACCCTAGAAATTCACCTGGAGGGACAACAGACTGGCTTACTCCTGTTGCAATAAATGATACTTATACTCCCAATACAGTTTACCCTCAACTAGGATACTACATTTTATATGGACAGGCTTACACCCGTCTGCCATACACAAATGTATCCTGTGTATTCAGGATAATTGAGAGCTCCCCCCTCTTTGTTAGAGGAATTGTTCTGTCTTCTTTTAAAAATTAATTTATTTTCCACTTACGGTTGATATACAATCTTATATTAGTTTCAAGTTTACATTGTGTGACACTTTTAGTTATTTAAAAGTACTGTCACTTCAGTGGATTATTTTTCTCTGGGAAAAATACCCAGAAACCTCCAAATTACAGTACACAGAATCTTATTTTTTTAAAAAACACCAGAGGCATAACTGACTCTATTTTCATGCACACTACATAAGTTAAAATTCCCCTGTTAGGGATAAGATCACTAGCAAACATGGCCCCAAACTTGCCTCAGACCCTAACAAAAATCATAAGTAACACAACTTCAACTCAGAAAAACAAACTAGCATAAACCCATTACTTAGGATTGTTATGGGCAATCCCATAGTCCTTGATTACCTCTTAATTAGCCAAGGGGGAATTTATGCTAGAACAAACACTCCTTGCTGTACCTATTGTGAAAGTTAACGAATATATCAGTCCCCACAAAATGGAGGCTGCCCTGTGGCCTAGCCTGGATCACAAATCTAAACCTAAGTCACCCTGCCCTTAAGAGAAACACCTGTCAAAGAAACCTAACATACTCCAGTCATAACCCTGCAATTCAGCTTTAGCTATTTACCCTAGGAAATAGAGCCTGCTAGCTCTAGAAGGAAATCCCTGACCTCCTAGCCCCGTGGTCAGCAAACTGCGGCTCGTGAGCCACATGCGGCTCTTTGGCCCCTTGAGTGTGGCTCTTCCTAAGCCTTAGGACAGTGATGGCGAACCTATGACACGCGTGTCAGAGGTGACACGCCGCGAACTCATTTTTTTGGTTGATTTTTCTTTGTTAAATGGCATTTATATATATAAAATTAATATCAAAAATATAAATCTTTGTTTTACTATGGTTGCAAATATCAAAAAATTTCTATATGTGACACGGCACCAGAGTTAAGTTAGGGTTTTTCAAAATGCTGACACGCCGAGCTCAAAAGGTTCGCCATCACTGCCTTAGGAGTACCCTAATTAAGTTAATAACAATGTACCTACCTATATAGTTTAAGTTTAAAAAATTTGGCTCTCAAATTTCAATCGTTGTACTGTTACTATTTGGCACTGTTGACTAATGAGTTTGCCGACCACTGTCCTAGCCAATCCTTCCCCATGTCCACATCGCCTCTTCCAACATTCTATAAACTCACTCTTCCAAAAGCCACAGGAAGAGCCCTCTGCTGCTACTGCTGTGAGCACTGTACTCCCCAATCGTTACTAAATTGTTTCATGTTAGTCATTTGATAGTTTTGGCAATGAGGTGACACTCAAAGACTCCTGAAGACTCTGGGAACCACTTCCAGATGCAGGTGAAGATACCCCCAGAGCCCTCTTCAGTTACTCTCCAGGATCAAAGGTTCTCAGATGGAGCTCCATATTTTGCATTTTGAGCTATTTGAGTTTCTTTGTCCTAATCCTTCCAGGTGGAAACTTGGGAGTGGGACAGACTTTAAATTTTGACATGGACTTCACCTACACCGGCGGTTCTCAACCTGTGGGTCGTGACCCCTTTGGGGGTCTAACGACCCTTTCACAGGGGTGGCCTAAGACCATCGGAAAACACATATATAATTACATATTGTTTTTGTGACTAATCACTATGCTTTAATTATGTTCAATTTGTAACAATGAAATTGGGGGTCACCACAACATGAGGAACTGTATTAAAGGGTCGCAGCATTAGGAAGGTTCAGAACCACTGACCTACACGGTCAGCACCTTTGGGCTGTTGTTGGTTTGTTGGTTTTTCTACACATAAGAGAAAGTTTATTGCCAGAGGGAAGGGGGCAGGGTCTGGGTGGAGGCGGGCAAGTGGGGGGGGGGGGGGATGGCGACATCTTTAATAGTATCAACAATACAAATAAAGTTTAAAAAAAGAAAGTGAGAGTGACGTCAGAGGAACGGCAATGTGAGACATCCCCTTGGCCTCTCTCCCTGACATTTCAACCAGTTAACCAGCTATAATTCAACACAGAATTCCCTACTCAACACAGAGGTATGGGCATTGAAACATTTACTGGTGGGCAACTGGGAATTAATGGGGGGCTGAGAAGAGAGAAAACCTCAGACAGCCCATAGACACAGCCCTGCACCAGAAGCTCGAGGCTTGGCCTGGAGAGGGAAGAAAGCCAGAAGTAGCAGGCGCTTCCTTGGGCAGGGAAGAACAGAGAGCTGGGGAGGGAGGAGGGAGGGGCTTTCAGCAGGGCAAGCTGAGCCAGCAGACACCTAACAGAGCATGGGGTTCTGCCATGTGGCTCTCCACTGTTGGGCTGGGCAATGGTGTTTCAGACAAAGAAATGGAACCACAGAGCCCTGCCACCATTAGGACTGCCAAAACGCAAATCCTGTTGCCCTTGGTGTCAGGTAGAGGAGCATATTATCTGTAAACCAAGAGCTATTACAGTAGAACTGCTGTTTCCCTCTGTGACTGATCCCCAAGTTGGGTGCTTGGGGTGGGACCCCATGGAGGTCAGGGGTCCCATCATGGTGAGGACAAAAACAAACCCTACCCCCAAACAGCATGGCTGTACTTTCTTATGGAAGCAGTGGTCAAGTCCGGGAGATCAGAGATTAAAAAAATCAAATCTTGTGATTCAGCGCCATCTACTGGAAAGCAGTAGAAAGACCTCTTCAGAGAAAGCTGCTGTATACCTAGTAGGCCATTAATATAGGGCCGTGGTTGGCAAACTGCGGCTCTTTGGCCCTTTGAGTGTGGCTCTTCCTAAGCCTTAGGAGTACCCTAATTAAGTTAATAACAATGTACCTACCTATATATTTTAAGTTTAAAAAATTTGGCTCTCAAACGAAATTTCAATCGTTGTACTGTTGATATTTGGCTCTGTTGACTAATGAGTTTGCCAACCACTATATAGGAGAACAGCAAATACCATAAATAACCATAGTAGCAAGGATGATCAGAAAGAAAATGAAAAATCCCCATAAAGCAAGCCGGAACACATGGAAATATGTGATATAAGTCAGCAGTCACCAACCAGTGGTCCGAAAGGCTGGCGACTGCTGGTTTAAGGAAACCTTCAGAGCAACCAGTGGTCCACGGACTGGTGGTCCATGAGGTCTGGAAGGTTGGTGACCACTAATATAAATGACAGAGGTTTCAAGATTGCAGTACTGAAAGTACTCAATGAGATGTGAGAAAAATACAGACAAGCAATTCAATGCACTTAAAAAACAAATCAACAAACAAAATGAGTACTTTACCAAAGGTATTGAAACTTTAAAAAAGAACCAATCAGAAATCCTGAAAATGAAGCATACAGTTGAGGCGATTAAGAGTAAAGTACTAGAGAACCAATTTGTCCCATATCCAAGTCAGCTGCCAGAGTGATTAGAGGGTGAAAAGGAATACCTGGGAGAGTTCAGAATAAATTTTAAAAAGCAAAAGAAAGGAGGAAGGAAAGGAAGGAGGAGAGAAGGAAAGAAAGAAAGAAAGAAAGAAAGAAAGAAAGAAAGAAAGAAAGAAAGAAAGAAAAAGGGAAAATGGAAAAAAAGAGATTCAAGGAATAGCAAATTTGCTAGTTACCACTTCATCATACGTCAGAAGTTCTGAATTAAAAGACATTGAGCTAATAGTTATTCTCTCAATGAAGCTCTGTTACAAGTAGTTAAAATAATATTCTTCCCCATTTTATGGTTTAGTTTCAAAAGGAGAACATTAACATACCTAGGCAGGAAAGGATGCGAAAATGGCAGCCAAATAGTCAGACATGTTATGCAAATCATCCCAGAGCCAGACTGAAAATACAATGAGGCCTTGACTTACGAGTTTAATTCGTTCCGTGACGGAGCTCGTAACTCAAATTACTCATATGTCAAATCTTAAAGTGAACGAGTGAGACACGTGATGCTGGGCTGATGTTGTGGCGTTCACTGTGATGTTCGCTGCGCCAACTAGCGGTGGGGTATCTGAAGCTGGCTCATAACCCGAATTTTAGCTCGCAACTCAAAGAAAAAAATCGGCCAAGAGACGGCTTGTATCTCGAAAAACTCGTTAGTCGGGACACTCGTAAGTCAGGGCCCCACTGTACAATTAAATTGGAGAACATTCACCTGGAATTACCAACTGGGGGCCAGCTGAGGATGAGCTATATCAAGGAAGGACAGAAAACACCTGGAGACCAGTTAGGTCGGGCAAGGTCACAAAAGGAGCTGAGCCAGCTTCCAGGGGCAGCAAGCTGAGAGTGAGGAGGGAGCTCCTGGCTACCGGAGGGTCTGTTCCCTCAGAAGATAGAAGCCTGGAACCCAGGCTGGACTCCACAGCCAGGGGCACCAGAGCCTAGACCAGCTGCCCACAAAATATCCAGCCAGGAAAGGCTGCAGGACTGCTGGTCGCAGGAGAGCCTGGAGCCTGTAGACACAAGGCTATAGGAGAGAAAGCCACAGTTTTGTTTTTTTAGTTTTGTTTTTAAACCCAGAGCACAGGAGTTTTCATTTGCAGCTACTCACCCAAGGCTTTGGTGCAGGGAAGGAGCCGCAGACTTGAGGTGCCTAAGGAGAGGCTGGGGCGGGCAGCATTGTGGGAAGATGTGGAACAGCGGCAGCCAGGATCATAGGATCCCAAACCGAAATGGCTATTTTTCCTGAGAAGAGCTAGCCACTCCCAGTAGCCACAGATAGGAAAAGAAAAAAATCCTGCCCTAGGTGATACAGCCCGTCCCACCCTCAGGAGCCCTGCATGCCACTCCCTGCATTTTGACCTTTTCAGAGAAAACAACAGCAGAGACAAATCCTATGGGTATGAACCATCTCAGGAGTGCCTGGGACTGGATTGGGGGAAGAACCATCCGCCTCACTAACTTGGGAACCAGACTGGTATTTTCCACGCATGGGAGAGCTGATAAAAACTTCAGATTTCCAGCCAACCACACTGGTCTCCATACAAGGATCTATGTCCAGCCGAGGGCAGAATATATTTTGAGCCACTCACGGAGGAGTAGCTCTGGTACAGGGAAACACCTACCACACTCTCTGATAGCTAAACAGCACCCACCACACATAAAGCCCTTTTAGAAACATACTTTTGAGTGATTAAGATTGACAGCTGGCTAGCAAGTGAAAGTGAAGCCTGGGGAAACATTGGAAGTTTGCTGACCCAGCCCTGGGCCCCATGCTGCTAACACACATACTTTAGCGGAGACAGACACAAACTGTGGATCAATGGATCACATGGAGCTTCAAGCAGGTTGCTGAAAGCCAAAGGGGGACAGTTCCTCACAGTGGTTAGCACCTAAGTACCTCACAAGAAGCCCAGAATTGGCAGAGAGAAGGATAGGATCCAATGGGAACTCCCATGGGACACTAAACTGCTGAAACAAATGCTACTTTACTTTTTTTCTCTTTTTCTCCTTTTCACTTTTTTCTTCCTATTTTTTGATAATTTTTATATGTTTTTTCTCTTTCCTTTCTTTTTTGACCTTTTACAATATATCTGCTTTATTGATTTGTTAGTGTTCTAGTCTCGGTTTTTTGTTCAGATATCTAATTTTCTTCTTTCCTTTACTCAAATTTTTTCTTTTCTTTACTACTCAATTTTTTTTCTTTATTATCTCTTCTCTTTTTCTCCTGTGTTTTCGTCTCTCTGCTTTCTCCTCTATTTTGGCTTCAATCAATTTTTTTCTTCTTTTCCTTTCGTTGCTTTTCTTTGAATTTTGTCCTCTTTTATTTTAAACCATTTCCTTCCCCTACTCCCCTAAGTCTTTATTCTTATTTTCTTTATATCATCTCTGCATCTATATAGTACTTTCCCACCCTTTTATGTGTGTGGGTTTTTTTTGTTTGTGCAATTTTTTGTTTGTTTTGTTTGGTCTTTCTTTTTTTCTATAGTTCTTGCCCTCTTTTCTCTTTGCTGATTCTCTCTTCCCCAGTAGTGGCTTTTGTTAGTACTGTAAGGGTCTTGTGTATGTTTTTGTTTTGTTTCCTGTTTTATTGTGTTGTATTTTGTTCTGTTCAATCGGCACCTCCACAACAGCTCACACAATATGGTCAGAGGTGAGCCACAGAGCCAACCTGAGAGGAGACTCCATCCATGAATGGGACAATAACATTCAAGACCCAACTACAACAGGAGAACCCAAATACCTAAAGTTAATGGCTACCCTAGAGCACCAGCTCAGGATATCTAAAAGACTGCACCACTAGGTCCCACAAAATACCTACTACAAAAGCCAACCAACAAGTCTTGGAGAAATAGCAGTTTGATCTGCTACAACAAAACAATACCAAAGGGGCAGCGAAAATGGGTAAACAAAAAAAACAACCCCCAAATGAAAGAAAATGAGGAATTTCCAGAAAAAATAACTAAATGAAATGGAAGCCAGCAATTTGTCAGATAAAGAATTTAGGAGGAACCAAGATAGCAGCACAGGTAAACGCCTGTACTTGCTGCCTCCCACAACCACATCAAAATTACAACTAAAATACACAACAACTATCCAGAACCGCGGGGAAGCTGGCTGAGTGGAAGTATTGCAACTAGAGAGGTAAAGAAGAAAGCGCATTGAAACTGGTGGGAGGTGTGGAGGCATGGAACAGGCTAGTCCGGCACCCAGATGTGCTGCTTTTTTAATCAGGAGGGAGGCCGCCTCTGCAGAGGCCACCTGCAAGAGCAAGGGGTCCCAGCATGATACCAGACCCCGAGTCCAGGGTCCCAAAGCTTGGGAAAGAAGTCCCTACTGGCAGTAAGAACTATGGGTTGTAAAAAACCAGTGTGTATTGGGGCTGAGTGACATACTGGCTGCTGGAGACCCAGCTGCTCCTCTTAAAAGGCCAGTACCACTACCTGAACTTAACAAGCTCCCGCTTGTTCTGAGCTCCAGTACTGGGCAAGGCCCTGGGGGACCCAGACACATATGTGGAGAAACTGGACTGTCTAAACCAGGGCAGGAACTCAGGGGAGGCTTTCTTCCAGATGGAGGTGCTCACAGAGGTCATTGGTCCTGTGCTGGGACCTCCCTGGTGCAGTGCTGACTGGCAGCCATTTCTGTTTGCTCTGCCCTGGAGATTCCCTGAGACCCACCTCATCCAATTTACAACCCCACCCAAGCTGTGCTCAGCAGCTTTTGCGTATGAATGGCCTGTCCTTTCTCAGCCTAAAACCTGTCAAACAAGCTGCAGCTGGGGCAGGGAGCCCCAAAGCTATCAATAACAGGCCCAAGGCCAGCACAAGCACCAGCCTGCCTTGCTTCACAGCTGAGCCTCATCTGGGCAATTTTAAACCCCATACAAAGAGGAGGAATCTTCAGATCTCTCTGTAGCGCCTGCTGGGTGGCCCCAGGCAGTGGCTGACTTTGCACTTCTCTGGACACTCAAGAGCCAGTGTACCAAGTGATCAGTGTGAGACCATACCAGATTAGAACTCTTCACATCCATAAGCGACACACTCAAGGGGCAGACTCAGTGAGCACCAAAGCCCCACTGAAGCAAGTCCTGCCCCATAAGGGTGTCTCCTGCACAGCTGTCCCATTGTAGTCACAGCTGATCATCACAGCCAATTGGCCTGGAGGTCAATTCCTCCCAGTGATACCAACAGCAATCAAGGCTCAACTACAAGACTGTGCACACAGCCCACCAAGGGGTGCACCAAGAGTGTCCACCTCAGGTGACTGGGGAAGCTGAGCCACTGGGCCCTATAAGGACACTTACTACACAAGGCCACTCTATCAACTCAAGGAGACGTAGCAGCTACCCAATACATAGAAACAAATACAGGGAAGCAGCCAAAATATGGAGACAAAGAAACATATCAGAAATGGAAGAAAGCAAACTACTGGATATAGAGTTCAAAACCACATTTATAAGGTTACTCAAGAATCTTCTAAAAACCTCTGAGGAACTTAGTGAGATCTTTAAGGATCTTAGGGAGAATGCCAATAAAATGGAAAAGGACCAGTCAGAAATTAAACATACACTAACTGAAATAAAGGGTAATATACAGGAATTCAACAGTAGAGTAGAGGATCCCAAGAATCAAGTCAATGATTTGAAATACGAAGAAGCAAAAAACACCCAACTGGAAGAGCATAAAGAAAAAAGAATCCAAAAATATGAAGATAGTGTAAGGAGCCTCTGGGACAACTTCAAGCATACCAACATTTGAATTATGGGGTTGCCAAAAGAATAGAGAGCAAGATATTGAAAACCAATTTGAAAAAATAATGACAGAAAAATTCCCCTACCTGGTGAAAGAAATAGACTTATAAGTCCAGGAAGTGCAGAGAACCCCAAACAAGAGGAATCCAAAGAGGAACACACCAAGACACATCATAATTAAAATGCCAAGTGCAAAAGACAAAGAGAGAAACATAAAAGCAGCAAGAGAAAAACAGTTACATACAGGGGAGTACCCATATGACTATCAGCTGATTTCTCAACAGAAACTATGCAGGCCAGAAGGAAGTGGCAGGAAATATTCACAGCGGTGAATAGCAAGAACCTACAACCAAGATTACTCTACCCAGCAAAGCTATCATTTAGAATTGAAGGTCAGATAAAAAACTTTACAGACAAGAAAAAGCTAAAGGAGGTTATGACCACCAAACCAGTATTATATGAAATGATGGAGGGTATTCTTTAAGAGGAAGAAGAAGAAAAGGGTAAAGATAAAAAATTATGAACAACAAAGTGACAACAAATACATATCTATCAACAAGTGAATCTAAAAATCAAATGAATAAAAAATCTGATGAACAGAATAAACTGGTGAATATAATAGAATCAGAAGCATGGAAATGGAGCAGACTGATAAATCTTGGGAGGAAGGGGCTGTAGGGGGTGCAGGAAGAGATGGGACAAAGATCTTATATGCATGTATGCAGTACCTATGGACGTGGACAGTGGGGTGGCAAAGGCCTGGGATGGGGTGGGAACTGGCTGGAGGGGGACTATGGGGGGAAAAAAGAGGGACATCTGTAATAATTTGAACAATAAAGATTAAAATAAAAAATAAATAAATAAACAAACAAAAACGTTTTGCAGGTGTAATATATTCTGTCACAAAACTTTCAAGAAAGTTTAAGAAACTAATACCTGAGTCTTTTTCAGACATGAAAATTATTTATTATCTTGGAAAATAAAATCTGCAGAGCCATATAAATGAAAATGATAATTTGCCAGGAAGTCTGCTTCTGTTCACATTTTCCTTCCATCTAACAAAATAATTTTCCATCATAGAACTCACTGTGATAAGACAGTATATACCTAGTTTGAACTCAACATTGCTGGACTTCTGTTCCAAGCTCTTTGATCTTTTCTTCCTTTTTGTGTATTTTGGCTTGAGCTTAGAATCAAGTTCTGAATTTTCCTTTTCCTGCAATGATCACCACCATTAATGTACACCTAAAAATATAGTTTTACAAAAGCTTCAAGTAGTATTATATATATATAAATCTCAGCCCCTCAGTCATGATTATTTTCATGACAATTTAGTACCCATGTGGAAATGAAGCTAGTGCTGGTGGTGATAATCCTATCTAATAAAGATGGAATATACAAATTGACCATCACTTCGCAACAAAGATGGTGGCGCCCATAGCCATAAGATGGCGGTGCCCAGTCCCCTCAGAACCACCAGAATCCCCCAGTCCTTTAAGCCCTCACCACGGGGGTGAGGTGCAAGCAGCGCCCCAGTCCCCTGCGGCGAGCAGACAGCAGGGCCCTGCTCGCCCCTTGCCATGGCACCGAGGGGTAAGCAGGCCCCCGCAGAGAGCAGAGAACCATGGGGAGCAGGCCTAAGCCATCAGTAGGACATCCCCTGAAGGCTCCCAGATTGGAGAAGGTGCAGGTCGGGTTGAGGGACCGCCCCCCTGCAGTGCACAAATTTCATGCACTGGTCCTCTAGTGGTTGTAATGGAGTAATATGTCCCCAACCAAAGGCAAACAAACCCATTTTTCACTCCTGAAAAAGAAAAACAATGTGTGAACCAAGCAGTTTTTTGTGATTTTTCATAGGCATTTTTACTGTTTTTCTGTTGAAATATAGATCTTAAAATTCGTGTAATTTTTAATGTTTCATGCTATATATTTAAGTTTAATGAATTACAAAAATAGACCTAAAATAAGATGTCCTCCTGATGAAAAGGGACAGATCCAAAGACTGAGAAACAGCGATCAGGCTATCAATCCCCAGAAGGAAAGTAGGGGAGGGTGGGGGTAAGGGGAAGAGATCAACCGAAGGACTTGTATACATGTATATAAGCCAAACCAATGGAGATGGACAACAGGGGGATGGGAGCATGAGTGTGCGGGGCAGGGGGGGAGGTTGGAGGTTAATGGGGAGGATGAGGACACATTTTGTAATACCTTAACTAATAAAAAAAAAATAAACATAAAAAAGATGTCCTCCAATAAGTGCATGGATAAATAAACTGTTATATCCACACAATGGATTAAAATAAATCAGTATTAAAAGAAATGAGTTATCATGTCAAGACATGGAGAAACCTTAAATGTATATTGCTAAATATAAGAAATTATATAATATTCTGGAAAAGGCAAACCTGTGCAGATAGTTCAAAGGTCCATGGTTGTGAGGGGTTCAAGGTAAGGAAGAGCAATGAATAAGTCAATAAAGCACAGAAGATTTTTAGGAAAGTAAAACTACTGTGTATGATACTATAATGATAGGCACATGTCATCATATATTTGTTAAACGCAGAATTTACAACACAAAGAATGCTAATGTGAACTAGGACTTTAGTTCATTATAATGTATTAAATGAGCTCATTAATTGTAAAAAATATATCATATTAATTCAATATATTAATAATAAGGGAAACTGGGAGTGGGGTGAGGAGTATATAAAAAATTTCTGTACTTATTCCTAAAAAGTCTAATAATTTTTTAAAAAGCTGTCAAGCAGTTCAACTTCACTATATTAAACCTTGATAAAAGATTGTACTTCTAGACTACTCAAACTGATGCACATTAACACAAATAAGAGTCTTTCTACTGCGCTGTGAATTGTCTGCCATGCAAAAAGAGGTGTTCTACAAAATCAGACATCAAAATGACATATTTGCCATAAATGCACTGTCCTTGACATGGCTAACCAAAACACTCGAATAAAATGTTAAAGGTGAGACTGTGAGCAGTTAAGATGCAGTGTTAAGAGAACATCTGGATGGTAGACATTCTTCTGTGATGACCTGTTTAGCCCCAACTTCAGTCAAGCAGGCAGGACTCTAAACAAGTCCAATCAAGCTTGAAGTCTTGGAATGAACACTGTCCAGTCCAGCCATAGAAAGATGACATTTATATATTGTTTGACCTTTGTTGTCAATGTCTTTTCAAGCCATTTTAGAATGTTATACACCCATCTGGATGATGCTATTATGTTCCTATCTAGAATTGTATTTTATATATATATATTCATAGAAGAAAGGGAGAGGGAGAGAGAGATAGAAACATCAATGAGAGAGAATCATTGATTGGCTGCCTCGTGCATGCCCCACACTGGGGATCAAGCCCACAACCCAGGCATGTGCCCTGACCGGGAATAGAATCATGACCTCCTGGTTCATAGGTGACGCTCAACCCCTGAGCCATGCCAGCTGAGCTAGAATTGTCTTTAGAGTTTTCAGAACAACCAAAGCTACTTTGACTGTCAATGTATGTTAATCCACAGAGTAGATTTGACCTTTAAAATTTTTAAATGTCATTCATATCCAAGTTTGAGGAAAAGATGTGAGTGATCTGGATAATGCTAGTGTTTGGGGTCAAACCTGAAATACTACTTTCTTATTCGTTTATTCATCCTTACTTGAGTCCTGGAAAATATCCCACAGCAGCTGATCCAAAACTTTTCTAGTCTATTTAAGTGTCCAACATACCCAAGAGCCTTCAGGGACAATAAATGAACTTATTTGCTAGCTCACTGAGAAGATGGAGATCCTCCAATGTGAGCTTGTT
The DNA here is from genome assembly GCF_963259705.1 of Myotis daubentonii. Lineage (NCBI taxonomy): Eukaryota > Metazoa > Chordata > Mammalia > Chiroptera > Vespertilionidae > Myotis > Myotis daubentonii. The sequence continues at coordinate 43,913,932 of NC_081861.1, read as the reverse complement.
CTGGTTGACTGTTATCTACACGAAGATTTCTCTACTCCATACTCTCACCTCACTTCCTAAAGCGATCTCTATGTGTTTTGGGTGTTGTTGTTTTTTAAATTTTTTTAACTTAGTGCCCATACAAGTACATTCTCCAGTTTCCCTCTGAATATGGTTCATTGGTACATTTAAAGAGAGGCACTCAAACTTTCTACCTTTAATTTAAATTAGCTAAATAATCTATAACCACATATAGAATCAGCATGACCCAAATCCGAAATGTGTGATCTAAAAGAGGTCGTCTCAGAAGACCACTAATCTTATCTTGTTAATGATGAAGAGACTGAGATCCAAGGAGTGTAAGTATCTTCCTTAAAGCCACAGCCAATTACTGACAAAGCTAAGACTTCTTTTTATGACTTCTTTTACCTACTTTATATTGGCAGGGAGCCACTGGAAAAACATATATCCTTTTGTTTTAATTTGTAATGAGAAAAAAAAATAATCACACATGGAATTTTTTTGTTATTATTTTTCAGTGTTCCTATTCACAAAAGATATGCTTACACTCAAGCAGTGGTTCTCAACCTTCCTAATGCCGTGATCCTTTAATACAGTTCCTCATGTTGTGGTGACCCCCAACCATAAAATTATTTTCGTTGCTACTTCATAATTGTAATTTGCTACTGTTATGGATCGCAATGTAAATATCTGATATGCAGGATGTATTTTCATTGTTCGCGACCCACAGGTTGAGAACTGCTGGCCTTACAGAAAGCAGTGAGGGATAGTCATCATTTGCTCCATTCTTGTATCTGGTGACAGGGACAGCCCCAGATTAAGTGAATCCTAAGATTCTCAAAGGGAAATTTGAATGTGCTCCTTAAAAAAGAATATTAAATGCATAAAAGTTTATTAATCAAAAAGGATGTAATTTATTTCACCAACAAAACTGACAACTTCATGCAAACATTTTATACTCAAAATATTAGAATTTATTCTAGCAACAGAAACAGTAAGGAAATCCTGAAGTAACTTCAATGATACTCTACAATTTCTGGAATGATAGAAACCTTGATTACCTCCAAGATAAGTCATATTCTAAAGAGACAAAGTATGCAAGCACTTTATCTTGCTATCAGAGGCTGAAAACAAGAGGTTTCAGACTTGTGCTTCTCTCTTCCACCACCAGAAGAGAATTATTGTACTAAAGTTTCATAGGAACAAAACAGTTGGTAGAACCTAATGTAATTGCAGTTATGCTTTCATGAAAAAATCTAGATATAGTAAAATTCCATGTTTATTTAACATCCATTACATACAGTTTATTGAAACCAGATTTTGTAAAGACAAGTAGCATTTCTTTGTTTTTCAGGATTTTTTTATTTTAAGAAAAAATTTTTTAAATATAATAATGTTACATGCAATAAACCTTAATATTTCAAGAAAAATGATCTTAAATATAATGTTACTGTATAAACATTACTATCTCAAGAAAAATGATTTTAAATACGATACTGGAGGAAACCATGATGGCGGCATAGGTTAACGCTGGAGTTTGCTGCCTCGAACAACCACTTCAAAAATACAACTAAAAGATGGAACGGACATCACCCAGAACCACAGGAAGGCTGGCTGAGTGGAAGTTCTACAACTAGGAGGAAAGAGAATAGCATACCGAGACTCAGAGGAGGCGCAGTGCTGAAGTCAAATACTAAGGTGCGGAGGTGTGTGCGGAGCGGGCTGGCAGCTGAGGGTGCAGTTGTCTGTTTCAATCGGGAGGGAGTCTCAGACTCTGAACTCCAGATCCGGGCGAGTCTCTAGGGACCCAGACTCAAACGGGAGAGGCGGGACTGTCTGTCTTTGGTTAGAACACGAGGGCACCTTTCTCTCCGAGGTTTGCAGTGGTTGCTGGGACTCTGAGAGGCAGAGCCTCTGGGGATGGGACTGAGAGCAGCCATAACTGCTCACTCCACCCGCCCTGTAGATCCCCTGGGACCCACCCTGCCCAAGCCCTGCACAGAGGCATTGCCGGATGGCCTCAGGCAAAGGCTAGATTAGCACTGCCCTAAAGATCAAGCACAGAAGTTCTCCCACTGCAGACACAGCTGATTCTCATAGCCAGTTGGCCTGGAGGTCAAATCCCCACCAGTGTTACCTACAACAATCAAGACTTAACTACAACAAGACTGCACACAAAGACCACAAGGGGGTGCACCAAGAAAGCATAAAAAATGCAGAGACAAAGAAACATGACAGAAATGGAGTATATAGAGCTCAAAACCACACTTTTAAGGTCTTTCAATAAGTTTCTAAAAACTGCCGATAAATTTAATGAGCTCTACAAGAAATCTAATGAAACCCTCGATGTTGTGATAAAGAACCAACTAGAAATTAAGCATACACTGATTGAAATAAAGAATATTATACAGACACCCAACAGCAGACCAGAGGAGCGCAAGAATCAAGTCAAAGATTTGAAATGCGAAGAAGCAAAAAACACCCAACCAGAAAAGCAAAATGAAAAAATAATCCAAAAATACGAAGATAGTGTAAGGAGCCTCTGGGACAGCTTCAAGCCTACCAACATCAGAATTATAGGGGTGCCAGAAGATGAGAGAGACCAAGATATTGAAAACCTATTTGAAGAAATAATGACAGAAAAATTCCCCTACCTGGTGAAAGAAATAGACTTACAGGTCCAGGAAGCGCAGAGAACCCCCAACAAAAGGAATCCAAAGAGGACCACACCAAGACACATCATAATTAAAGTGCCAAGAGCAAAGACAAAGAGAGAATCTTAAAAGCAGCAAGAGAAAGAAACTCAGTTACCTACAAGGGAATACCTATACGACTGTCAGCTGATTTCTCAACAGAAACTTTGCAGGCCAGAAGGGAGTGGCAAGAAATATTCAAAGTGATGAATACCAAGAACCTACCACCAAGATTACTTTATCCAGCAAAGCTATCATTCAGAAGTGAAGGTCAGATAAAGAGCTTCACAGATAAGGAAAAGCTAAAGGAGTTCATCACCACCAAACCAGGATTATATGAAATGCTGAAAGGTATCCTTTAAGAAGAGGAAGAAGAAGAGAAAGGTAAAGATACAAACTATGAACAACAAATATGCATCTATCAACAAGTGAATCTAAGAATCGAGTGAATAAATAATCTGATGTACAGAATAAACTGGTGATTATAATAGAATCAGGGACATAGAAAGGGAATGGACTATCTATTCTTGGGGGCGGAAAGCGGTGTGGGAGATGCGGGAAGAGACTGGACAAAAATTGTACACCTATGGATGAGGACAGTGGGTGGGGAGTGAGGGCGGAGGGTGGGGCGGGAACTGGGAGGAGGGGAGTTATGAGGGGGGGAAAAGAGGAACAACTGTAATAATCTGAACAATAAAGATTTAATTTTTAAAAATAAATAAATAAATAAATAAATACGATACTGTTACATGCAAATAAACACCAATTGCTCAAGAAAAATGATCTTACATATATTACGTGCAATAAACATTAAATTTCTTTTTTTAAAACATTAACATTTCAAGAATAAAAGGATTTTAAGCATAATAATATTATGAAAACTGTCCTCTTTTTTTTGTTTGTTTGTTTTGGGTTTTTTTGTTTGGGTTTTTTTTTTTTTTTTTTTTTTTTTTTTGCTTACAGTATTACAAAGGGTATTACATATGTGTCCCTTTTTTCCCCCCGCCCTTGACAATCCCCTGGCCTCCCCTACCCCCCAGTGTCTTATGTCCACTGGTTATGCTTATATGCATGCATACAAGTCCTTTGGTTGATCTCTTACCCCCCTCCCTCCTGCCCCCCACCCCTCCCCGGCCTTCCCGCTGCAGTTTGACAATCTGTTTGAGGCTGCTCTGCCTCTGTATCTATTATTGTTCAAAAAAAACTGTCCTATCTTAATAAAAAGGGAATATGCTAGTTGACCCTCATTGTGTGGCAAAGATGGTGGCACCCACAGCCAATAAGAAAGGAATATGCTAATTGACTGCCCCACCCTCAAAGATGGTGGCACCCACAGCCAATAAGGAGGGAATATGCTAATTCACTGCCCCACCCTCAAAGACGGCGGCACCCACAGCCACAAGATGGCCAGCAGAGGAGGGCAGTTGGGGGTGACCGGACTGGCAGGGGAGGGCAGTTGGGGGCAATTGGGCCAGTAGGGGAGCAGTTAGGCATCAATCAGGCTGGCAGGGGAGTGGTTAGGGGTGATCAGGCTTGCAGGCAGAAGCAGTTAGGGGTAATCAGGAAGGCAGGCAGGCAAGCAATTGGGAGCCAGCAGTCCTGGACTGTGAGAGGGATCTCAGATTGGAGAGGGTGCAGGCCGGGCTGAGAGACATCCCCTCCTCCCCCAGTGCACGAATTTCATTCTCTGGGCCTCTTGTACTAATATAGTATGATATCACAAAAGTTGTAGTAAATATTAAAAATCTGCAAATAACAGGATTACTTCTAGTATATTCTAGTATATTCCCCCCCCCCCCCACTCTGGCTCTATTTTTGTTCAACAGTTTATGTTGTTCATTATATTGCACAAATAAATGAGATCCTGTGATATTTATCTTTCTCGGACTGGGTTATTTCACTTAGCATGATGCTTTTAAAGTATATTTTGTCGGATATGAGTATTACTACTCAGCTTCTTTTTTTTCTTTTCCATTTGCTTGAAAAATTTTTTTCCATCCCTTTACTTTCTTTTTTTTTTAATTAAATCTTTATTGTTCAGATTATTACATTTTTTTAATTAAATCTTTATTGTTCAGATTATTACATTTGTTCCTCTTTATTTTTCCCCCCATAACTCCCCTCCTCCCAGTTCCCGCCCCACCCTCCGCCCTCACTCCCCACCCACTGTCCTCATCCATAGGTGCACGATTTTTGTCCAGTCTCTTCCCACATCTCCCACACCCCTTTCCCCCCCAAGAATAGTCAGTCCATTCCCTTTCTATGTCCCTGATTCTATTATAATCAACAGTTCATTCTGTTCATCAGATTATTTATTCACTTGATTCTTAGATTCACTTGTTGATAGATGCATATTTGTTGTTCATAATTTGTATCTTTACCTTTTTCTTCCTGTTCCTCTTCTTAAAGGATACCTTTCAGCATTTCATATAATCCTGGTTTGGTGGTGATGAACTCCTTTAGCTTTTCCTTATCTGTGAAGCTCTTTATCTGACCTTCACTTCTGAATGATAGCTTTGCTGGATAAAGTAATCTTGGTGGTAGGTTCTTGGTATTCATCACTTTGAATATTTCTTGCCACTCCCTTCTGGCCTGCAAAGTTTCTGTTGAGAAATCAGCTGACAGTCGTATAGGTATTCCCTTGTAGGTAACTGAGTTTCTTTCTCTTGCTGTTTTTAAGATTCTCTCTTTATCTTTTGCTCTTGGCATTTTAATTATGATGTGTCTTGGTGTAGTCCTCTTTGGATTCCTTTTGTTTGGGGTTCTCCGCGCTTCTTGGACCTGTAAGTCCACTTCTTTCACCAGGTGGGGGAAGTTTTCTGTCATTATTTCTTCAAATAGGTTTTCAATATCTTGCTCTCTCTCATCTTCTGGCACCCTTATAATTCTGATGTTGGTACGCTTGAAGCTGCCCCAGAGGCTCCTTACACTATCCTCGCATTTTTGGATTCTTTTTTCATTTTGCTTTTCCGGTTGGATTTTTTTGCTTCCTCGCATTTCAAATCATTGACTTGATTCTTGAGCTCCTCTGGTCTGCTGTCGGGCGTCTGTATAATATTCGTTATTTCAGTCCGTGTATGCTTAATTTCTAGTTGGTTCCCCAATATAAGATCGAGGGTCTTATTAGTTTTCGTGTAGATCTCAAGTTTATCGGCAGCTTCTAAACAGTTCTTGAGAGACCTTAAAAGTGTGGTTCTGAACTCTATATCTTCCTTTGACAATTTTGTCCTGTTTCTTTGTCTCCGCATTTTGTTATGCTTCCTTGGTGCACCCCCTAGTGGTCTTTGTTCACAGTCTTATAGTTAAATCTTGATTGTTGTAGCTAATTCCAGGGAGGGTTTGACCTCCAGGCCAAGTGGCTATGAGAATCAGCTGTGTCAGCAGTGAGAGAACTTCTGTCCTCTAGGGAGGTGCTAATCTAGCCTTTGCCTGAGGCTATCCGGCAAATGCTTCTGTACAGGGCTTGGGCAGGGCGGGTAGCACAGGATCAACAGGGTGGGCTGGAGAGAGCAGTTATGGCGGCTCTCAGTCCTGTCCCCAGGGGCTCTGCCTCTCCGAGTCCCAGCACCCGCTGCAAAGCTCGGAGAGAAAGCTGCACTCGCTCTGACCGAAGGCAGACAGTCCCGCTTCTCCGGGTTGGGTCCCCAAAGACTCGCCCGGATCTGGTGCTCAGAGTCTGCGACTCCCTCCCGATTGAAAACAACAACCGCGCCCTCCGCCGCCAGCCTGCTCCGCGCACTCCGCACCTCAGAATTTGACTTCAGCACTGCGCCTCCTCCGAGTGTCCGTGTGCATTTCTCTTTCCTCCTAGTTGTAGGACTTCCACTCAGCCAGCGTTCCTGTGGTTCTGGGTGATGTCCCTTCCGTTTTTTGGTTTCACTTTTGAAGTAGTTGTTCAAAGCAGCAAACTCCGGCGTTAACCTATGCCACCATCTTGGTTCTCTAAAATTATCCCATCCCTTTACTTTCATCCTGTGTGTGTGTTTTGTTTTGAGGTGGGTCTCTTGTAGACCACATATAATTGGGTCATGTTTTTGTATCCATTCAGCTACCCTCTACACCTTTTGATTGGAGTCTTTAATCCATTTACATTTAGGGTTACTATTGAAAGGTACTTATTTATAGCCATTTTAATTCTGTATGGCTAGGTTTCTTTCTCTGTTTCTGCTTCTCAGTAATCCCTTTAGCATTTCTTATAGTGCTGGCTTGGTGGTGATGAACTCCCTTGGCCTTTTATTTTTTTTTTTTGTCTGGGAAGCTCTTTATTTAACTGTCTATTTTGAATGATAGTCTTGTTGGATATAGTAATCTTGGTCTCAGATCCTTGCTTTCCATTACCTTGAGTACTTCATGCCATTCCCTTCTGGCCTGTAGAGTTTCTGATGAGAAATCAGGTATCAACCTTATGGGAACTCCTTTGTAGGTAACAATTTTCTCTTGCTGCCTTTAAGATTCTCTCTTTGTCTATAATTTTTGGCATTTTAATTATGATGTGTCTGGGCGTGGGTCTGTTTGGGTTCTTGTTGTTTGGGGTTCTCCGTGACTCCTGAACTTGAGTGACTTTTTCCTTTACCAGGTTAGGGAAGTTTCCTACCATTATTTCTTCAAACACCTTCTCTATTCCTTTCTCCATTTCTGCCTCTTCTGGCACACCTACTATTCTAATATTGTTACATTTCACATTGTCCCACATGTTTTTAAGCTGTCCTCCTGTTTTTTAATTGTTTTTTTTCTTTTTTTTTTATTGCTTACAGTATTACAAAGGGTATTACATATGTGTCCCTTTTTTGTTTTTTTCTTTTTGGTTCTCTAATTGAGTGATATTTTCAACTCTGTCTTCTAATTCACTGATTCAATTCTCAGCTTCCCCCAATTTGCTGTTTATTCCTTCCAATGTGTTCTTTATTTATGTTATGTCATTTTTTTATATATATATATTATTGATTTTTTACAGAGTGGAAGGAGAGAGATAGAGAGTTAGAAACATCGATGAGAGAGAAACATCGATCAGCTGCCTCCTGCACATCTCCCACTGGGGATTTGCCCGCAACCCAAGTACATGCCCTTGACCGGATTCGAACCTGGGACCCTTCAGTCCACAGGCCGACGCTCTATCCACTGAGCCAAACCGGTTTCGGCTCATTTTTTATCTCAAACTGTTCTTTTTTCATAGTTATTATATCTTTTTTCATACTGTTGAGCAACAAATAGCATTTCTGATTAACATAAACAATACCATATAGTTGAAATTTATTTTGTATTTGGACATGAATAAAGATGTCATTATGCAAAAAAGAAAGAAAATCTAGGTATAAATAACATTAAGATATTAATAAAGCCATCATGTGTACAGAGGCATTTATGTAAGTCATTCACATGGAGAGAAAAGCCAAACTCAAATGTCAGCCGCTGTACATGGAGTAGCACTATCATTTGAATTTTTAATTAGAAACTTCAAAGAAGCCAAGTGGGTTCACTCTAAGCAGAAAAGGGAGGAGCAATTGCACCATTTTGTTGTTATCAAGAAAAATTACTTTGTAATAGTATTGCAATAACTATGTATGGTGCCAGGGGGAACACTTAGTAAAGTATATGATTGCCTGACCACTATGCTGTACACCTGGAACTAATAGAAAATAATATTGAATGTAAAAAAGTGGCTTTAGAGACCATAGCAGATAGAACTAGGTAACTATCTCAGTTCTATCAGAAACTACCTATAGTAGTCATAAGGAGCTAACATATAGCATACAAAGCTGATGTCTTCTGAATGCTGACCTGCTTACCATGTCAACAGGAGAGAGTGTGACAACAATATGGTTCAAAAGCCAGTACAACTATTGTAAAAGAGTACCTTTGACACCCTCATCAAACTTGTATAACTTTCTAAATCACCTATACGTGTATTACTACTAAAATAACAACAGAATAATGCATCATAAACGGCATACGCTATTGATCTTTGAATGTTATTCTGAGCCTCCGTTTGATCTAGACCAAAAAAATAATATAAAATTGGCATTTGATAGCTGTGCTTTTCTTCCTGTAAAGAAATGACAAGTGAGGTCATGCTGTCTCCTTCCCAGTAAAGATTTCCATGAGGAATAAATAAAACCACTTAACTAGAAGGCCCGTTAGCAAAGTACCTTTCACAAGGGAAGTTTCACATGATCCTGTAGAGATTCCAATGTGGGATGATAGAAGGTGCTCTCCTCAGCTTTCCTAGCTCTAGGGCTTCTGAAAATATCAGGCTAGTCTGATCGCTTCAAAAGGCCTCAGGCTACTGAAATACCCTGTCTTGTCTTCCTTTGCTCAATCTTGGGCACTAAGAACATAGCAATGTAATACTTGTCGAAGCCTAACGTACACATGACTTCTACCAAGCCTCCCTGGCACTAGTATAAAGTGGATGAAAACATTGGAGAAAGTCATGCTTGTAAAACTCAAGGGGTACAACATAGAGTTTGTACAACTGAGAGGTAGAATCCATACCTTTTAGATGTGTGAAGTCAGTTCTAGTAAAATAATGGCCTCTCTGGGCTTCAAGTTTCTGGGACCTGAAAAGGAAATAAAGTATTGTGAATACCTTTGCCGCAAATACAAATCAACATCTCTAAGTAAAGATGATCATTTAAAAAAGAAAACAAGCCTGGCTGGTGATGTTCAGTGATTGAGCGTTGACCAATGAACCAAGAGGTCACCGGTTTGATTTCTGGTCAGGACACATGCCCCGGTTGTGGGCTTGATCCCCAGTAGGAGGCGTGCAGGAGGCAGCTGATTCAATGTTTCTCTATCATTGATGTTTCTTTCTATCCCTCTCTCTTCTGCTCTCTCTAAAATCAATAAAAACATATTTAAAAAAAAAAACAAGTACCAGTCTCTTCCTTGGTCTGTAAAAGAAACCCTTCCAGCCACTGCACATGCTGAGGAGAAATAAGCCTAGGTCTAAAGATGGTCTGGACTTGATCCTGCAGACCTATTGTGATGTAATCAACTGTGACCATGTAGTGACATCACAAAGTACATTGCTGGGGTTCAGGCTTGTGGCCAATATACTACTCAGCCTTTCTACTTATTTTAGCTACTGTCCATGAGGTTAATGAAATAAGGAACCTGTTAGCCCTACATCCAGGGATACAGAAATGTTCTAGGAACTCATTGATTCCAGAGAGAGATGAGTGTCCTGGCACTGGGAGCCAAGTGGCCGTTGGGTTTTGTACACCACTGGCGCTCAAGTAGCTATGAACAGCTTACCAAACTAGACAGGGACACTTAACATGCTAGGCAAGGACCAATTTCTATACATATTCCAAAAAGATCCATTTTACAGAGGCACACAGTACCTGTGACTAGAGCCTCAATTTATTCAACGTGAAAAAGGCCTTATACCATGTCTTAAGTATGTAAACTATCAAAGTAATTGTAGCCTTAAACCTGACTGATTCCATACCGCCAAAATACAACAATGGCCCAGAACCTCTTGCATCAAACAAACCTGGCGTGGAAATGACTATTTGTCAGTGACTCAAAAATGTAACAAAGCAACAACAGTCAGTAAAAAGCACAGGATATTCCCTCTCATTACAACTTTCATCCCCAGATCTCCACGGCGCTCTCCCTTCCCCTCACTTCTTTTTTTGGTCTTTATTTCACCTTCTCAGTGAGACCTTTGCTGCACAACACACCTGAAGATGCAAATCCCCACACCTTCCCCGTGCCCTGTTCCAACTCCCTTTTGATTTGCTGCATAGTATGTGCCATTATCATGACGTTTGTGTCTTTTTTAAAAAGATGTTTTTAGCCGAAACCGGTTTGGCTCAGTGGATAGAGCGTCAGCCTGCGGACTGAAGGGTCCCGGGTTCGATTCCGGTCAAGGGCATGTACCTGGGTTATGGGCACTTCCCCAGTGGGGGATGTGCAGGAGGCAGCTGATTGATGTTTCTCTCTCATCGATGTTTCTAACTCTCTATCTCTCTCTCTTCCTCTCTGTAGAAAATCAATAAAAAATATATATATTTTTTAAAAAGATGTTTTTATTTTATTTTTAGAGAAACAGGAAGGGAGAGGGATGGAAACATTGATGAGAGAGAAACATCGACTGGCTGCCTCCTGCCCCCCACCTGGGATCGAGGTCACAACCTGGGCATGTGCCCCCAGAATCTAACTGGTGACCTCTTGGTCCATGGGTTGATGCTCAATCGCTGAGCCACACCAGCAGGGTGCTGTTTGTGTCATGTTGGTCTTATTTTTCAGCCTCCCTCACTGGAATGTGAGCCCATCTGAGCAGGTACTTTTTTTGTCTCTTTCATGGCTTTAGGCATTTCCAGCATTAAGAACAGTGTCTGACACATATGCGGTAATCAGCAAATTAATGGAAGTCACCTTTTCCCACCA